>NC_041388.1:683390099-683426761 GCF_002162155.2 Triticum dicoccoides
AAAACCCCAACCACAGAAATGCTGACGTGTGGATGCCTATTGGTCCCGGTTGGTGCCACCAACCGGGACCAAAGAGTCTCCTGCCTGGGCTCCGCGCACAGGCCACGTGGAGGCCCATCTGTCCCGGTTCTGGATTGAACCGGGACTAAAGGGACAGGGCATTAGTACCGACCCTTTAGTCCCGGTTCCAGAACCAGGACAAGAGGCCCTTACAAACCGGGACAACAAACCCTTTTTCTACCAGTGCATGCATGCTATATAGATAGCCTATGTTCATTGGTCGCTCAATGTGTTGGAAATTCATGTGTCTGGATTTTGCTTATATGTATGAACTAACTTGAAAATATGCTGAAAATAATAAAAGAGATGGAACTATAGAAAAATATTAATAAGTGGGCTCTCCTTTTGCTGGTATACAATAAAATAGAATTTAAAATCAAGAAAAAATCCATGTTTTAGAACAAGAAGATGTGATACACATAGCTAGGCGAAGACAGACGGTAGATGTAGATGCTAGAAAACCATTTCTCTTCTGCATACATCATATGTGACGTGTCTTATTGTCACGTATATCTTTTCATATAACTCAATTAGGGGTATCCAATAACTATTAATAAAAGTATTAAAAAGTAGTATAACAATTCATCTACGTAGTACTCTGAGGAGTGAGTACATTCTGAGGTAGTATAGAACCATTTTCGAAACACGCGTGCACACATACACACACAACATAAAGACCATACCATACTCAAGAGTACTACGCAGATGAACAGAATACTACGTAGGTGTATATTTAAGCTGTCACAGATTTAGAAAATCATTCCATAAAAAAGATTTAGAAAATCACGTATTCTCTCCGTCTGACGTAGCTGACATGCGATTAGTGTCCTACACACCTGACCCCTGAAACAGAGATGAAATTACTCATGAATCAGCAAGCGTGAATGAGCGCGCGTGCACGTGCGTGCGCTACACTGTAGAGATGCACTTACGCTGGACTTGTTGCAATAGAGGATGGCGTCATGGACGTCCGTGTCGGCCCTGCCGTGGTACGCGACGCTCGGCGGGGCCCCGCGCGCCAACGTGAACCTGCTGTGCCTCCGCGCAATCGCTCTGACCTTCCGGTACAGTGGCATCACGAACCGCAGCACCTTCCAGGGCGACGACCCCGCGCGGCGCCTCCCGGCACACAGCGTTGTCGGCCGCGGCCTTGCGTGCTTGCTGGTCGCGGTGGAGCACGGGCTCCGCGGGACTGGCGTGCTCGGCGACGAGAAGGCCGACGACCATGGCGCGCTCTGGACGTCCGCGGTGTGATGCTGACTCGTCACCGGGCCGTCGCCGTCTTCTTCCGCGCAGGAGCCGCCTCCGGGATCGCAGGGTAGGAGGCGACCGTCGTGAAAGATCCGGCTCGCGCTGGTCTGCAGCATGGGGGACGGCGGGGCATAGTCTACTACCGGTGGTGGTGGGTGCAGGTCGAAATCGAAGTCACTCCTCGCTGTGCTGCATAAGTCGATGGAGAAGAGATCGTCGGGGTACAAGTCGATGAAGGAGGGCGACGTTGAGATTCGGAAGGAATGACCGACGCTGTGGACGAGGCGGCCGCAGGACTCGTCGAAGAAGAAGCTGTCGTACTCGGCGAGGTGCGGCAACGACCTGCTGCTATTAGCCTCCATGCGCTGTGGACTCGTAGGAGCTTGACGAGTGGGCGGGTGTGGTGGTGCAGGATCGGATGCATGATGCATCGAGCGGAGCACGGGCATGACACGCATATATGGGCCGCGCAGCGCGCAGGTCGGCCTCGTGTCGTTTCGTGCAAATGCCCATGTTACCCCTACCTTTTCCGCGCACTCTCTCCATCTCTTTCTGTTTGTTGAGAAATAAAAAAATGTGATCAATTGTATGGGAGGAATGCCTCCCAGGAGATGTCTGTTGAAGAAAAGATGTCTCACCAATACACCTCTTCAGTATGTATATAAGTAGATCTCCCATATTGTAATAGATCGAAGAGAATCATTTGTGTCTCTTCTTTGTCTCATTTACTTTGATACACAATACGTTATCAACACTTGCTCTCCGTTGAAAGAAAAAGGCCATGAGAGACGGCCGATCATCAGCAGCGTTTGCCTACAGGATCCAGCGCATCGTCGTCACTATGGATGGATACAAATCGATCCATGGCTTCTCGCCCGTCTTGCTGCTCCACCCCATAACGCGAACGTACTTCCGTCGGCAACGACGAACTTGGCTGGCTCACGACGCGGCCGATGGATTCCACTAGGACGTCCTCAGCAAAGACGGCCATGCATGCATGCCGATCAGGAGAATGCTAACTTGATTTTCTTTTTGAAATTAGCATCAATGATCTACTAACTGTGTGTCTCTCCAGAACCGACGGAACAATCCGGCCAAGCGGTTATCAATCCACGGTGAGATTTGTATTGTCTTCTTGTGATCAATCCATTGATTTCTCTTGTACGCACGGCACATGCACTCACAGGATCGATTCCAACCAACCGGTTGCTACAAGAAGAGAAGCGAACGCCGAGCGGGCGCTTGTGCCAACTTTCCGGCAGCGCCATCCGGCGTCTTCCACGGCTGCTGACTCCGAGCGACGGCGGACCTAGGCAGCGATCCTGTTGTGCCGACACCCGTGGCGACGACTCCGAACGACCGTGACTCTTTGCAGAGACGTCTCCCGACGTGGCCGGCTGCCTCGACGCCTTGTTCCCAGCGGCATCTGCCGCTAATGGTGGTGGCAGCCAATCGGACTGCACAGCGCTTCCCGGACCTTGGTTCAACGGCGTGGCCAAGAACGGTGGCTCGAGGCGAGGCCTGGCCAGCGGTAACGTTCCACCACGGTGTCGTTGCAGTGTGACCCAGCGGCTGCCTGCGCCGCTGTGCGAGTAGGCTGCCTGGCACAATGGCGGTTGCACAGCGATCAGCAGCGGCGGTTGGATCGGGTCTGGATCCCGATTGAGCGAGAGGGCTCGTAACCACCACCTACGCTGTGTGACTGCTGCCTAGTGTGTCACTCCGCACCAGGCAAATAGGCCAAATGGGTTTCCAAGTGGGTAGAAACCCACGTTCCCATTTCATGCCAAGAAAAAAAAAGGAAAAGTAATATGTGGTCTGTAGCATGGGTTGCCTGCACAGATTTCACCCTTGAACATGTTCTTTTCTTTTCTGCTTCAGCTTATAGCCGCGCAGTTTATTGTTATTTGCGTTTTATGTCTTTTGGGCTTCAGAGCAAATACACAGGATAGACTATCGGGTCTTGCTGAATTGCATAATAGTTGATTATGCATCATTTTAAATCATGTAAAATGACTGTTTGAGGCCCCAGGTCCTCATATATGTTGCACAAGTATGTTTATACTTCTGCATTTACTTGTATTATATTAGTAATGCCGTTGCACAACAATATGTTGATTTCATTATTCGCATAGAATATGGAACTTGCTTGCAAATTTGGGAAACATAAGGTATTGAAGTGTATGAAACTGTCTGACTATGTCAAATTTACATTTTTAAGGAATCGACAAATGGTACCTACTGCTTAATTGCAGATTATCCAATGTTATTGTGAAGTCTATATTATGTCATTCCGGCATAATGACTACCTTCAATTTTACACACAACTTATGGATTGCATTATGGCAACGAATTAATATCGTTCATAACTATGAGGTCTACACCACCATGTGGTGATTACCTTCAATGTGTTTTTTTAATTAACCCAAGGTTGTGAGAAGCTCCATAAGAGTGAGGTCTACACTACTTAGTGATTATCTCCATGTGTTTAGAGTAAAAATGAAGGCACAACACTTATGACATAGCCATTATGAGGCCTACACCGTTGGTGCCTACCCTCATGATGGTTTTCCAAATACTTGTCAATTTCATAGCATTTGTCATTGGTTGTGACTATAGTGTCACATACTCCATCGGGAGAGGAATCCAAGGCATCAGTGGCATTTATGCTACACATTGTGCTATGAAGAGAATTATGCAAAGTACTTGCATATTTTGGTGATTACCTTCCATGCACACACAACTTATGAGACACCATCATAGCTGTGAATTAAGTTTCAGGCACAACTGAGAGGTTCACGCCATTTTATGGTGATTACCTTCATGTGTTATAAATAACATAAGGTCGTGGAGGCTATGATCAATGAGAACTGTCCATAAAAGTGAGGCACCACTAGGTGGTCGGCTACCTCTATGCGTTTTAAGGAAATTAAAGGCTTGTCCCATTTGAAGTGCCTTTAATTTGAAGATCTACACCACACTGTGGTGTTCTTCTGGAAGGCTTGCACTTTGGGTTAGTAACAATCACCATGACCATGATTATGCTTAACCATAGCATTTTCATCCTACATAATTTACTGAAGGTAAATTAATGCACAAGTATTTCATGCACCATATGGTTGACCTTTTAAAAAGGAAATGCGATGAGATGACATTTGGTGGGAGTAAGTATTTAACATGGGTCATGGACATTAAAGATTTTGTTGACCCGGGGCCTTGTTGCCACGGAAACTCCACCTGCAGAAAATGTCATGGCTATTTATAAATAGCTAAGAATATGCATATTTGCGTTTATGTGCCATTGCAATGGCTCGGTTCTCAAACTGAGTATGTAATGGATGATGAATATCCATTTTTCCCTTTGAGCCTTCATTGAGGTGAGATATATTGTTATAAGCATCGCATGAATAATTATTCATTCGTTGTCAGGACTTGTGTCCATTGAGCCTTATAATTCTGTTGTCTATAAATCAACACCATGTTGAGATTATGTGATAAGGCGGCTTCAGATGCATATCTGACTATAAGTCCTTACTACACTTTACGTTCTCCAAGGATGGTAAACAGAAATATCATCTCTGTTTCGGGTTGCAATGACTTAAATTCATGCTAGTGCTCTTAGTACTAAGCAATAGTGGTTAGAAACCACAAGGAGTTGAATGTAAAGTAAAGAAAAAATGACAAGCAGAAATGGAGTGTATATCTCAAAAGGTAATGGATCATTTAATCTAAATGATCATAATGACAACTTTCAAGTTTGTCAAAATGGTGGTTGTACGAAATATCGTACCAATGATTACTAGTAGGTCAAGTATTGGATTAATCATACCATCGGCTCTCTCTAGGCAAATGAGTTTAATGGGATAAGTTTGAAGTTCTACTTCAAAAGGAAATAGCAAGAAAATATTCTGGCATGGCAGAAGGAGAATGGACTCCTCTATATTGATGATATGCTTGTAGAATGATATTCTGAAGATATTTTGGAGATCTCGTGTAGTCTCCTAGTTATCCCTAAATATCATTGGCCTATAATTGTATCACTACATATAGTATAAATTGCAGCATCTTGTCCCTCGGACATGATAGTTGAGATAATTGAGTGTATGAATCAGTTCATACTCAATCTTGTTGCATACATAATAATTTTTCCTCCTTTATCATCATGATATTGGACGATTAGAGAAATTATTTGACAATTCTGTTGGCCACAACTTGACAACTTGCAATATTCCCAACAATCATCAGATTGTTTTGTGCACTACATGTGACATTGGGGAATTAATTTTAAGGCACTCTCACCTTAAATTTGAAATGAGTCAGCCAATATTCTTGATTGCGTTCAAGAATATGTTTGGACTATTCAACCATTATCTGGGTTATATAGGTACTTCATGGTGTTCATAGATGCATCTAGAAGATGGTCTTAGATGTGTATCATTCAGACAAAACCATGTGTTTACTGAATTAATTGCTCAAATTGACGAATTAAGAGCACATTATCCTAACGTATTGGTTCCTACATATTCTACGAAGATCTTCATATTGGTTCCTACATATTCTACAAAGATCTATATTGGTCAAACCGCATAACGATATACGTTGTTCCCTTTGTCATCGTTATGTTACTTGCCCGAGATTCGATCGTCGGTATCTCAATACCTAGTTCAATCTCGTTACAAGAAAGTATCTCTACTCGTTCCGTAATGCTACATCCCGTAACTAACTCATTATCTACATTGCTTGTAAGGCTTATAATGATGTACATTACCGAGAGGGCCCAGAGATACCTCTCCGACAATCGGAGTGACAAATCCTAATCTTGATCCATGCCAACTCAACAAACACCATCGGAGACACCTGTAGAGCACCTTTATAATCACCCAGTTACGTTGTGACGGTTGGTAGCACACAAAGTGTTCCTCCAGTACTCGGGATTTGCATGATCTCACAATCATAGGAACATGTATAGTTATGGAGAAAGCAATAGCAACAAACTAAACGATCATCATGCTAGGCTAACGGAGGTTCAAGTCAATCACATCATTCTCTAATGATGTGATCCCGTTAATCAAATGACAACTCATGTCTATGGTTAGGAAACATAACCATCATTGATTCAACGAGCTAGTCAAGTAGAGGCAAACTAGTGACACTCTGTTTGTCTATGTATTCACACATGTACTAAGTTTCCGGTTAATACAATTCTAGCATGAATAATAAACATTTATCATGATATAAGGAAATATAAATAACAACTTTATTATTGCCTCTAGGGCATATTTCCTCCAGTCTCCCACTTGCACTAGAGTCATTAATCTAGATTACATAGTAATGATTATAACACCCATGGAGTCTTGGTGTTGATCATGTTTTGCTCGTCAGAGAGGCTTAGTCAACGGGTATGCAACATTTAGATCTGTATGTATCTTGCAAATCTCTATGTCTCCCTCCTTGACCTGATCGCGGATGAAATTGAAGCGTTTGTTGATGTGCTTGGTTCTCTTCTGAAATCTGGATTCCTTTGCCAAGGCAATTGCTCCAATATTGTCACAAAAGATTTTCATTGGACCTGATGCACTAGGTATGACACCTAGATCGGATATGAACTTCTTCATCCAGACTCCCTCTTTTGATGCTTCCGAAGCAGCTATTTATTCCGCCTCACACATAGATCCCCCCACGACACTCTGCTTGGAACTACACCAACTGACAGCTCCACCATTTAACAAAAACACGTATCTGGTTTGTGACTTAGAGTCATCCGGATCAGTGTCAAAGCTTGCATCGACACAACTGTTTACGACGAGTTCTTTGTCACCTTCATATACGAGAAACACATCCTTAGTCCTTTTCAGGTATTTCAGGATGTTCTTGACCGTTGTCCAGTGATCCACTCCTGGATTACTTTGTTACCTCCCTGCTAAACTTATAGCAAGGCACAAATCAGGTCAGTTACACAGTATTGCATACATGATAAAGCCTATGGCTGAAGCATAGGGAACACCTTTCATTTTCTCTCTATCTTCTGCAGTGGTCAGGAATTGAGTCTGACTCACCTTGTAATACAGGCAAGAACCCTTTCTTTGCCTGATCCATTTTGAACTTCTTCAAAACATTATCAAGGTATATGCTTTGTGAAAGTCCAATTAAGCAGCTTCACCGAGGTCTTTCATTGAAAAACTCTTATTCAAGTATCCTTTTATGCTATTCAAAAATCCAATATCATTTTCGATCAACAATATGTCATCTACATATAATATCAGAAATGCTACGGAGCTCCCACTCACTTTCTTGTAAATACAGGCTTCTCCAAAAGTCTATATAAAACCATATGCTTTGATCACACTATCAAAGAGTATATTCCAACTCCGAGAGGCTTGCACCAGTCCATAAATGGATTGCTGGAGCTTGCACACTTTGTTAGCACCTTTTGGATCGACAAAATTCTGGTTGCATCATATACAACTCTTATTTAAGATACCCATTAAGGAATGCAGTTTTGACATCCATTTGCCAAATTTCATAATCATAAAATGCGGCAATTGCTAACATGATTCGGACGGACTTAAGCATCGCTACGGGTGAGAAGGTCTCATCGTAGTCAACTCCTTGAACTTGTCGAAAACCTTTCGCAACAAGTCGAGCTTTGTAGACAGTAACATCACCGTCAGCATCAGTCTTCTTCTTGAAGATCCATTTATTCTCTATGGCCTGCCGATCATCGGGCAAGTCAACCAAAGTCCATACTTTGTTCTCATACATGGATCCCATCTCAGATTTCATGGCTTCAAGCCATTTTGCGGAATCTGGGCTCATCATCGCTTCCTCATAGTTCGTGGGTTCGTCATGGTCAAGTAACATGACTTCCAGAATAAGATTACCGTACCACTCTGGTGCGGATCTTACTCTGGTTAACCTACGAGGTTCGGTAGTAACTTGATCAGAAGTTTCATGATCATCGTCATTATCTTCCTCACTTACTAGTGTAGGAATCACTGGAACTGATTTCAGTGATGAACTACTTTCCAATAAGGGAGAAGGTACAATTACCTCGTCAAGTTCTACTTTCCTCCCACTCACTTCTTTCGAGAGGAACTCCTTCTCTTGAAAGGATCCATTCTTAGCAACGAATATCTTGCGTTCGGATATGTGATAGAAGGTGTACCCAACAGTCTCCTTTGGGTATCCTATGAAGACACATTTCTTCGAATTGGGTTTGAGCCTATCAGGTTGAAGCTTTTTCACATAAGCATCATAGCCCCAAACTTTAAGAAACGACAACTTGGATTTCTTGCTAAACCACAGTTCATAAGGCGTCGTCTCGACGGATTTAGATGGTGCCCTATTTAACGTGAATGCAGTTGTCTCTAAAATGTAACCCCAAAACGATAGCGGTAAATCAGCGAGAGACATCATAGATCGCACCATATCTAGTAAAGTACGATTACGACGTTCGGACACACCATTACGCTGTGGTGTTCGAGGTGGCGTGAGTTGCAAAACTATTCCACATTGTTTCAAATGAAGTCCAAACTCATAACTCAAATATTCACCTCCATGATCAGAACGTAGAAACTTGATTTTCTTGTTACGATGATTTTCCACTTCACTCTGAAATTCTTTGAACTTTTCAAATGTTTCAGACTTATGTTCATTAAGTAGATATACCCATATCTGCTCAAATCATCTGTGAAGGTGAGAAAATAACGATATCCGCTGCGAGCTTCAATGTTCATTGGACCACATGCATCAGTATGTACGATTTCCAATAACTCTGTTGCTCGCTCCATTGTTCCGAAGAACGGAGTTTTAGTCATCTTGCCCATGAGGCATGGTTCGCATGTACCAAGTGATTCATAATCAAGTGATTCCAAAAGTCCATCAGAATGGAGTTTCTTCATGTGCTTTACACCAATATGACCTAAACGACAGTGCCACAAATAAGTGACACTATCATTATCAACTCTACATCTTTTGGCCTCAATACTATGAACATGTGTATCACTACTACCAAGATTTAGTAAAAATAGACCACTCATCAAGGGTGCATGACCATAAAAGATATTACTCATATAAATAGAACAACCATTATTTTCTGATTTAAATGAATAACCGTCTCGAATCAAACAAGATGCAGATATAATGTTCTTGCTCAACGCTGGCACCAAATAACATTTATTTAGGTCTAAAACTAATCCCGAAGGTAGATGTAGAGGTAGCGTGCCGACGGTGATCACATCGACTTTGGAACCATTTCCCACGCGCGTCATCACCTCGTCCTTAGCCAATCTTCGCTTAATCCGTAGCCCCTGTTTCGAGTTGCAAATGTTAGCAACTGAACCAGTATCAAATACCCACGCACTACTGCGAGCATTAGTAAGGTGCACATCAATAACATGTATATCAAATATAGCTTTCACTTTGCCATCCTTCTTCTCCGCCAAATACTTGGGCAGTTCCGCTTCCAGTGACCAGTTCCTTTGCAGTAGAAGCACTCGGTCTCAGGTTTAGGTCCAGACTTGGGTTTCTTCACTTGAGAAGCAACTGGCTTGTTGTTCTTCTTGAAGTTCCCCTTCTTCCCTTTACACTTTTTCTTGAAACTGGTGGTCTTGTTGACTATCAACACTTGATGCTCCTTCTTGATTTCTACCTCCGCAGCCTTTAGCATTGCGAAGAGCTGAGGAATCGTCTTATCCATCCCTTGCATATTATAGTTCATCATGAAGCTCTTGTAGCTTGGTGGTAGTGATTGAAGAACTCTGTCAATGACACTATCATCAGGAAGTTTAACTCCTAGTTGAGTCAAGTGGTTGTGGTACCTAGACATTTTGAGTATATGTTCACTAACAGAACAATTCTCCTCCATCTTGTAGCTGTAGAACTTATTGGAGACTTCATATCTCTCAATCCGGGCATTTGCTTGAAATATTAACTTCAACTCCTGGAACATCTCATATGTTCCATGACGTTCAAAACGTCGTTGAAGTCCTGGTTCTAAGCCGTAAAGCATGGCACACTGAACTATCGAGTAGTCATCAGCTTTGCTCTGCCAGGTGTTCATAACATCTGGTGTTGCTCCTGTAGCGGGTTTGTCATCTGGCGGTGCTTCCAGGACGTAATTCTTCCGTGCAGCAATGAGGATAATCCTCAAGTTACGGACCCAGTCCGTGTAGTTTCTACCATCATCTTTCAACTTATCTTTCTCTAGGAACGCATTAAAATTCAACGGAATAACAGCACGGGCCATCTATCTACAACAACATAGACATGCAAAATACTATCAGGTACTAAGTTCATGATAAATTAAAGTTCAATTAATCAAATTACTTAAGAACTCCCACTTAGATAGACATCTCTCTAATCATCTAAGTGATCACGTGATCCATATCAACTAAACCATGTCCGATCATCACGTGAGATTGAGTAGTTTTCAATGGTGAACATCACTATGTTGATCATATCTACTATATGATTCACGCTCGACCTTTCGGTCTCCAGTGTTTCGAGGCCATATCTGCATATGCTAGGCTCATCAAGTTTAACCCGAGTATTCTGCGTGTGCAAAACTGGCTTGCACCCATTGTATGTGAACATAGAGCTTATCACACCCGATCATCACGTGGTGTCTCGGCACAACAAACTGTAGCAACGGTGCATACTCAGGGAGAACACTTATACCTTGAAATTCAGTGAGAGATCATCTTATAATGCTACCACCGAACTAAGCAAAATAAGATGCATAAAGGATAAACATCACATTAAATCAATATAAGTGATATGATATGGCCATCATCATCTTGTGCCTTTGATCTCCATCTCAAAAGCACTATCATGATCACCATCGTCACCGGCTTGACACCTTGATCTCCATCGAAGCATCATTGTCGTCTCGCCAACTATTGCTTCTACGACTATCGCTGCCGCTTAGTGATAAAGTAAAGCAATTACATGACGATTGCATTTCATACAATAAAGCGACAACCATATGGCTCTTGCCAGTTGCGGATAACTGTGTTACAAAACATGATCATCTCATACAATAAAATTTAGCATCATGTCTTGACCATATCGCATCACAACATGCCCTGCAAAAACAAGTTAGACGTCCTCTACTTTGTTGTTGCAAGTTTTAGGTGGCTGCTACGGGCTTGAGCAAGAACCGTTCTTACCTACGCATCAAAAATCACAACGCGGTATAGTGATTGCTTTTTGATCTTCAGAAAGAACCATGTTCATTGAATCTGATTCAACTAAAGCTGGAGAAGCAGACACCCAGTAGTCACCTGTGTGCGAAGCACGTCGGTAGAACCAATCTCACGTAAGCGTACGCGTAATGTCGGTCTGGGCCGCTTCATCCAACAATGCCGCTGAATCAAGAATCAACTAGTGACGACAAGCAATATGTATATACCCACTCCCACAACTCATTTGTGTTCTACTCGTGCATATAACATCTACGCATAAACCTGGCTCGGACGCCACTGTTGGGGAACGCAATAATTTCAAAAAAATTCCTACGCACACGCAAGATCATGGTGATGCATAGCAATGAGAGGGGAGAGTATCGTCTACGTACCCTCGTAGACCGTAAGCGGAAGCGTTATGACAACGCGGTTGATGTAGTCGTGCATCTTCACGATCGACCGATCTAGCACCGAAGGTACAGCACCTCCGCGATCTGCACATGTTCGGCTCGGTGACATCCCGCGAACTCACGATCTAGTAGAGCTTCAAGGGAGATTTTCGTCAGCACTACGACGTGATGACGGTGATGATGATGCTACCGGAACAGGGCTTCGCCTAAGCACCGCTGCGATATGGCCGAGGTGGATTATGGTGGAGGGGGGCACCGCACATGGCTAAAAGATCAATGATCAACTTGTGTGTCTATGGGGTGCCCCCCTCCCCCGTATATAGAGGAGTGGAGGAGGCGAGGGGCCGGCCCTCTCCACTACTAGGAAAATGCCTGTTAGTGGCGCACCTGTTTTTGGCCATTAATGGCGCACTACAGGTGCGCCACTATCATCACGCCATTAGTAACTAATACTAATGGCGCACCCCTGGTGCATCATTAGTATACCAGACAGTAGTGGCGCACCAGGCAGTGCACCATTAGTAAGTCACACGGTGCGCCATTAGTATGCCTCCCAGGGGGCCATATTTACCTTGTACTCTGGGTTACTAATGACGCATTAACAGATAATGCGCCACTAGTATTTTTTATAACAGTGCGCCACTAATGTGCTGTATGGTGCGCCACTAGTATGAATATTAGGAATTATTTTTTTCTTTTCTGATATTAGGTTACAAAATATATTACTGGACAGAATATAGACAGCACCACACAGCAACAACAGATTTATCGAATACAATAGAAGATTAGTCTCTGAATACAATTCATCATATTAGTCTTCGAATTCAAAAGACCGAACAAAGTTAGAACATTACAAGTCTCGAGACTATGAGTAGCGAGTTTGTCTTCACATTACAAGTCGATATCGATCATCTAAACTACCATCACATAGAAGAGAGTTGCGATCATCACGATGAGCATCATCGCGATGAAACTGGTCTTCATTCGGTTCCTCCTCCGCTCCCTCCTCTCTCCCACTAGATAGCGCGCGTATCTAACTTCCGCCTCCGCCCTAGTGGTGTACCCTTTGTAACTGTTACCGCCGAAACGGTGAACCTGTCTCCGACACTCCTCCCAGTCGCCGTAGACTCCGGAAACATTACCCTTGTACACGACATACAACGGCATCTCTATGCACTAGCCAAACAAAACGTTAGTAGCAATTCACAGACAATACATAAGCAATATATAAGTATGCAACAAAAGGATCGGAAGAGAAAAGCAAGACATTAATAGCACGATTCATGGTCCTACTAATGAATAGCATCGATTACATATAAGTTGAGCAACTGTCCAAACCAAAGAGACATACAAGTTCATTAAAGTTTAATTACAACATGAGCTAATCGATATTTCAGAACTACACATAGCATCACTAATTTCGACTCGACTCAGGGACCGGAGCGTGGATGAAGCTGCCGTCTATCGTGATGGTCATGAAATCGCGGGCGTTGTCAGCCTGCATTTGTAGCATTGTGTCTATCTCACTGTTGGACGATTGATATCTGAGGTAGAACTGCCCCGAGGTATGAAGGACATCTTGATGGATGATTTCCGCAAACTCCGACTGGATGCGAAAGAATTCTTGTCTGATGTCCGCGTCCTGGATTGCCGACAAGCTTGCTGCCCAATCTTTGAGATTATTTGGTAGCAGAAGGTGATTATGGTCTCGTACGATCGCTTGCATGTGATGAAGGGCGTAGTAGGCATCCTTCTAACTGCCAGGCGGCTGCTTGACGCAGAGGAACGTCATTTTGTGGGCGAACATGTGCTTGCCATACCTATGAATTGGCCTGCTGAAGGTGCCTCCAGATCTGGCGTAGCCGGGGAGAACATCATCAAGAACTTTCTTGATATTTGTGTAGTCTTTCTTCGACTGACAGTCTGAGTCGAAATACGTGGCCATGGAATATTTCGGGCTTAAGAGGATGAGTGTGCAATGTGTGTCACTGCACAAAACACGAAATGTTAGAAAAAAAAGAACGATCGAAATCTAAGAAATCATATGTTACGGGGTGGTGAGGGGATGACTTAATTGGGAAAGTAAGGCACGATGATGTTATCCTTATCTGGGTTTGCTAGAATGACGCCTTCGAGGTATGAACTCGCGACTTGCCGGTCCCCAGCGCTTCCCAAGATCTTAGCACGCATGTAGAAGGGGTCGACTATCACGATGCCCGGGGTCTTGTCTCTAATGATCCGCATCTCCATACTCAGCGAAAATAGCCAAACGAAGGTGTAGTGCAGCGGATGAAGGTTAAACATAGAGAAGATGTCATCAAACCGCAGGACGGTCATACCCCCGATGGCACTATCCACAAAGCCCTTGCCCTCTGGCACCTTGGCCATGAAAACCGGGTATGCCACATCATTCTCTCGGAGACGCCGCTTCTCCAAAGAAAGAACACTGTCATGCAGACTCTGCATAGCACCAGTTGCAGCATTGATCAGATTAGTCGGAAGCATCGGCCTACCCGCCACATGCACCCTCCTCGAGATATCCTTAGGTGAAGGTGGCCCGTCCTGAGCATGGATCATACTCGGTGTCGGCTGGCTCGCATCCTTGTTACTCTTTCTTTTTCGTCCCTTCTTCTTCTGCTGTAATGGGATCGAGTTCTGCTCACAGACAACCTTCTTGAGTGTGTTGGGGCTGATAATATTTCGCACCTCGGCTATCTGAGGCTCGGTGAAAGCGGCAACTAGAGGCGTCTCCTGAGAACTGAACGCCAGACGACGCTTGTTGCAACTGGGTTTCTCCAGGGTACCAGCTAGATCGTCTTTTGCAGGGTTAGGTTCTTGAGAAGGAGGCCCCAAGAATTCATCACCTTACCCATGTTCGTTGAAGTACTTATCGACGTTGGTAAATGTACCGTCGTTGTCATCGTCGGCGTCGCTCGGATCCTGTGCCATATGCATGTCCAGATCCTGTGCCATATCCATGTACGGCATGTCCGGTAGCATTGTGAGCATCTTGCCATGGCTTGGCGTCGGCACGACTGGCGGTGTTGTCTGTGGGGTGGTGTACCCCGCCCCCAAACGAATCTGGCTCTTCGACCAAAGCATGGGCCAGTTTATGCAGGCGCTGAGGGTCATCACATCATCTTCGTCGGCCCCATGGCGTCGATACGGAGGTAACATGACGTCGAAGCCCGGCAGCACCCTAACCAGTTGAACCCTATAAACGGTAGGTGGCATCTGATACCGTGGAACACGCGGCTGCCCGGTTGAACGATTCTGCCCTTGGAGACATTGACCAACTCGTCGTTCACGAAGTGCAGGAGAGTGCACAGAACGTCGGCGGCGCCCTGCGAAAAAATGTAAGGCAAGGAGATGAAGTCATCGGCCGAGAGGCTTAATTAGTTACCGTGATGGCGTCGAGCTCGGCTAATGTCGAGGCACCGCCAACGGCAGGCATGCAAGTGACGGAGGGGCCGCTTGCTGCCGAGGTGCCGGCCGATGTATTCTTCCCACACCCGGGTGTATTAAGCTGCAATACCGGCGCCGCCGCGGGAGACACCAATGCCGCCTCCGCCGGAGACACCAATGGCGCCGCTGGCGCATTGCACGAGTTGCTGCCCGTGAAGCTGGGATTCGGGGCGGCCCCTGTTGGCTGCCCGCAATCCACGCCTGCAGACCAGAAACCAAGTTAGGCATAATAGCGGTGATCGTCGCTCCCAGTTGGTCTCGCACTTGCTCTTCGACGATCTCCGGAATCCGTGCCATTTGTGCCTTGAGTTGTTGAACCTCGCACTCCTGGCTTTCCGAGCTGGTCTTTCTCTCCTTTCGCCCAGCAGTATAGTACTCCGACCATTTCTTGAACAAGCCTTTGCCGGCCACACGACCAGCTGACGTCGGCTTACTGACCTTATCCTTGTTTTTCATTACGTTCAACGCCCTATTTAAAGGGGTGTCGAAAGGGGAGCTCTGAGACAACCCCGCGCTACTGCTTTCAGTGTCCTGCGGAAGGAACATGAACCATTTAGAAATTTGGCTTCATTAATTAGAATGCAACCATATGGAGCTAATTACGCGGGGTGTATTCCTTACCAGAACACGGTCAAGCGCCTTGGTCTTCGGATCCGTGGTAAGCTCCTTGGTTACTGGGTCAATCTTGTACCGGGCCCTAATATAGTTCCTGGTCTGCTTGTCATGGTATTTCTCGAAGAGGGGCGGTAGGCCTTGCTCGGCACGCTCCGCGTCCTCCTTGTCCCATATAGGTTCCGCCACTCTGTAACCGCCGGGACCGAGTTTGTGGACCCCTAAGTTCAAGTCCCGCATCTCTTTCCCTCACTGACTTGATTCCGCAGATGTGTTGCTCTCGCACTTGATCTTGAACTCCCGGTAGTCATCTTCGCTGATCGAAGGATTTTTCTCCTTGATCTTTTCATAACTATCACCTTTTTCAATCATGCTCTTCACCGAGGCTCTTCAAGTAGCCAGGGCCGTGCTCATCTTCGTGAGGGCGGCACTGTTCACTTTATTCCCTGAGAGGCGTGTGTTTGCGAAGTCACCGGGGAACTTGTATCGTTCATGCAGCTTCGTGAAGAGGAGGTTGCGCAAATTCCCTCGGTCATGATGCCTTAGGTTCTCGGTGTTGATCGAGACGGTGCTCCGGAGAATGCACCCGAGCTGTCCTGCGTACCCCTTGACTATTTTTGGGGGCGCCGTTGGATGCCCCTCGGAGGACACTTCAGTAAATTCCTCCTTGACAGTGTCGAGCACGTACGGGCGCCGGTCCTTCCGTTGCCTCTTCGGTTGGCTACCATCTGTGTGTGCGCTGCCATCATTAGTGGTGGCATCCTCGACGGCACCATCAGTGGTGTCATCCCCGACGCCACTAGGGGTTGTGTAGTCAGGATCGGTGTCGGGGGCACCGTCCTCATAGCGGTGAGGTTCTTCCTCCATCTCCTGGGACAGCTCCCAGAATGCCTTGCCCGAACCGCCGGCCTCATCGTTGTTGGCCATGTTTAACTCTAAATAGGAAAAAAGTTTGGTCAAAAAGTTGGTTATTGTCAAGGAACAAGATCTCATCATTTAGGGTTTGTGAGGAATTATCATGGTCTCATCATTTAGGGTTTGTCGACACCGAGGCATCCTAAAAGCTAAGCTTTTATCATTTAGGGTTCGTCGATGCCGAGGCACCCTAAAAGCCTAAGCTTTCATCATTTAGGTTTTTATCGACACTGAGGCACCCTAAAAGCCAAGGTTTTATCATTTAGGGTTTGTCGACACTGAGGCACCCTAAATGCTAAGCTAAGTTTTCATCATTTAGGGTTTATCGATGCCGAGGCACCCTAGGTTGAGTGATATATATGGGTACTCTAAATGGCAGATCGCATCGGCAGCACCGCCTACTCGAGTGCCTAGGAAAAGAGCGATGGTGCTTCTGATCATGCTACCCCCTCACAGCCATAGAAACAGAGAAGGCAACTTGCAGGTTAAACTATCCCAAACAGAGTATTATATCACAGGAACACACATATGTATATATATCACACATACTTGAGTTAACACAGACTACAAAATGAAACAAGTTCACAAGGTTGGATAGACATATATGGTGACATATAGAGTAATAACTATGAGTTGATATCACACTTCTATATGTATAACACAAGAGGCAGTTGATCCTACTTAATTAAGTACTAAGATACCCTGGCCCATGCATTAGTCGCAAGTACCCCTATCCTATTTTTAGCAAAGTCATGCTAAAATTTACGAAAAAAATCAGCATGACCTTTGCTGAAAATACGACATATGGAGTACCCGAATTTGCCGAAACGGAAGTTAATCGACATTCCGGCAAACTCAAGGGCCTCTCGGGGTACCTGCAAAATCATTACGACGCGATGGTCGGAGACAAAACCCAGCAAACTCCTTCCCTTCACTCGGGGTACAGCAATATATCTTCTAGCCATGAAACCCTACCCTGACTCTCCTTTCTTCCTCTTGCCGAAGAGAAGTTGGTTGCATAGGATGGTCCAACTCAGATCAGCCTGCAGAAGTTCATTGTATAATTCTGTTTAGTTCCAAGCATATACGAATACTCTTCAGAGTCGGCACAAAGATGGAAGCAAACTAATAGCACAAAGTGAATAGCAAATCGGCTACTAAAACCATGCTGAAACTTTACTGAAACTACTCCTTGCAAGCAAACTGAAACTACTCCTTGGAAGCAAATTGTCTTGGAAGGAGTATTGTGTGCACAAATCTACTCCAGCTAGTTGCTTTCACTTAGAGATTGTTAGGTAGCCGATAGCACAAACAGCATGAGTCATTCTTCAGACCGTTACAAATAGAAACAATGGCAACCAAGGTTAAAAACCAACAATCCTATATATTGAAATCTTTCGGTTGTTTATTGTTCTAGCTTGGAAGTTGTACCTATCACTATTTTCTGGAGATTACATTCTTAATGGAGGGCTATGGTTGTGCACTCAAAAGTTGTTGGAAAGAAAATACCCTGTATTTTAGTGCATTATAGTACACAAAAGTAGGCAAAGTTCCTGTGAAAATATAGATGCAAGGAAAAATAAGCAGCCAAATAAGAAGTTGTGTACTTCAGAGGATGTAAATGTGTAGTTCCTAGAAAAATATGCAGTCAAACAAACTAGCAATGTTGCTGTAATTACTTAAAAGCTTATGTGACAGCTTCGGTAAAATTAAGAAGCAGAGAGTGCTTGGAAGGAGTATTGTGCACAAAGTGAATTTGTAGCACACAAAACTTGAGAAAATGACACCTAACACCGAAACTGCAAACAGAACTGAAGAAAAATGGCAGGGCAGAGCCAGCATCATCTATTGTCTAGTGATCCCTCCTATATGCCTGATGGGTCACCGCGATGCGAAAAACTCACAACCATTTTCATTAGCAGCACAGGTAAGATGGCAAGCCCCTGTTGCCCAGATCAAACTGAAATGCATCTGTATGCCTAATTGAAGAGATTTAATGTCGTGAAAGTGATTCATGCCTTACTAGTGTGAAACTATGCCAAAAACATCATACAACAAAATAGGTTCAAATGTAAGATGGCCTTGATTTGGTTAATTTGATTGGGGATTGATCAATACAAGCATAGAAGCTCAAATCAGAATACTAGCATCTCTGCGAATAAAGCTGTCACGTTATCCAAATATAAGAGTATTCAACTAGTTAATGCTACATGCATGGCCCTCTCTCTCCCCCATTTCATTGGTTTGCCAACTTCATGATGTCCTTTACCTAAAACATATATGTTAATAGGAAAATATATACCTACAATTTATAGTTTAATTCCCAAAAAACATATATATAGTATATGTTCACAAATATGATAATTGATATGATTTAAGAGATTGTGTACAGCTCATGAACTGGCTACAAGACAGAATGGATTTCCTAAAAGAATGGGCCTCTTAACAGATTTTATTTTATTTTATCACCAAATCAAAATAACGAATCGAACTGGTCACTTCATTTTACTTCCCAGATGAATTAGTACTGATTGTATCAGTGCTAAAGTTGGAAGCTTGTGATGTCAATCTGGTGTATTTCTTCAGAAAAGTATTTTTTACCTACATGTACCAAGCTAAGGCTATTGAAAGAATTCCTTATTTGACACTGTTTTAAATTTTGTTTCCCTATTTAACATCGAAGAAATATTTCTTCCCTATATAACACCAATTTTAAATTTTGTTCCCAATATAACACTTTCGTACATTTTTTGACCTAATGGTGTTAAATGACATGTGAAATGACGAGTTTACCCCTGGCACTAGAAGGACCTAAGTCAGGTCAAAGTCATTCTCATTGGCTTCACCCGGCCCACAATCCGCTTGCACAAGAACACCGATGTTGGAATTGAATCCAACTCGTCTGTGTCCGTGTCTTGTACGCATACATGTGTATGCATTGATTTCGTATACAATAGAGTTTGATACTCTGAAAAGGCTAGCTTGTGTTGGCAGCTGATATATAGGTACATTGAACCGTGACCCCAATCAAAAATACTAGCAATTAAAAATCCCAAGGCACGACACGGTCCAAAAAAAATAAAAATAAATCCAAAGGCACGACACAGTCCTTTTGTAATCAACTCGGCGTGTCCTCGTATTGTTCGCGTGTGTCGTGTGCATGTTTCGTCTAGTCGAGCCGTCAATCAAGCAAGCCGGCGGCCATGTTGTTTTATACATGTGTGTGCTGTGTGCATGCTAGCTTAAGAAATCCATCCAGTAGGGAGTTAGCGTATGTGTGATCTTCACGAATATGACACCATTCTGTTACACTAACGATGGATTCCACCCTTAAATAGGACAGCAGAATAAATAAAAGAACTCAATAGATGTATGAGGGTAGAATTGTCATTTCACGTGTCATTTAACATTGTTCGCATAAAAAAGAGATGAAAGTGTTATATTGGGAATAAAATTTAAAGGTTGTGTTAGATAGGGAAGAAATATTTTTCTAGTGTTAAATAGGGAATAAAAGTTTAAGCTAGTGTTAAATAAGGAATTCTCTCAAGGCTATTTTGCAAAAATCTGCGATGTCAGTTAACACCACAAAGATGTGTGTAGCCTCACCACTGCTACTGGATTTCTGTCCTTGACAAATCTACTACTGATTTCTAGCAGTTGTATTTCGATCGGTAACTAGTACTTCCTCCATTCTAAAAAGATGACTCAACTTTATACTAACTTTAGTACAAAGTTAGTATAAAATTGAGTCATCTATTTTGAAACGAAGGGAGTACTTTCCTAATTATATTTTAGCTAACTATCGTCAGAATGAACTAAGTACGTAAAACTTGATGTGGAACCCGCATGTGGAAATAGAATCGCTCGTCTCCAAATGTGAAGCACAGTAGGGGGGAGGGGGGCGTCTTTTTGAAAAATACCATAGCTTACAACGACCCGGATCCAATGGAGAATGCCTGTATATAGGCGCTAAGGAAATTGCACAAATATTGTAAAATCAGAAATCCATATGAGAGCCCATCGTTTCCAATGGCAGACGCCACAATAGACGCTATGAAAACCGTGAGTTCTGCTGATTATTCTATCACGCGTGATGGAAAAATACCAAAGCGCTCAGTTCCTAATCTTGCGCCGATGCCGTACCTGGCACCAGGATTCTACGGCTAACTGCCGATCGAGGAGGAAATCAATCGTGGCGCTCTCTACACCCCCCATTGTAGATGCTCATATACTCCAGTATTTTGTGTCCCTGCCCTTATTATACTTTTACGTACAATCATCATTCCTAAATCTAAGATAAGCAGACGTTTATTTCTTGCTTGGCGTTTTGCAGACTTGGAACAACTTACTTTTCTTTCTCGGCTTGCAGAACACACACCCGTCGGCGTCGTCCGTTGTTGGCTATACACGTTCCTCTCACCACCTTATTTACGATAACGCACAACCTTGACACAATCGATTCGAGCTAGCCACAACAGGCGACGACAGCCACCTCACTCACCCTGTCGGCCTCCTGTGCTCTGTCTTCTTTTCTTTGTCCTGTAATTAAGTGGCTGTGTAGTCTTTCATTATTATTGCTGACAACGTGTCGGGTGCACTCGACATGACCTCATCGAAGGCAGGGACGACGCAGCTTGCCATGGCTTCACCGCTATCATCTAGCTGTTGTGCCCGTGGTGATACACTCCGTGATTTGGTTGGCTGAGTGCATTGAGTATTGAACCTCAGCTCAGAGGTATGTCGAAACTAACCATGTTGGACAGAGTTTCAATGGCAAAGAAAGTTGACTAAGACATTTAGTAAGTACTCCCTTCGTCCCGAAATAAAAAAAAATTGAGACGCTTATTTTGGGACAGAAGGAGTAACAAATTGGATAGTAAATGGAGAGATGCTCCACAAATTAGGCGCCAAAAGTGGCTTAAATCCTACTCTCGCGGCGCCATGATCATGTGACACGTGACGCGATCAGCCGGTATCTTTCAGGAGACGGCCCTCCTACCTTGTCACTACTGCTACTATCATAAAAAAATCAGGATTATCGATCGTGTTTCTGTTGTAGAGTTGTTTTCTTACACAGGATCATGTTTGATCGATCGATGGCGATGCTAGTTCTCATATCATATGGTATAGTCCCTCACTAGTTCTTTTTGAGATGCTCCTCTGTGTAATTTGACTTGACATTTTTTTTCGATATAGGTTTTTTTTATTGACTCATAATGTAGCATCGATGGATACGATGGCAAAGGTCATATAAGACCGAAGCTATGCCAAGGTGACGAGGGAAAAAACTGAAGCGATAAGAACAACGATCTGAGTTGAATTGGTGGGTATAATCTGAGATCCCATCTAGTACTCAGCCATTGGAGGTAGGGACGATGCAACTCGCCATGGCTTCACCACTATCATCGTGCGGTTGCGCCGGTGTGTAAAATAGGGTCTAGCATATTTTATATGTACACGTATTTGTATACGTATGTAAGTGTATTCTGATCATCTATATATTAAGACGTGAGGCTGGATGTTAGCCACCCACGCAAAACTCTAAACCCAGTGTTTCAACTTGGTATCAGCTAGGTCAGGCCGCCGCCACAGGTCCCTCGCGCCGCCGCCCGATCCTCTCTCCACGTAGCCGCCGCTTCCACTTGCTGCTTCACGTACGAGATTAATCCAGCCAGAGGAATCCATCCAGCTGCTTGCTAGCTAGCTAGCTAGCTTTGCCTGTACGCTGCCGCCGCTTCCGATCGCTGCTCCCACGCGTGTCATCTTCCGCGCCACCGCCGCATCTTGCCTCAGCCGCCGCCGCGTGACGTTCTTCTCCACGCCGCCGCAGCGATGTCGTCTTTCGCCCTCTCCACCGGCCAAACTGCCGGCGCCCTCGTCTCGTCCCCCGTCGCCACGATTCCCGCCGCGCTCACCGTCCCGACGATCTCCATCCGCCTCGGTCGTCACAACTTCATGCTTTGGGGAGGCATCACCAGCACTGTCCTTGCTGGTGCCAACCTCCACGGACACCTCGATGGCACCAAGGCGGCACCGGCCAAAACACTCGTTGTCGGCACCGGCGACACTGCTACCGCCGTCGACAACCCGGAGTACCACCAATGGTGGGTTCAAGATCAGCGCGTCAAGGGGCTCCTTCTCACCTCCATGGATGAGGATATTGCATGCCAACTCATTGGCTACGAGTCGGCGCATGCGGTGTGGACAGCCGTCGCCGCCATGTTCGGCGCCCAGAGCCGCGCCAACGTCCGTCACATCCGGCGGCAACTTCAGTCGCTGAGGAAGGACGATCTTTCCGCCACGGAATACATGCACAAGATGAAGGCGCTTGCCGACATTATGGCCGCCGGCGGCTCCCCGATCCGCGATGATGAGCTTATCGATCACATCCTCACCGGCCTCGGCTCCGCCTACAACTCCATCGCCGCCTCCTTGGGTGTGAGTAACGCACCCATGCCCTACTCTAGCTTTTACTCATTGGTTCTATCCTTCGAGACGCTGCAGACACAGCAGAGTGCGATGGAGGGGTGGACTTCCTCGGCTAACGCCGTGACTCGCTCTGGCCCCTCCGGACATGGTGGATGCGCTCCCTACTCGGAGCCCTACCCCTCCCAGGGTGGGGGTCGCCCGGCCGATGGCAACGGCCAGCCCGGGCAAGGCCGTCAAGGCGGCAACGGCGGCCCCAACGGTGGCCGCGACCGCAACTCCTCCTACGCCGGCAATGGTCGGCAAGGTGGCGGGGGTAACGGCGGCAACAACGGTGGTGGTGGCCGTCGCAACAACCGCTGGCGCCCCCGCTGTCAAATTTGCAAAAACTGGGGGCATGAGGCCGATGATTGCCGCAAGCGTTATGACCAGGACCACAACTCTCGCTCCGCCAACTCGGCCTCCACCAACACCGTCAACTATCCTTGGGTGTTGGACACCGGAGCTACGGATCACCTGACGAGTGATCTTGAACGCCTCCAGGTTCATGAGTGCTATGATGGCAAGGACCAGGTTCAGGTGGCCAATGATGCAGGTTTGTCTATTTCACACATTGGTCATTCCCGTTTACCCGGTTCATCTCTCAAACTGCGCAACATCCTTCATGTTCCACACATCAGAGAGCATCTTCTTTCTGTCTATCGCCTTGTTTGTGATAATGACGTGTTTTTTGAATTTCACCGTCGTTTTTTCTTTGTTAAGGACAAAGCAACCAGGCGTGTCATTCTTCAAGGTAGCAGTCGAGGGGGGGTCTATCCGATTCCCTTTAATCGTGCTTCGTCATCTCGCCATGCTTCATCCAGTGTCCATGTTTCGTCGTCACAATGGCATCAACGTCTAGGTCACCCTACAAATAATGTGGTCACCTCCATTGTTCGGAGTCATGATCTTCCCTGCTCTAGTTCAAATACTTCACCATTAGTGTGTGATGCATGTCAGCGTGCTAAGAGTCATCAGCTACCGTATTCCACATCTTATCATGTCACTATTGTACCTCTTGAATTAATACATTCAGATGTTTGGGGTCCCGCTATTGCGTCTTCGGGGGGGTACAAGTATTATGTCAGTTTTGTTGATGATTACACGCGCTTCACTTGGATTTATTTGCTTAAACATAAGTCCGATGTTGAGCAAGTCTTCTATAACTTTCAGGCTCATGTCGGACGCCTCTTGGATTGCAAAATCAAGGCTGTTCAGTCCGACTGGGGTGGTGAATACCACAAGCTCCATCGCTATTTTCAACGCACGGGCATCTCTCACCGTGTGTCGTGTCCACATACATCTCAGCAGAACGGTATTGCCGAGCGCAAACACCGTCATTTGGTCGAGACCGGTCTTGCCTTACTGGCACACTCGTCTCTCCCACTCCGGTTTTGGGATGAGGCCTTTCTTACGGCGTGTTATCTCATCAACCGTATGCCCACTCCGGTTCTCAACAAAGACACGCCTCTGTTCCGCCTGTTTCATGTTCAACCCAATTATTCCTCTCTCAGGATTTTTGGGTGTGCTTGCTGGCCTAGTCTCCGCAAGTATAATGCTCACAAGCTGGAGTTCCGTTCGAAGATGTGTGTCTTCCTTGGCTATAGCCCTCTGCATAAGGGCTATAAGTGTCTTGATCGCACCTCGGGTAGGATCTACATCTCCCGTGATGTTGTTTTTGACGAGTCAGTTTTCCCTTACTCTAGCCCGGGTGTCTCGGTTGACATTGCCTCCATTGAGCATGCTCTCACTTTTCCATCTAATGAACCGGTTTCGGATGTCCATGTGTGGAAATACGACGTGTCCTATTTGTCACCTGACTTGTTTTCTGCAGATGCTGCTCTAATTTCTTCCCAGGAACCCGTCGTCGCACCTGTATCCACGGCGCGATCGACATGCATGGCCCCGACGTGCATGTCACGCCTCCCGAGGCAGCCTTGTCGGCCTCGCCCACTGGCGCGTTCGCCGTCCCGTCTGCCTCGCCCGCTGGCATGACCGCAGGCACGACCGGGTTGCCCGTTGCGTTCCCCGCCTCGCCTGGGTCGGCCCAACCCACCTCGCCTATCTCGGTTGTCGTCGAGTCGCCAGTCGCATCCTCTAGGCTACCGTATCCACCTGGATCTCCCTCGTCGCCTGTTTTGGCCCAGTCCAACGCGTCCCCCGGCCCATGTCGCCTGTTGCTGACGATCGTTCAGCCGCGACACCACCGGCGGGGTCTCCTTCGTCGCCGCCACCTTCTACTGGTGATGCAGCTACCGGGCACACTATGGTCACCCGTCACCGCGATCATACGCGTAAGGCCAAGACATACACGGATGGTACGGTGCGGTACGACACTCGTCGGCGTGCATTCTTCGCCGCACCCACCTCTCATCGTGATGTTCTGGGTGAACCGGCTTGGCGTGCCGCCATGTCTGAGGAATTTGCTGCCCTTCGTCACACAAACACATGGGTGTTGGTGCCTCGGCCTCCTGGTGTTAATATTGTGGGTTGCAAGTGGATCTTTAAGACCAAACATCGTCCGGATGGTTCTGTTGACAAGCACAAAGCTCGCCTCATTGCTCGCGGTTTTACTCAACAGCAAGGGATAGACTATGGAGATACTTTCAGCCCCGTGGTGAAGCCTACCATGGTTCGTCTGGTCCTCTCTCTCGCCGTCTCCCGCGGGTGGTGTCTTCGCCAGATTGATGTGAGTAATGCTTTTCTTCACGGATTTTTGGCCGAAGATGTCTACATGCAGCAGCCCCCTGGCTTTGAGGATGCTCATCATCCCTCTCATGTCTGCAAACTCCAGAGGTCCATCTACGGGCTCAAACAGTCGCCGCATGCCTGGTATGCTCGGTTGAGTCAGCGTCTCTCACAGCTTGGCTTTGTTCCTTCCAAGGCGGATGCGTCCTTGTCCATATTTTCACATGGTGCTATTCAGATCTACATGCTGGTGTATGTTGATGATATTGTGATTGCCGGTTCTACACCTCATGTGGTGGATCGCCTTGTGCAGTCCTTGTCTGCGAGTTTTCCCATCAAAGACTTGGGCAGGCTGGAGTACTTTCTTGGATTGGAAGCGTCCTTTCATTCAGGGGGCATGACATTGACACAGAAGAAGTATGCACTTGATCTTCTTCATCGCGTCAACATGGAGAACTGCAAGTCCACTTCCACTCCACTTGCTACATCCGAGAGCCTCTCGCGTCACAGTGGAGCATTGCTGAGTATCGATGACTCTTTCAGGTATCGCAGTGTAGTTGGAGCACTGCAGTATCTGACACTCACCCGTCCAGATATCTCCTTTGCCGTGAACAAAGTGTGTCAGTTCCTGTCTCAGCCTACCCAGGTTCATTGGGAAGCAGTTAAGCGTATTCTGAGGTATATCAGAGGTACGCTAGACACGGGACTACGGATTCGTAAGTCCAGATTTACTAGAGTCAGTATATTCACCGACGCAGACTGGGCAGGTTGTGTTGATGACCGGCGTTCTACTAGTGGCTTTGCTGTATTTGTTGGACCCAATCTTATATCTTGGAGTTCCAAGAAGCAACCTACGGTCTTGAGGTCTAGCACCGAGGCAGAGTATAAGGCATTGGCAAATGGTGCGGCTGAAGCCATTTGGATAGACACAGTTCTCACAGAACTTGGAGTCACACGGCAGCGCACACCCATATTGTGGTTTGATAACTTAGGGGCAACTTACCTGACGGCGAATCCAGTGTTTCATGCTCGTACCAAACACATTGAGATTGATTTTCATTTTGTGAGGGAACGGTAGCTGTTGGTAAACTGGAAGTCAGGTTTATATCAACTGATGATCAGTTAGCGGATGTATTTACTAAACCCGCTACTCGACAGATGCTAGACCGTTTTAGAACCAATCTGAATCTTGTATGTAGTTCAGATTGAGGGGGCATGTAAAATAGGGTCTAGCATATTGTACATGTACACGTATTTGTATACGTATGTAATTGTATTCTGATCATCTATATATTGAGACGTGAGGCTGGATGTTAGCCACCCACGCAAAACCCTAAACCCAGTGTTTCAACTCGGTGGTGATACAGTCCGTGATTTGGTTGACTGAGTGCATTGAGTAGTGAACCTCAACTCGCCATGACTCTACCATGTTGGACAGAGTTCCAATGGCTAAGAAAGTTGACCAAGACATTTAGTAAGTACTCCCTCCATCCCGAAATAGGAAAAATTAGTGGTGTTATCCGCACATTTGCACGGCTAGAAGTTCTGCTTTCCATTATAAACATATGTAATCCACAAATGCTATGGCAATTTGACATTCTCTAATTGGCAAAGGTTAGAGCTTGTTACTTTTGATTTGTGTCATTTTCTTTTGCATTTCAGTGTCGTTTTAAGAAAATGTAATGATTCATTACATATTGATGTGAAATTATCCTTTTTGGATACAACATTTATTCTATTGCGTCTTATAGTTATATATTATATTATTTTTACCATAAGTATTTTCCCATGTGGCCAAAGGTTATTGAATATATTTTTGTCATCATGATGACACTAAAATTTCATCTAAACCATAGAAAAGGATACAAAAAACATATGTCTCAAGAAAACATGATAAAAATTTAGTTGGTTTTCCTTGTCCACCGGAAACCATTTCACTGGAAATTAAATGCGGAAACATTATGCCGTCTTCTTCTATGCCTATGTGTAACTACTGTGTGGGTGCGCGCGTACGTGTGTGTTGAAATTGTGGTTTCCTTACTATATCTCTCGATATTCCATGGGTGTTTCCAATTGGATGTAAGAATATTCTCTTCGTCGAATAGTCTATGTAGCCTAACAGTCGAAGATTGAGTAACTATTTTTGTATGTTCATAAAAACTTGCTATTAAAATGTTCCATCCTTTAAAAAATGTCATAGGTTCTATTTTACGTCCATGATGCTCTGCATCCACATATATTTAACAGGCTAGGATTGGATTACTAATTTACTTGGATGTTAACTTTACAGGTTGTATTTTATACTTACAGCTAAATTTTATATGCTAAAATATGATTTATGATTTATTATTTTGAACTTCACATGTAAGTCAGTTTTATTGTTTGTCCATCTAATAAGATAAGTTTCTAAAATTATTATTTTCACAAAACCGACTCAAATCTTGATCAGACGTGATTAGTTGGCATTAGATTTTAGGATAGAATGAAAAGTTGGTTTGCTTCTCTATTTATTGGCACAACTCCAATATGTAAATCTTTGTTGTCGTGTATGGGGTGTTCTGATGAGCTTCAATTATTGGTTGGCTTTGCCATGTTTGTATGCCCATCCATTAGACACATGTAAACCTATGTGGCTATCATTCGTGCGTGCATATGTTTTTTTGTGTGGCCGTCGTGCAAAGATATGTAGTATTCCTTCCGTCCGAAAAAACTTGTCCCTCAAATGGATGTATCTTTTTTCTTTTAGAAAAGGAGGATGACCCCCGGCCTCTGCATCTGGGAGATGCATATGGCCACTTTATTGATTATTCTCGAGGACCTTACAAAGTATTACAAACAATATACCTGAATTCACCATCTTGGCAACATATGACGCTACTCCTGTCCATATGATGAAGGGATGCTAGCTGGGCCACTACCCAAACCACTCACCTAAGCCTAACATCAAAAGCCGGAAGCTCCAGCCGAGCCACATACCGGGTCTGGGGCACAATCCGGTCAAACGCACTCGTGTGTCGTTGCCGCCATCTTCCACAGGTCCGTCTTCAGATCATATTGAGGCTTCTACCTTGTCTAGCCACTCTGCCATCGACGTCACCATGACGCCAGACAGCTACCTCCTCCTGCGCGAGTCCATCTCCGCGCATCAGACGCCGAGCCTCCACAACGCCATGCCGCCGATCTCCGCTGCCATCAATGTGTGAGATGAAGTACCGCTCCACCATCCCCCTAGCCATCACTTGCTCCAAAACGATGCCCCCAGGAGGAAAAGCGCTAAAACGCCATCATCGTCCGATCCAGAAGACCCAGACCCTTGGGCGGCGGCGAGGGAGGAGGAGGAGGAGTGGGGGAGGGCCGACCGACGGGATCTGGGGGCCTCCCGGCCGCCCACGCGGGGGGCGACTCGGGAGGGGAGAGGGAACTCGGGAGGAATTTATGTGCACCTAGGCTTACTATGGAGCTCTTTTTTATGGGGGAGAATTTCATTTCCCCGGCCTCTGCATCAACTAGGGATCCATACGGCCATTTTTAGTATGAGTAGCAAGATAAACATGGTCCTCAGATTTTTTTTAATGAGTATTAAGATATGTTTTATGAGTGGTTCCACCACACACCAAACTTGATTCTCAATAAATGGGGAAAAACCCCTGTGCATCACCTATCAATTTTAGGAATTGAACTCGGGTCATTAGGCTCTCTTTGTGAATGGATATATTTATGGTAGATACATCTATTTGAGGGACAGTCTTTTCCGGACGGAGAAAGGATGTGTCGAGAGGCTAAACGTTGTAGTATATGAATCTTTAGAGGTCAGAGTATGTATTAAAAAATACATAGAAATAGAGAAGATCCGACAAAGAGGCTGAGTTGGACGCGACGAACTTAGCCTAGCATGAAGAGCCGACGCGTGTGAGCAGCAGCCCGCAAGAGAAGCGGCATGGTACTACATCGACGAACTTGAACTCAGAACGGAGTGGTTGAGATGTCCGTGCATCTGTGATCTGTCAACCATTGTGCCGGTGGCGTCTATATGGTGACAGGATGCAAGCTGCTCCCTGCAACTTTTCTGGGAGAAGCCAAACAAAACAGTGCGTTTTTTGGGCTGCCTACAGGCCAGGTCTGCCTTTGCAGTCGTATGCTTCTTCTCTTTTTAATGTATACGTATTGGTTTTGTACGCATCAATGGTAGACTCAGTTTTACGTGCTAACGCTCGACTTGTTTTTTTCTGTGAAGAAAATGCTCAACTTACTTGTACGTGATTTATATTGTGTATAGCTTTCTGATTTTTCAACTCAGCTGTTATAACTACAATCAAAGAATAATATATTTTTAACCTATGTGAATATATCTGGTGGCTTGTGTGGTACACGCATGGTAGTACCTAGCCTTATCTTCTCTTCCTTAACCTGCCTAATCGCACGCCATGTTCTATTAGGTAGGATATCTAAATTATATGAAATCTTAGAATCAAATTAAATCATTCGTGAAAATACTTGGCACTACCTCTGCTTGTCCACTTCTTTTGTATTGAGTACATTTAAGCATTCTATTCATATTTATATAGCAGAAACTGTAATGTGATACTATTTGTTAATTTAGTTATAAAATTCGTCTCATAAGACATACTGTTCTAATTTTCCACCACGCGTTGTCTGTTTTCCTTTTATTACTATTCAGTTTATTCGCCTACAATAACAAAAATTATTTTTGCCCTTTATCATTTGATTTTACCAAAAAATAGTTTGGTCCAATGCTTCAATCACTGTACTCACAGACATGTCAAAAAAGACTTTGTTTTCTATTATAGATCTGTAGAAAAGACCTTGTTCTAGGCCATACAAAGGTGCATGAATTATGCCGCTCGTCTATTTAGAATAGTCGTTGACTCGTTGTATTGGAATTGGACTCTTTTAACTCATATGTTTTCTAGGCTGGCTGAAAAATGGGAACGTATGTTACATAGCCTGGTCTTTCCTTTTTTGAACAGGCGGCCGTGTAAGATTTGGACTCCAATCATCACGGCTGGTTGAAAATGGTATGCGATACAGAGACATGCGTACATCTTTCCAGCAAATCACCACCGTTCTTTCGTGTCTTTTTCCTAGTGTTACATCTGAGCCGTTCGTTTTCTATCATTTTAATAATATAATAAATTGAGACATTTATTTTGAAACAGAAAAAGTAACAAATTGGATAATAAATAGGGAGATGCTCCATTAATTAGGCGCCAAAAGTGGCTTAAATTCTACTCTCGTGGCGCCATGACCATGAGACACGCGACGCGACTAGCCAGTATCTTTTAGGAAACGGCCCTCCTGCCTTGTCACTACTGCTACTATCATAAAAAATCAGGATTCTCGATCGTGTTTCTGTTGTAGAGTTGCTTCCTTGCACAGGATCATGTTGATCGATCGATGGTGACGCTAGTTCTCATATCATATGTATAGTCCCTCACTAGTCCTTTTTGAGACGCTCCTGTGTAATTCGACCTGGACATTTTTATTTTTTTGATATAGCTTGTTTTTTATTGACTCATAATGTAGCATCGATGGATACAATAGCAAAGAGCTAAGTCACATAAGACCGAAGCTATGCCAAGGTGACGAGGGAAAAAACTGAAGCGATAAAAAACGATGTGAGTTGGATTGGTGGGTATAATCTGAGATCCCATCTAGTACTCAGCCGTGACCTCATTGGATGCAGGGACGACGCAGCTCGCCATGGCTTCACCACTATCATCGAGCGGTTGCGCCGGTGGTGATACAGTCTGTGATTTGGTTGACTGAGTGCATTGAGCAGTGAACCTCAGTTCAGAGGTATGTGGAAAATAAATAGGACTCTACCATGTTGGACAGAATTTCGATGGCTAAGAAAGTCGGCTAAGACATTTAGTAAGTACTCCCTCCATCACGAATTAAGAAAAATTAAGACACTTATTTTGGGACAGAGAGAGTAACAAATTGGATAATAAAGGGAGAGTGGCTTAAATCCTACTCTCGCAGCGCCATGACCATGAGACACGCGACACGATTAGCCGGTATCTTTCTGGAAACGACCCTCCTGCCTTGTCACTACTGCTACTATCATAGTAAATCAGCATTCTCGATCTTGTTCCTGTTGTAGAGTTGCTTTCTTACACAGGATCATACTAATCGATCGATGGCGACGCTAGTTCTCATATCATATGTATAGTCCCTCACTAGTCTTTTTTGAGTCGCTCCTGTGTAATTCGACCTGGACATTTTTTTTCTGACATAGGGTGTTTTTCATTAACTCATAATGTAGCATCGAGGGATACGATAGCAAAGAGCTAAGTCATATAAGACCGAAGCTATGCCAAGGTGACGAGGAAAAAAAACTGAAGCGGTGAAAACAACGATCTGAGTTGGGTTGGTGGGTATAATCTGAGTGACTCGCTGTCGAAATAGCATTCGTTCTGAAGGTCAGGACATACATGGTTGTTCCCATGGATATTTGGTGTTCAGTATTAATTTGGACATAATCCTTTAGGAAATTTTCCTACTGACCCCACTGAGCTTCATTTCATATGAAAAATTGCCATTGACTCCAACTCCATTTATTTATAGTACTAAACCTCACCCGCAAAAAAAGTTCGAATACTAAATCTCCAACTGAGCACAAATTAGTTGTAAACTATCTCAGCCTAACCAATCAAAATAGAGGTAAATACACCGTTGGTGCTTGAACTTGTCACGGATGTTCACTTTAATGCTTAAACTTGAAAAATACATTGAACTAGTTCCATAACTTGTCATGAGCGTGCAAATACAGTTCAAATCTCTTCTGCATACGCACACGATGCTAACAAGGCATTCCGGCGTGGCATGGGGCCCGCTGTCAGCTACTGAATGACAGGGCGTGCGGCCTATTTTTTGGAAAACCCCTTAAAACTATTTTCTTAGAAATAGGACCTCACAGATAAACGGCTGAAATAAAACTGAAAGCTAGACTGGTAGGGAATCGAACCAATGAACTACTGTTAGCTCGCGGCTAGCGAGTCAACCGCAGCACAGTTGTATAGTCAAAACTGGATTCATGACCATTATGTACACTAGACGAAAGAACATAAATTAAAGGAATTCAATAATCCAGCAAAAAATAGTGTCGGGTCTGTGACCCAAACATCCGACAAAATGTTATATCAGCCTTGGATATCACTTCTACCAAAAAGGTCTCATGTTTCTAAGTATAATTAATATTTATGACTATATAACGAACATGATTTCAAAAAGAATTTAAATTTTACATGTCATTTTAAAAATAATTCATGTGTTATTTTAAAACATATACATACAATTTAAATATTTATGAACTATAAAAATGTCTATTTTATTCAAATATTGTGCACGTGAGGATCTGCAATCTGAGGGCGCACTAGGTTCGCTTTTTTTAAAACACACACAAACTTTTATATATTATATAAACTTTTTAAAACAACACTTTTTTTCTTAAAGTATGAACACTTTTATGTACTACATAAATATTTTATTTATAACGTGGAAATGTTTAGAATTATATGGGAATCTATTTAAATATACAAAACTTTCTTAAGTTACTTTAATATTTCATTAAAAATGTGAGCACTTTTAAAAATTGTAAAATTAATTTCATTTAATATTTAATATATATTTTTAAATTATTTGTGGAGATATTTTATTAAATCATATGAATTTTTAATGTACTTTAATTTAATTATATATATATATCATTTATAGAACACAATTCTAATTTACATATTTTTACAAAAACTGGAAAAAATTGAAATGTTGAAAATGGTCCATTTTACCCACACGAGCCATTATGTTATATAAAGAGAAATTTATCATTTGTAAAATTACATGTTCTTGGTTGGAGTGGTATTTGTGGCCGCTATATAGTATTAGGGTGCAGGTTCAAATAATTGACCCGGCACTATTTTTGATCGAATAAATTAATTTGTTTATGTTGTTCAACCTGCTGTATAAAAAGCATGTGAATATATATATATGACAAAAATTTCGCCTTGTCTGCTGGTTAGCCACTCCCACATGAGAAGTACAGGTAACAGGTTCGATCCCTCACCCAATTAGTAATTTTACTTTTGTTGTTTCTCACTGAGGTCTGTTATGTAAGGAGAAAACAATTTCAAGGGTTTTTCCACATAAACCAGGACACTTGGGGTGCCTCGTCAGGGCCGTGGACGTATCTCTACTACTAGGAAAATTGCCCGTATATATATTTGGTATGGTAGATGTTGATGTCTTTTAGTATATATTTGGTCAAACTTTGCAAAGTTTGACTTGACCCAAATCTAATACGCGGAGTAAAAAGAACCAGATGGAGTACTTGTAAAGAGTTAGGTGGAATATGGCATTACATTTTTGGATTTTTTTTATACTTGTAGCCGGGTTTAGGTCTCTCACAGTGGAGCATCATAGCCTAGTAGATCACCTCATGCAATGCAAACTAAGAATAGTACTGACATGACATAATATTAAACGAGGAAAGAGAGCATACTGGTACCATATCATGATGCCATATATGTCATAATGAATTAAGCGCTACTATGAGACATACAAAATAATAAATGATGGCATCTAAAATAGCAATCTATGATACTATGCATTATGGGGATGGTATTATACACTAATATCGTATGCATGATAACAACGTATGATACTCCCCATTGTGGTCAGCCTTAAATTTCTTTGCAATGGCCTTGTAGCTATTACATGTTACTCCCTCCGTTCTAAATTATTTGTCGCTCAAATGAATGTATCTAGCACTGAAATAGTGTTAGATTCATTCACTTGAGCGACAAGTAATTCAGAACGAAGGGAGTACTTATTAACAAGAGCATTTTTAATTTATATATATATATATATATATATATATGAGAGAAAATAACAATTTATATCCCATATATGATTGTACTAAACAACTCATTCAAATAGCGGTACCCAAAGTAGAGCGATTTTTCTAGCATGCATGCTATATAGATAGCCTATGTTGGTTTGTCGCTCAATGTGTTGGAGATTCATGTGTCTGGATTTTGCTTATATATATGAATTAACATGAAGATACGCTGAAAAACAATAAAAGAGATGGAACTATAGAAAAATAATAATAAGTGGGCTCTCCTTTTGCTGGTATACAATAAAATACAATTTAAAGTCAAGAAAAATTCCAACATAACATTATGTAATGTTTTAGAACAAGACAAACTTTGACGAAACAAGAAAATGTGATACACAGAGCTAGGCGAAGACAGACGGTGGATGTACATGCTAGAAAACCATTTCTCTTTTGCATACATCACATGTGCCGTGTCTTATTGTCACATATATCTTTTCATATAACTCAAGTAGGGGTATCCAATAACTATTAAAAAGTATTAAAAAGTAGTATAACAATTCATCTACGTGGTACCGCGAGGAGTGAGAGTACATTCTTAGGTAGTATAGAATCATTTTTGAAACACGTGTGCACACAGACACACACAACCGTTTAAAGAACGCAACATAAAGACCATACCATACTCCATTTGTATCACAAAAGCATGACGTTTTGAACATGACCTCGGTTTCCAATATCATTTTAATTGTTCAGATTTTGTGTGTGTGTGTGTGTTGGGGAACCCATACGTACAATCTTACCTCAAAGAAAATATGTTTAGAATATTATATTTCTCTTTTTTTTGTTACATATGGTTTTCATGAAAACATGGCATTATATTGTAATATATATAATATGTCCAGAACGTCATGTTTTTTTCGAAACGGAGGCAAAAGATTTGCCTCATCCATTAAATAAGAGGAGAATAGAGTTTAGAGTTTTTACAAGCGCCCTTGCAACACGGCATGGCAATTACTCTCGTACAACAATACGCCCTAGTTTCTTAGCACCTGCCGTAACCCATAGTTTTGCCTCAAGCACGATATTTTGGAGCAGGATAGGCGGCGGCGCACTCTTGTTACGAAACACCCGCGCGTTTCTCTCGTTCCAAATAGTCCAAGAGACGAGCATGGTGAGGGAGGCCATCGCTCGTCTATTGGGGTTTCGCATGTCGGTCCTTTTATCCCACCATTGCATGAGGGAATTCTCAAGGTGCCAATTGGAGGTGTCCATGTGCACAAGACCAAACTTGTCGATGACCGATCGCCGGAGCCTAATGGAGAAGCGGCACTTGACGAAGAGGTGGATGCCCGATTCTTGCTGTAACACCCGGATAATTAAGCTACAGTAATCCCTGCTAATGATGCCACGTCACCTCGGTTACCGTGATTAAACTCACGTTGATTCGAACCCGGTTCAAATTCAATTGAAAACATAGGCAAACAATAAAAGTTTTCAAAAATTAAATCTAAAATGTTCAGCGGTTGTCAAATATTACAAGGTTAATTATGGTGGGGTGCACACATTTTTATAAAGTATGTAGATAGACTAAAAAAAATAAAACAGAAAAAAATAAAAATAAGAAAAGACAAAGAAAACAAAAATGGGAGAGGGGGAGAAAACCCCACTGGCCCAACTGGGCCAAGCCCCCACCTGGCCCAGCCGGCCACCCCCTGGCCCGGCCCAACCCCCTCACTCCCTTATCCACCCCCGGTC
>NC_041388.1:683427891-683436486 GCF_002162155.2 Triticum dicoccoides
GTCAGCTGGGCTGACCGGTCCACCCCCCCTGCCTATGACATGGGGGCCCCACCCCCCAGGACGTTTTTAAAATAAAAGAAAAGGGAAAAGGAATTTAGATAAATATAATTAATAAAAATAATAATGAATAAATTAATTAATTAATTAATTAATTTAATTAATCCTGATTAATTAAACCTAATGACTAATTAACCTAATTAACTACTATTAATTAAACTTAACTAAGATAATTAGTTAACAGAGTATGACGAATGGGACCCACATGTCCGGGTTGACCTAGTCAACCCTGTTGACTGCTGACGTCAACATGGCATCATGCTGACGTCATAATTCTATTTTTCGAATTAAATAATTAATTGATTAAATTCCAGAAATTAATAAAATCTTTAAAAAATCATATCTTTTAATCAGTAACTCGGATTAAAATATTTTCAACATGAAAGTTGCTCAGAACGACGAGACGAATTCGGATACGCAGTCCGTTCGTCCGCCACACCCCCTAACCTATCGAACCCGCAACTTTCCCCCTCTGGCTCCTCTGCCCGAAAACACGAAACACCGGGAATACTTTCCCGGATGATTCCCCCCTTAACCAGTACCACCTCATACCACGTTAGGGCATGCCTAGCATCGCTTCTTGACATGTCATGCATCGATATGCATCTGTTTACTTGGTATTCATTGTTTCTTCCCCCTCTTCTCTCCGGTAGACTACGAGACCGACGCCGCTGCTGCCCAGTTCGACTACGGTGTTGACGACCCCTCTCTCTTGCCAGAGCAACCAGGCAAGCCCCCCCCCCTTGATCACCAGATATCGCCTACTCTTCTCTATACTGCTTGCATTAGAGTAGTGTAGCATGTTACTGCTTTCAGATACTCCTATACTGCTGCATAGCCTGTCCTTGTTACTTCTGTTGTTACCTTACCTGCAATCCTATATGCTTAGTATAGGATGCTAGTACATTCATCTGTGGCCCTACATTCTTGTCCGTCTGCCGTGCTATACTATCGGGCCGTGATCACTCGGGAGGTGATCACGGGTATATACTATATACTTATACATGATACATGTGAGACTAAAGTCGGGTCGGCTGGTGGAGCACCCGCGAGTGGATCTTGAGGCGGAGCGACAGGGCAGGTTGAGACCGCCTAGGAGAGAGGTGGGCCTGGCCCTGTTCGGCGTTCGCGGATACTTAACACGCTTAACGAGGTCTTGGTATTTGATCTGAGTTGGCTACGAGCTTATACGCACTAACCATCTACGCGGGAGTAGTTATGGGTATCCCGGCGTCGTGGTATCAGCCGAAGCACTTCGTGACGCCAGCGACTGAGCGGCGCGCGCTGGATTGGACTGGAACGCCACTAGGCTAGGTCTGCTTCCGGCCGCGTTCGCAACGTGCAGGTGTGCATTGGGCGATGGGCCCAGACCCCTGTGCGCTTAGGTTTAGACCGGCGTGCTGGCCTCTCTGTTGAGCCTAGGTAGGGCTGCGACGTGTTGATCTTCCGCGGTCGGGCATGACCCAGGAAAGTGTGTCCGGCCAAATGGGATCAAGCGTGCTGGGTAAGATGGTGCACCCCTGCAGGGAAGTTAATCTATTCGAATAGCCGTGATCTTCGGTAACAGGACGACTTGGAGTTGTACCTTGAGCTTATGACAACTAGAACCGGATACTTGATAAAACACACCCTTCCAAGTGCCAGATACAACCGGTGGTCGCTCTCTCTCAGGGATATGAGGAGGGGATCGCCGGGTAGGATTATTGCTATGTGATGTTACTTGGAGGGCTTCAGATCGCCCTCTTCTACTTGTTGCAAGACGGAGGTGACCAGAAGCGTAGTCTTGGTTAAGACTAGCTATCCCCCTCTTATTCTAGCATTCTGCAGTTCAGTCCACTGATATGGCCCTTTACACATATATCCATGCATATGTAGTGTAGCTCCTTGCTTGCGAGTACTTTGGATGAGTACTCACGGTTGCCTTGTTCCCCCTTTTCCCCTACCTCTACTCGATTGCTGCAACCAGACGATGGAGCCCAGGAGCCAGACGCCACCGTCGATAACGACTACTACACTGGAGGTGCCTACTATTACGTGCAGCCCGCTGACGACGACCAGGAGTAGTTAGGAGGATCCCAGGCAGGAGGCCTGCTCCTCTTTCGATCTGTATCCCAGTTTGTGCTAGCCATCTTATGGCAACTTGTTTAACTTATGTCTGTACTCAGATATTGTTGCTTCCGCTGACTCGTCTATGATCGAGCACTTGTATTCGAGCCCTCGAGGCCCCTGGCTTGTATTATGATGCTTGTATGACTTATTTATGTTTTAGAGTTGTGTTGTGATATCTTCCCGTGAGTCCCTGATCTTGATCGTACACGTTTGCGTGCATGATTAGTGTACGATTGAATCGGGGGCGTCACAAGTTGGTATCAGAGCCGACTGCCTGTAGGAATCCCCCTTCCACACTCCTTGGCCGAAGTCGAGTCTAGACATTGCAAAAACTTTTACTAACTTGGCTGTGTGCCTTACGGGCCCACGTCGCCATCGGGTGGTATTAGGATCTTTTACTCCTCGACCTTTACTCTGGGACTCTGAACTCTCTTCTACTCGGGTTAAACGAATTTACTAACTAACACTAGGATCCCGTGACCACATTCACCCCAAAGTTGGATAAAGCCATAGTTGTTTCTTGGAATTGTATTTTGATCAATTTCCACACTGTCATTTGACTCCTTTGAAACATCTTTGTTTTCAGATGGAACCCACGAGGCAGGTCGTCCGCCACACGACGGCCATTGGTGCCTCGGGATCACCTGCGGTGCTAGCAGAGATGATGACCTATCTGGGTTATCGCTGGCACCCTGAGTACTCCGTCTATGAGGAGTACCAGGACTATAACCAGGAGCAGTACCGCGCCATCGTCCACCTCTACTCTCGGGAGTATGACTCCACTACTGTGCTGCACACCGCACATGGTGTTGGGGTGACTATCGATATGGCAGTCCACGATGCTGCTTATGCTGCTCTGACACGTCTTCGTGCAGAGTATTGAGAGTTGGACACCTCCCCCTTCAGGCACATTGCTATCGCGTCTGATGTTGGTGAGGAGGGTTACTACACTGCTGCCTACTCCACTGTCACCAGAGAGCCCTTCTACCATCAGAACTTTGTTCTGCATGCTGATGGGCTGGATTGAGCTAACCGAGCTCTTCGCCACGAGTTGTACATCACCCGTCAGCACCTTTACCATGCTCTGACGCTGTTGCACCCCTTTGTCCGATCCAGAGAGCTGCCGCGTTCTTCGATCTACCCAGCCAGGACCGTGATGCCCAGGGTGTCGGTTGGCCAGACGTGGGAGGCTACTCTCCCGCACTTGGTCCTCTTCTGCCACTTGGTCGTAGGGTTCAGCACCAGAGTATCCGCGGCCCCCAGGTCACTGACGTGGAGGACTATCCGCTGCCACACTACCAGCTTTCAGGCTACAGCTACCTCCGCAGTACCGCGTGGGACTGATGTAGGCCTGCTTGTTAGTGTTAGATGCATTCGCCGCGAGCCTGCGTGCCGCCTATGATGTCTTAGTCTATGTACTGAACTCTATGTATCGAACTCTATGCATGATCCCTTTTGTAAGATATGCCGACTACTATGTAGTTCCTATCATGTTGCTTTCATTATGCATGTTTCATCATGAATGATTCTTGTCCTTTGCATAATTTCTCAAATGCTGAACTACCCCTGTTATATATTAGCAGGATGGTTAGACCAGCTGGTCGTGGTCGTGGTGGCAACTTCCCACCACCGCCTGAGTACATGGCTGGTATGATCCAACAGCTTGAGATGAATCGCCAGTTCATGGAGAACATGATGGCTCAGTTTCCTCGCCCCAATATGAACCAGCAGCCAAACACAACAACTCTGCAGGATTTCATACGCCTCAACCCAAGTGTGTACCGCAGCTCAACCCAGCCGCTGGATGCTGATGACTGGCTCCGTGACATCACCTATGAGATGGAGTCTGCTAATGTAGCCCCTGCCAGCTATGTCACTTTTGCTTCCTTCTTCCTGAAGGGACCCGCAGCTCAATGGTGCGACAGCCACAGGCGTACTCTGCCAGTTGGAACAATCATCACCTGGCCAGACTTCCAAACTGCTTTCCGTGCCCGCTTCATCCCTCAAGGAGTCATGGACCGGAAGAAGCGTGAGTTCCGCAACCTCACCCAAGGAAACAAGACTGTTGAAGCTTATCAGCGAAAGTTCCTAGACTTGTCTCGCTATGCTGAAGAGGACATTGCAACTGATGCACGCAGGCAGGAGAAGTTCCGTGACGGCCTTCAAGCTGACATCAAGCTTGCACTTCTAGTGCACGACTTTGCTGATTTCGCCACCTTGGTGAACAAAGCTATCAATGTCGAAACTGGTCTGCAGGAATACCAGAGCTCTAACAGGCGCAACCGTGACACGGGCTCATCTTCGGGCCCGTCCTCGCAGAAGCGCAAGATATGGATTCCCAACAGTATGTACCAGCCGAATGCACCTGCTCCAAGGCAGAACTATGTTGCACCTCGTCTGCCTACAACTAAGCAGCCAAAGCTTCCAGCTCCACCACCCCAAGCTCCTGTTCCCACCCCCAATAATGGCTTGTGCTTCAGGTGCGGACAACCAGGGCACCGTGCTAGAGAATGCAACCAGAACCAGAATCAGCTGGCCCTTCCAGCAGCTGGCCGTGGAAACACCCAGCCCCGCAACAACACTGCCAAGCCTTATGGTCGAGTTCATGCCAACCACGTTGATCTGAACGAAGCTCAAGACCAGCCTGCTACCGTGATGGGTACACTCCTCGTAAATTCAGTACCTGCATCTGTTTTATTCGATTCAGGAGCATCGCATTCATTCATATCAGCAGAGTTTGCATTCATGCATGGCATTAAATATGAAGAGATGAACACTGCGCTAGTAGTGCACACTCCAGCGGGTCAATGTCAAACCTCTATGATTAGTCACGACGTTCCCGTTGAAATTGAAGGACTGGAATTCCTTGTCTCACCCATCGTACTGAAGTCTTGTAGCATTGACCTCATTCTGGGAATGAATTGGTTAAAAGCGCATACTGCTTCTATAGTTTGCGCCACTAAGACCGTCCATCTGCTACACCCTTCCGATGAAATAGTCACTTACCAAGCTCATCTGGTGCAAAATGCCGAGGCAATGCTCTATGCATTGAATGCATTGAACGCCGCACCACTAGAGGGTATTGAAAACATTCCTGTCGTTTGCGATTTCCCAGACGTTTTTCCTGAAGAACTTCCAGGGATTCCCCCTGCTAGAGCTGTCGAATTCGTCATCGACTTGAAACCAGGCACCACTCCTATAGCCAAGCGACCCTACAAGATGCCGCCACATGAACTCCTTGAGCTAAAGGAGGAAATCGACAAATCTCTTCAAAGTGGTTTCATTCGCCCAAGTTGCTCACCTTGGGGAGCACCTTCTCTCTTTGTCAAGAAGAAGGATGGGACAAACCGATTGGTCCAAGACTACCGTCCTATAAATCAAGCTACCATTCAGAATAAGTATCCTCTTCCTCGGATCAATGATCTTTATGCTCAACTGGCTGGTTCGTCAGTGTTCTCGAAACTCGACTTGAGGTTGGGTTACCACCAGATCCGTGTTCGTGAGGAGGATATCCCCAAGACCGCCTTTGTGACTCGTTATGGTTCATACGAGTACACCGTCATGTCTTTCGGCTTAACCAATGCTCCAGCCACCTTCTCTCACTTGATGAACTATATATTCATGGATTACCTCGACAAGTTCGTCGTGGTTTATCTGGATGATATCCTGATATTCTCCAAGAATGAAGAAGAACATGCTGAACATCTTCGTCTTGTGCTGGAAAAGCTACGAGAGCATCAACTCTATGCCAAGTTCTCCAAGTGTGAATTCTGGCTTCCCGAAGTAACCTATCTTGGGCATGTCATTTCTAAGGATGGTATTGCCGTCAACCCTGAAAGAGTTCAGGCTATTCTCGATTGGACTCCTCCGAAGAATGTTAAGCAAGTCAGAAGTTTTCTCGGTCTCGCCAGCTATTGCCGTCGATTCGTCGAGAACTTCTCCAAGATTGCCAGGCCTCTGACTAACCTGTTGCATAAGGGCGTCAAATTCCAATGGACAGATAAGTGTCAGGAAAGTTTCCAGGCACTCAAGGACAAGTTGACTTCTCCCCCAGTGCTAGCTCCTCCTGATACTAAGAAGGACTTCGTCATTTACTGCGACGCTTCTCGTCAAGGATTAGGCGGTGTCCTAATGCAAGAGCGCAAAGTGGTTGCTTATGCCTCTCGACAGTTGCGCCCTCACGAAGAGAACTACCCAGTTCACGACCTCGAGCTTGCTGCTGTCATTCATGCGCTAAAGCAGTGGCGACATTACCTTCTCGGTAATCGTTGCGAGATCTTCACCGACCACCAAAGTCTGAAGTATCTGTTTACTCAGCCAGACCTGAACCTCCGTCAGCAGAGATGGATGGAGACTATTGCAGACTTTGATTTGGGTATTTCCTATACGCCAGGCAAGGCTAATGTAATGGTTGATGCCTTGAGCCGCAAGTCTTACTGCAACCACCTTCAGGTTCACAAAGTTCAGCCCTCACTTGTTGAAGAATTCAGAAAGCTAAACCTCCATATTGTTCCTCCGGGTGCACTCGCCCCCCCTCCTCCGGAGTTCCGCAAGATGAATCTCCGTGTTGTTTCCCAGGGTTCCCTCTATACCCTGGCTGTTGAACCCGATCTCGTGGGCACCATAAAGACAATGCAGGGATTTGACTCTGAAGTCTACAAGATTAAGCAAGACCTCAAAGAGGGAAGTCCCTCATCCTTCACTATTGCTGATGATGGCGCCTTGTACTTCAAAGGCCGCCTAGTGGTGCCGTGTAAGAAGGAAAACCTGAATATGACTCAGAAAGTTATGAAAGAAGCTCATGATACGCCTCTATGTATCCATCCTGGTAGTACGAAGATGTATCAAGACATTCGTCAGAGATTCTGGTGGTCTAATATGAAGCAAGACATTGCTCGCTATGTTGCTGAGTGTGACGTTTGCCGTCGTATCAAAGCAGAACATCAAAGGCCTGCTGGAACTCTGCAACCTATCTCTATTCCTGAATGGAAATGGGACCATGTTGAAATGGACTTCGTCACTGGATTTCCCAAATCGCAGAAAGGTAATGATGCAATTCTTGTCGTTATTGACCGGCTTTCTAAAGTTGCCCATTTTCTGGCGGTCAAAGAAACGATCACTGCTAGTCAGCTTGCAATTCTCTATATGTCCAGAATTGTTTCACTTCACGGTATTCCACTGGTTATCAGTTCGGACCGTGGCAGCTTATTCACTTCAAGATTCTGGGCAAGTTTTCAAGAAGCTATGGGGACTCATTTATCTTTCAGTACTGCGTTTCATCCGCAGTCTCAAGGGCAAGTTGAACGTGTCAACCAAATTCTCGAAGACATGCTTCGAGCCTGTGTCGTTTCCTTCGGCAAGAAATGGGAGGAATCTCTCCCGTATGCTGAGTTCTCTTATAGTAATAGCTATCAAGCTAGTCTGAAGATGGCCCCCTTCGAAGTGTTATATGGACGAAAGTGCCGAACTCCTCTGAACTGGTCAGAAACTGGGGAACGTCCACTCTTTGGTCCGAATATTATCCAACATGCCGAAGAACAAGTCCGCATTATTCGCGAGAATCTCAAGACTGCTCAGTCACGTCAAAAGAGTAATTATGACCGTCATCATAAAGACATGGTCTATCAACCTGGCGAAAAGGCCTATCTTCGCGTTACACCAATGAAGGGTGCTCACCGCTTCGGGATCAAGGGCAAGCTAGCTCCTCGCTATATTGGCCCATTTACTATTCTGGAAAGGCGTGGAAAAGTGGCATATCAACTGGAGCTTCCGTCGAACCTTTCACAGGTTCACGATGTGTTCCACGTGTCACAACTCCGACGCTGCTTCAAGGACCCAATCCGAGCAGTGGACCATGAAGTGCTCGAATTGCAACAGGACCTCTCCTATAAAGAGCATCCGGTCTGCATTCTCGACCAAGCTGAACGCCGCACATGTCAGAAGGCGATCAAGTTCCTCAAAGTCCAGTGGTCAAATCACTCTGAAGACGAAGCCACCTGGGAACGCGATGATCGTCTTCGAGATGAATACCCCGCACTTTTTCCTTCTACCTCCTAAATCTCGGGACGAGATTTCTTGTAGTGGAGGAGATTTGTAACACCCGGATAATTAAGCTACAGTAATCCCTGCTAATGATGCCACATCACCTCGGTTACCGTGATTAAACTCACGTTGATTCGAACCCGGTTCAAATTCAATTGAAAACATAGGCAAACAATAAAAGTTTTCAAAAATTAAATCTAAAATGTTCGGGGGTTGTCAAATATTACAAGGTTAATTATGGTGGGGTGCACACATTTTTATAAAGTATCTAGATAGACTAAATAAAATAAAACAGAAAAAAAAATAAGAAAAGACAAAGAAAACAAAAATGGGAGAGGGGGAGAAAACCCCACTGGCCCAACTGGGCCAAGCCCCCACCTGGCCCAG
>NC_041388.1:683437722-683445209 GCF_002162155.2 Triticum dicoccoides
CGGTCAGCTGGGCTGACCGGTCCACCCCCCTGCCTATGACATGGGGGCCCCACCCCCAGGACGTTTTTAAAATAAAAGAAAAGGGAAAAGGAATTTAGATAAATATAATTAATAAAAATAATAATGAATAAAATTAATTAATTAATTGATTAATTAAGTAAATAATTAATTTAATTAATCCTGATTAATTAAACCTAATGACTAATTAACCTAATTAACTACTGTTAATTAAACTTAACTCAGATAATTAGTTAACAGAGTATGACGAACGGGACCCACATGTCCGGGTTGACCTAGTCAACCCTGTTGACTGCTGACGTCAACATGGCATCATGCTGATGTCATAATTCCATTTTTCGAATTAAATAATTAATTGATTAAATTCCAGAAATTAATAAAATCTTTAAAAAATCATATCTTTTAATCAGTAACTCGGATTAAAATATTTTCAACATGAAAGTTGCTCAGAACGACGAGACGAATTCGGATACGCAGTCCATTCGTCCGCCACACCCCCTAACCTATCGAACCCGCAACTTTCCCCCTCCGGCTCCTCTGCCCGAAAACACGAAACACCGGGAATACTTTCCCGGATGATTCCCCCCTTAACCAGTACCACCTCATACCACGTTAGGGCATGCCTAGCATCGCTTCTTGACATGTCATGCATCGATATGCATCTGTTTACTTGGTATTCATTGTTTCTTCCCCCTCTTCTCTCCGGTAGACTACGAGACCGACGCCGCTGCTGCCCAGTTCGACTACGGTGTTGACGACCCCTCTCTCTTGCCAGAGCAACCAGGCAAGCCCCCCCCCCCTTGATCACCAGATATCGCCTACTCTTCTCTATACTGCTTGAATTAGAGTAGTGTAGCATGTTACTGCTTTCAGATACTCCTATACTGCTGCATAGCCTGTCCTTGTTACTTCTGTTGTTACCTTACCTGCAATCCTATATGCTTAGTATAGGATGCTAGTACATTCATCTGTGGCCCTACATTCTTGTCCGTCTGCCGTGCTATACTATCGGGCCGTGATCACTCGGGAGGTGATCACGGGTATATACTATATACTTATACATGATACATGTGAGACTAAAGTCGGGTCGGCTGGTGGAGCACCCGCGAGTGGATCTTGAGGCGGAGCGACAGGGCAGGTTGAGACCGCCTAGGAGAGAGGTGGGCCTGGCCCTGTTCGGCGTTCGCGGATACTTAACACGCTTAACGAGGTCTTGGTATTTGATCTGAGTTGGCTACGAGCTTATACGCACTAACCATCTACGCGGGAGTAGTTATGGGTATCCCGGCGTCGTGGTATCAGCCGAAGCACTTCGTGACGCCAGCGACTGAGCGGCGCGCGCTGGATTGGACTGGAACGCCACTAGGCTAGGTCTGCTTCCGGCCGCGTTCGCAACGTGCAGGTGTGCATTGGGCGATGGGCCCAGACCCCTGTGCGCTTAGGTTTAGACCGGTGTGCTGGCCTCTCTGTTGAGCCTAGGTAGGGCTGCGACGTGTTGATCTTCCGCGGCCGGGCATGACCCAGGAAAGTGTGTCCGGCCAAATGGGATCAAGCGTGCTGGGTAAGATGGTGCACCCCTGCAGGGAAGTTAATCTATTCGAATAGCCGTGATCTTCGGTAACAGGACGACTTGGAGTTGTACCTTGAGCTTATGACAACTAGAACCGGATACTTGATAAAACACACCCTTCCAAGTGCCAGATACAACCGGTGGTCGCTCTCTCTCAGGGATATGAGGAGGGGATCGCCGGGTAGGATTATTGCTATGTGATGTTACTTGGAGGACTTCAGATCGCCCTCTTCTACTTGTTGCAAGACGGAGGTGACCAGAAGCGTAGTCTTCGTTAAGACTAGCTATCCCCCTCTTATTCTGGCATTCTGCAGTTCAGTCCACTGATATGACCCTTTACACATATATCCATGCATATGTAGTGTAGCTCCTTGCTTGCGAGTACTTTGGATGAGTACTCACGGTTGCCTTGTTCCCCCTTTTCCCCTACCTCTACTCGATTGCTGCAACCAGACGATGGAGCCCAGGAGCCAGACGCCACCGTCGATAACGACTACTACACTGGAGGTGCCTACTACTACGTGTAGCCCGCTGACGACGACCAGGAGTAGTTAGGAGGATCCCAGGCAGGAGGCCTGCTCCTCTTTCGATCTGTATCCCAGTTTGTGCTAGCCATCTTATGGCAACTTGTTTAACTTATGTCTGTACTCAGATATTGTTGCTTCCGCTGACTCATCTATGATCGAGCACTTGTATTCGAGCCCTCGAGGCCCCTGGCTTATATTATGTTGCTTGTATGACTTATTTATGTTTTAGAGTTGTGTTGTGATATCTTCCCGTGAGTCCCTGATCTTGATCGTACACGTTTGCGTGCATGATTAGTGTACGATTGAATCGGGGGCGTCACACTTGCTCACGTTTGCAAAGCGGGCAAAGCCCACAGTTATCCCAACCACGCCGCTCCAACCGATCGGCGGTCCAGTTCCTGTCTTGCAAGGTTAACGAGGCGAAGAATTTAACCTTAGGGGGGCCCCAAGCTCTCCAAACCATGTGGTGAATGGGCGAGTGCGTCAGGCCAAGGAATTGCGCCTTATATGCTGTGGACGCCGAGTACTGCCCATCATCAGCATGTTTCCAAACAATGTCGTCCTCAACGTGATCGTCAAGATGGAAGTCATGCACAAGAGCCCAAAGCGAGAAAAGTTCCCGGATGTGTGCGACGGAGACAATAGTGTCATGTTTGATGTGGGCCATCCAAGCGTTCCCTCGAAGGGCCTGACGAAGCGTCGATCTCTTCCTTTTTGAGGCTTGAAAAATAAGAGGGGCAATATCCTTGGGCTTGCGACCAAGCAACCACGGGGAGTCCCAGAACGGTGTTTTTGCACCATTGCCAACGATGATTCTGGTGGAGGCATAGAAGAAATCCATATCTTCCTCGGTGCACGGGTTGCCCAAGCCAACCCAAAGCTTGGTAGGCTCCTTCCATTCGTACCATGGCCACCTTAGTCGCAAGGCCCGAGCAAACTTGTCGGTGTTGAGGATGCCCAGGCCTCCATAGATCGTAGGCCTGCAGACCATGTCCTAATTGACCTTACATTTTGCGTCGGTCGTCTTGTCCGACCCTGACCAGAGGAAGGCCCTCTCAATCTTGTTGATATTATGAAGTGTGCCCTGTGGCACAATGAGAGATGTGATGGAGAAGACCGCTTGTGAGGTGATGACCGATCTGACAAGGGTAGTGCGCCCAATAGTTGTGATGCTTTGTCCCTCCCAAGTTACTAATTTTCCGGCCGCCTTGTCTTCAAGATACTGGAAGTCGACCTTTCGAAGTTATCGTACTGAGAGCGGGAGGCCCAAATATTTGATTGGGAAAGTGGCGCGGGTCGCCGGAATGCTACTCAGAATATGCTCCAGAGGAAGGTGGCTGCATCGAATGGGCACAACCGAGCTCTTGTGAAAGTTGGTGCAGAGTCCCGTCACCTCGCCGAAACCCCTTAGGATGACTGAGAGGTTATCGATGTCCTGCTTGATTGGGGCCATGAAGATGGCCGCGTCGTCCGCATAGAGGGAGGTTCTCATCATGACGCCGCGGCCGCGGATCCTATGGATGATGCCCTTGTGAGTTGCGATGTCGAGGATATGTTGAAGGGGGTCAATTGCAAGGACGAACAGTAGAGGTGAAATTGGGTCCCCTTGACGAAACCCGCGGCCGTGCTTGATCGGGGGGCCCGGAAGCCCATTGAGGAGAACGCGCGAAGAGGAAGATGACAGTAGAGCGGCGATCCAATTCCGGAATTTGCAAGGGAACCCCTTGCGTTGTAATAAGTCTAGGGTGTATTCCCATTTGACCGAGTCGAAAGCTTTTCTAATGTCAAGCTTGAAGAGGAGGGCTGAAGTCTTGCGCTTGTGCAACCGTCTCGCAAAATTGCGCACATACATGAAGTTGTCATGGATACTCCTCTTCTTTATGAGAGCACTTTGGGCATTGGAGACGAGAACGTCCATGTGAGGGGCAAGCCGCAGGGAAAGAATCTTGGCGATAATCTTGGCCACGGCATGGACAAGACTAATAGGCCTATAGTCAGAGACGCCCTCCGCCCCCTCCTTGGGCAAAAGCACCACATTGGCAGAGTTGAGCCATTGCAAGTGGGATGTGTGGAGCGAGTCAAAGCTCTGGATGACCCGCATGAGATCATGCTTAATAATTTCCCAACAACGTTTGAAGAAGATGCCCGTGAAGCCATCCGGCCCGGGAGCCTTGTCCCCCGGCATTGCTTTTATGGCCGCCAAAACCTCATCCTCGGTGATGGGATCACCGAGATCATCCAAGTCATGCGACTGGATATTAAGCTCATCCCAATTAAGGTCAATGCAGCTCGTGCTTGCTCTGCCCATGACCTCGGCAAAGTGGTTATGGATGATGTCCTCTTTTTGCTTATGGTCGGTGACCGCCGCATCAACGCTAAGAGAAGGAAAAATCACATTCATAGGATAAAGAACGTCATGTTTTCGTGATACAGAAGGTGTATATTTAAGCTGTCACGGATTTAGAAAGTCATCCCATTAAAAAAATTTAGAAAATCATGTACTCCCTCCGACTCAAAATGTAAGACGGACTAAGCGTGAAAAACGTCTTATGTTCTGAGACGGAGGGAGTATCCCTAGCTGACATGCGATTAGTCTCCTACACACCTGATCCCTGAAACAGAGGGAAATTACTCATCAATCAGCAAGCGTGAATGAGCGCGCGTGCACGTGCGTGCGCTACACTGTAGAGATGCACTTACGCTGGACTTGTTGCAATAGAGGATGGCGTCATGGACGTCCGTGTCGGCCCTGCCGTGGTACGCGACGCTCGGCGGGGCCCCGCGCGCCAACGTGAACCTGCTGTGCCTCCGCGCGATCGCCCTGACCTTCCGGTACAGTGGCATCACGAACCGCAGCACCTTCCAGGGCGACGACGCCGCGCGGCGCCTCCCGGCACACGACGTCGACCGCGACCTGGCATGCTTGCTCGTGGCGTTGGAGCCCGGGCTCAGCGTGCTCCGCGCCGAGTGGGAGGCCGGCGACGAGAAGGCCGACGACCACGGCGCGCTTAGGACGTCCGCGGTGTGACGCTGACTGTCTTGCGCGCCGGAACCGTCGCCGGGCTCGCAGGGGAGGAGGCGGCCGTCGTGGAAGATCCGGCTCGCGCTGATCTGCAGCATCGGGGACGGGACACCGTCGTCTACTACCGGCGGGTCGAAGTCGAAGTCACTCGTCGCCGTGTTTAAGCCGATAGAGAAGAGATCGTCGTCGGGGTACAAGTCGATGAAGGAGGACGACGTTGAGATTCGGAAGGAATGACCGACGCTGTCGATGAGGCGGTCGAAGGACGGCGACGACTGCTCGGCGCTGTCGAGCCACCCGAAGAAGAAGCTGTCGTACTCGACGAGGTGCTGCGACGAGCTGCTAGCCTCCATGCGCTGTGCGTAGGAGCTTGACGAGAGTGGACGGGTGTGGTGGTGCAGGATGGATGCATCATATGCATCGAGCCGAGCACGGGCATGACACGCATTTATGGGCGGCGTGGCGGCAGGTGACTCGTCTCGTCTCGTGTCGTTTGGTGCAAATCCACTTTTTTTTCAGTAAAATTTGTTTTTTGGGGGGTTTTGATAAAATTTGGTGCAAATCGAGCAATCAAGGAAGCGTGGGTAGCTTCAGATCTTCGGGTCTGTTTCAGCCCATATGTAAATTCGCATGCCCCAACAAAATGTTCATCATATACTAAGAAAATGTTAAATGTATATTAAAAAAACACACCGTGCATTATAAAAATGTTCATCAATGTGTATTTAAAATTTTTTAGCGTATGCTAAGAATTATTGCATGTATACTGAAAATGTTCAGCGTATTTTACAAAAAAAGTTCACTGTATTAAAAAAATGACCATATATTAAAACATGTCTAGTGTGTACTTTGCAAAATGTTCACCGCATATTGTAAAGATGTTTGTAGTACCAAAAACTATAAAAAAGAAAAGGGGGAAAAGGAATAAAGTAAAGTAAAATCATCAACAAAAAATGGGTTTGCTACAGTGAAACGGTTTACTGAGGTGAAACTGTGAAATATCAGGCGCTCCCAGCCTTGCAGTGCTCCTTTGCCCCAATTTTAAAAAAATGTAACAAAATTTCTGGAAAAATTTGCATGTGTTCATAAGGAATATGACTACAACCCCTAAAACTCTAAATGCACGTTGAGAAACAAAAATAGACAAATTCAGATGTGAATAGTGTCAATGTTGCTTTTGTCCTTTTTTTTACACTATTCATGCTAGATTTCACCTTTTTTTTCTCAGTGTGCATTTGGAGTTTGGACCAGAAATTTTTAGAGGCAGTAGTCACATTACTTGTGAACACTTACAATTTTTTCCATTTCTTAATATTTAAAATTGATGTTGTGAAATTGAAGCATGGGGAGCACCCTAGGTCGGGAGCACCTGATATTTCCCCAAGTTGAACCTTCTAGAAACGGGTTCACTACCGTTATAGTGAATGCTCTCGCGCCGGCCCATTGTACTCGCACAATGTGCTTCGCTTCCACTATTTCCCACCAGCGGGCATCAAATAGGAGCTCTCCCTCATAACCGCTCACGCGATTCCTATTCGCGCATGTCACTCCCGATTCACTTGCATAGTAGGCCAGCCCATATGGAATTCCTTTTGCGCCATTTTTGCGAACCTCCTGGAAGGTTGTTCCCTCGGGTTTCTGGGGCCGATTTTTTCTTTTGGGCTTTTATGGGTTGTTTTTGTTCGTGTTTTCTTCTCTTCTTTTTTTCATTTTTATTCCTTCAATTCGTGATTTTCTTCAAATGCATATTTTTTTCCCTGAAGGACAGACTTTTTGAATTAGTGTTTTTTTCAAACTCGTCATTGTTTTCAAATTTAATATTTTTCTAAGATTTATATTTTCGCACAAATATGCAAACTTTTTAAAATTTCTGGACATTTTCAGATTCATGTACCTTTTCAAATATATGATTTTTTGTATATTCATAAACTTTATGAATTGGTTAACATTTTTGAAATATTTGATTTTTCAAAACAATGGACATTTTCCTTTCAAATTCTTGATTTTCTTTTTAAAAAGTTAACTGTCTGGGTCAATGGTCAATATTAACCAACAACCAACACGGGTCAAGTAAGTTGTTAGTGAAGCGAATCGAGTGAGTGAGCGGACTCGGGGCACGGTATTGGGCCACGGCCAGCACCCTAACGCTGCGAGCGCCCGTGAGCCAACTGGTGCTGAAGGCTCTATATAATAGATTTCAACTATCCCACCTTCTTTCACGCAAACAACACATGGTTGCGGAGAGCCAATTATATTGCGCAACCCGAGGATGGCAAGCAAACACACACCATTCAAGCATGACAATGCTAAAATGGGCCTCCCAACTTTCCATTGATTTCGGAACATGGAC
>NC_041388.1:683445719-683465724 GCF_002162155.2 Triticum dicoccoides
TTTCACTCTTTATTTTTTTTCCTTTTTCCGTTTTTTCAACTAGTCAAATTATGGAAAAATATAAACATGTTCAAATTTGCAAAAAAAATTTAATACACAACAATTTCGGAAATTCATGAGTAATTTTTAAGTTCGTGCATATTTTTCCATTTAACAAAAAATTGAATTCGTGAACATTTTTCAAATTCATGATTTTTATTTAATTAATATTTTCTTTGTGCAAACCTTTTAAAATTTCATGAAGAATTTTCTAATTAATGCCCACTTCTAAATTCTAGAACATTTGATCAATTCACGGACATTTTTTAAATTTCCATACATTCTACGAAATTAATATTTTGAAAATTTGCATACATACTCGGCGAACTGTTTTGACTTCATGATTTTCTTTGAATTACACGAGTATTTGCTAAATTCGTGAACATTTTCTCAGATCCATGAAGATTTTGAATCCAGGATCAATATTTAATCTGCAATCAAATGCCTGAACAATCATGTGCCTGATCAATCTGCACTCAAATGCCTGATCAATGTTTAATCTGCAATCAAATGCCTGAACAATCCAGGATTCGTGAACATTTTCGCAGATTCAGGAAGATTTTGTGGGCAGTTGTTTTTAATTCATGAATGTTTTCTCACAATTATTCAAAATCTTGATTATTTATTCAATTTTCTAATAATACTGAATTTAGGAATATTTTTTCAAATTTTTGAACTGTTCTCACATTCGTATATTTCTTCAAATTTACTTAAAATAAATAAAAATCATTCGAAAAACAAACCAGGCAAAACGCATTCAGTCAGAAGAGATGACCCCTTAAATGGACTGGCCGACAGGAGCGTCGCAGGGCTGCGGGATCGAAGAGATATTTCTCGGTTTAAGCGAGACGATAGGTTTGTCTCGCTGAAGCTTTTCCTGCTCTGATATTGTATTGGGCCGGCCTATTAAGGCGCGCATATAGTATGTAAAAAGAGAAAAAGTGCCGCGTCCTACTTAAGGCTATTCGAGCCGTTTTATTTTTTATTTATTTTACTTTTATCTTGTTTTTTTTTCTCCATTTTTCTTTCATTATTTTTTGCATTTTTTCTTTGTTTTATTGTCTTTTTTCTTCTCCTTTTATATATGTTTTTTATGTTTGTTTTTGTTTTAAGTCTACATTTTTGTATATGTTAAAAAATATTTTTAAATAAGTGATCACATTTTTTGTACATACATTCAACATTGTTGGAATGCTTATTCAACATTTTTCAAATACACGTTCAACATTTTAATTCTTATTTAACATGTTTCAAATACTTGTTCAACATATTTCAAATACTCAGTTCGACATTTTTTATTACTTATTCAACATTTTTCATATACATGTTGAATATTTTTTAAATACTCATTCAACCTTCTCTAAAACTTTTTCAAACTTTTCAGAATACTCGTTCAACATTTTTAAATACTTGTTCAACATTTTTCAAATACTCATTCAACATCTATTAATACTTATTCAACCTTGTTTTTCATGTACTTGTTCAAGATTTGTCAAATATGTTTTTAAAGAGTTTTTAAAATATGTATAATATTTTATAGTATAAAGAAAAGAAAAAAATAAAGGAAAAAAGACAAGAACAGAAAAAATAAACAGACGAACAAGAAGCAGTTGTGGCCTCCCACGCAGATGGGCAGGCCAATCTGGGGCACCGCGACGTGAGGCTTGCCCCTTATCTCGCTTAAAGTGAGACATAGGGGCGCCCTTTAACAGTCACTTTAAGTTTTAAATAGGCCCCAACCCGTGCGCCGTAGGAGATTCCATGGAGGTCCTATTCATCACTCTTAGCGTTAATTAGTAATGTATAACATTCCTTCTCTGAAAAACCAGCTACCAGTTTTTGATAGATTGAAAAAAATTTAATATTGGAAAACAATTAAAAAATCTATTTTTCTAAAAAAAATATTTGTATATACATGTGTTCTTTATTTTTTTCAACTTGTGAATGAATTAGAAGATAAATTTTTATAATAAAACCTAAAATGAAACAAAAGGAAAATAAAAAATATAAGAACCCCAAAATGAAAATTTGTGGTAACCACCTATCGTTTACTAATGAAGCTTCCAAGAGGTGTCAGCCCATGTAGGGAGAAGTGGGCAATTTTAGCGACAATTCATTGCTATGATCAATGAATACGATTTTTGACATGGTTGGTTCTAAAGAGAATAGTATCCCTTGGAAATCAAGTTAGGGTTGAAACCGGTCAACACCGAGTAGAAAACTATGTTTTGAAGTTTCAAAAAAATCTAAAAAATTGATATGTTAAGAAGGTGGTATTCTATTAGCATGTTAAATTCTAAATTCAAAAATGAATTTATTTATCAGGTATGAAAATAACAAATTCCACCATAAATAGTGTCGAACAGTAAATGCCACTGCTCATTGTTGAGTTTTTTTTTCACAGCATGTAAATGAATTTGTGCTTGAACTTGCAATTTTTCACATGATGATAGAACATTAACTTATTAATGTATCATACTTTTAAAGAAATTTTAGAAACTTTCAAACATGATTTCCATAGAGTTTTAAATGTGATTTGGTTTCCATAGGATATTCTCTATTTGATTAGGAGAGGCCGGTGGTTGGAAGTCCCATGCAAGCTCATGAGATACCGTCTGGCAAAGAGGTGTTTGGCAAATACAACCCTTAATGGAACCTTCTTGTATCTATCCTCCTCATTTTGAAGGTCTCGCTGCCATGGCCACACCGTGGGGCTTTTGTTATTGGCCAAATCAGAGTTGTCTATGCCATAGAGAGGTTGGGAAGACGGCGGGGCCATGATGGATGGATCCGGGCTTGCCGAATCTAGCGGCGGCGGGACTCTAGCCCGGTCCATCATTAGCAACCCCGATTTAATTTTCTATGTTGCGCATGTTCTTTTGACATGCTAGAAACTTCGTGTGTGCTTTCCTTCAAACACACTGGCCCACATGCTGCATCTATGCTGCGAATCGTTTGGTTCACATGCTGCATATGTTGCAATTATTCTCCTATAAGGGGTTTTTGACACGATCCATATGGGCCTGTATGAATCTAGAATGTTGTAACTTTTTCATGCTTTTGATATATACCATAGAAAGATACTGCAGTGATGTTACTACAAAAGCAAAACAAGAAAGATTTAACCCAAATGTGGCGGTGGCGGAGACGCCAACGGCGCTGTTGTTGTTGTCTTCGTCCAGCCAACGCCTTTAGCACGGCCCTTTTGCTAATGCTAAGCGCCTAGGCCTGACAGCGATCGAGCGATGGATGATCGCTACGTGTTGCAAGAATAAAATCCTGGCACTGGCAGCCCATCGTTGTTGAGGGAAGAAGAAGAAGAAGAAGAAGAAGAAGAAGAAAAAGAAGAAGAAGAAGAAGAAGGTACCACGTAGACACGGTAGACACTGAGTTGTCCAGGCAGGCAGGCTGCGAGCGACATGAGACGGACATGGTCGCGCGACGCCAACGGCGCGCATTAAAACCGGGATTTGTCCCGTGCGGGCCGGGCGCAGCCGGCCGGTTCTCGCCGTCGCCGTGTTGCGCCCCCGCTGCTCATGGGCTTCACGTGGGACTGACGTCGACCAGCACACCCGTACGTCCGGTCCGGGGACCAGACCGGAGCAGCCTACGTATGATGATCGATGTGTACGTGCTCAGGCTACCACGTCCACGTACGTCGCTGTTGAGTAGGCTTGTACCCGGCCCGGGCACCGTTTCCATTCCTAGCTAGCTAGCCAGCCATAGCCAGCAACTTGTTGTGAATGAATCCAATGCACGCAAGACCCACTTGAAGTAAGAAAGTAACTTGGCATCTCTATATCCTTCTACTTTTACTATGTACCCCTCGATCGATCTAGCTCTCTGTTTACCTTCGAGCCGCGGCTAGCTGTTGGGCTGGGGAGCGCCCTGGGAACGTCCATCAGGGCCCCCGTGGCATCGGGCGACACGACACGAGGCCACAACGGAGGCCACGGCCACCATCACCATGTGAGATGGAACGAGCGAGCGACACACCACATGGCCCCGGCCGTGCCCCAGCGCCCGCACATGTAGGCCCGTCCCATCTTTGCACGCGTGCATGCCCGGGGCGGGCCACGGCCGCGACCTCACGTACCTCAGCGCGCTCCGGCGAGAGCGTACGTGCATGGCGACAAACTAGCTCCGCTTTCGTCTCGTCCAAATGGGAAGAAAGAAAGGCTTGGACGGGCTCGCCGCCGTCGCCGTCCGACGCTCAAAGCTTGTCGCCCAAATGCGAGTGCAGCCTGGCCACGACGTTAAGTCGCGACAACCAGCCCTGCCCGATCGATCCAGACGTACTGCTGCATGCCTTTCCGGACGTACTGGTCCCGGCCGGCCGATCCATCCATACATCCAATTAATCCGCGTGCGTTTGAATTTCAAAACATCCGACCGTTCCGCCATTCAGCAGGCCTATGGCTACTGTATCATGTAGTAAAGGCGTACTACAAGATACTGTACCTGTACGTGGTGTACACCCTGCACTGCACTGCACACGCATGCATGTGCATATACGTGGCTCCGACGCATAGTTGAATGTGGGTACGGAGTACCGAAGACAAGGCAGCATTCAGTAGGCATGGGTTCAGGTGGGCTGCCTGATTGATCAACCGACGCAGACATACTCCCTCCGGTCATTTTTACTCTGTATATTAGGTTTGTCCGAAGTCAATCTCATTCTATTTTGACCAAGTTTATATAAAAAATTATAAACATTCACATAACAACATCAATATCATTAGATTCATCTTGGAATATATTTTTATATTATATTTATTAAATATTATAGATGCTAATAATTTCTAATATAAACTTGATCAAACTTAGCAAAGTTTGATTTTCGGCAAATTCAATGTGCAGAGTAAAAAGGACCGGAGGGAGTACATTTGCATTGCTCCGGCGACCGACGACCAATGCGGAAGGGAATGCAATATGGTTACGCACGCACGTACCATGGCCTCCAATTATTTGACGCCGATTGTACGTAGGTCTTATGTTTGTCTATTCATTCCATCGCGAGTCGCAATCCAAACAATTGCTTAGCTGCGTCCATAATTTGCCATATCCTATCAGAGCCAATAATAGATGGCAGTGCCGGTGCTTGGACGCCCCAAAAGGGGTCGAAATCCTACTCTTTGCATCCACGACCGGCGACCACGGGAGACGCCACCAGCCGGCTCTCTTTTCACTCTTTCAAGTAGACAAGAAACATTTTGCACCCCCCCGCAAAAAAAGAAAAGAGACAAGAAACATTTTGCATATGCGTCTCGTGTGTGTGTGTGTGCGCGCGCGCGCATGACAGCGTGCACTTGCACTGCCACTTTTTATTGTTACCACAGCTATCATTCCACAGTCCCGCATCTAATCTAATCTAATCTAATGCATCCTATCTAGTAGTACGTTGCATCCGCCGGTACGTGGACGTGGAGTTGCTTTCCTCCACTCCACGGATCATCTCATCCTACTGCTGCTGCTGCTGCTGGCTGACGCGGTAGATCATCGTGTAGACGTACGTATTGTCCCTCTCCCATTCTCGACATAACATTCATGTGCAGTTCGACAGGCACAACACGTAGCCAAACGTATCCGTGTCCTCTTATTTCTCTTGGCTGGTGGGAAATACGAGCCGCGGGATCGCGATCCGAGTAACTTTTAATTTTTGTGGCCATGCCATGACATGGCATGATGCATGGGTGGAGTTTTTGGTCAAATTTGTTTATGCTTTTGTATATATGGACAGAGATGGATGACAAGTACAACTCTGTTGTTTAATTTCTTCTCCTTAATAGGATATTAATATTAGTGCTGAGAACAATAATTTTGGTATTTTTAAGTGCCTGAACGGGCACTGTATGCTGTCCCGACGTACGCGTGCGGATTGCCCGATCTGTTCAGGTCCATTTCTGTTACACTGCTGGACCCGCTAGCTAACAAAGCAACACAGATATGTTAACCATTTCTACTTATGAATAGAAGCCAAAGGTAACACGCTAAACGAGCACTAGGTCAACACTATAGAGACATTTGGGCTTGGGATATAGTACACCATGTTGATGCTCGCAATCCCTCGAATATGTTAATCAGAACACAATATGTTCCTAAAAAGCACATAATTCGAGTCCACAAATTGCATTCCCTTGGTCCGGTAGATTAGATTAATCCGAACATTGTGAACGTGATCATATATAAATCTTCAGATCGAAAAAGCTCGCATAACTCGAGCCAACAAATTATATTCTTTTGTTTGTTTGTTTGTGAAAAAACTAATTATATTTGCATAATCATCATGACTAATTATATTCGGGCCGCGCTGCCCGGTGTGCTTGCTCGTCGCGCTGGAGCACGTGCTCAGCGAAGCGGCGTGCTCTGCGCCGAGTGAAACAGTGGCAACGACGGAGGCAACAACCCCGGCATGTCGTCCATGGCGCTACAGGCCACCGAGCCGCGGCCATCTTGTTGCGCAGAGGCACCGGAGCAGCCGCCCGGCTCGCAGGGGAGGAGGCGGCCGCCGCGGGAGATCTAGCTCGCGCTGACCAGCTGCCCGAGGGAGCCGGCGCTTCCTCCGAGCACCAGGACGCCGAAGTCAAAGTCGCTCGTCGTTGTTGTGGTCCATCGCATGGAGAAGAGCTCTGCGGGGTCCTCCATATCGATGAAGGAGGACCTGGAGCTCCCGAGGGCGTCGACGGTGAGGTGGTCGAAGGAGGGCGGCGCCTGCTTGAGCCAGCCGTAGGAGAAGTTGTCACCGAGGTTCTTCACCAAGCCGCTCACCTTCATGAGCCGCGTGCGTGCGTGAGTGACGACCCTTGAGGCCTTGACGCATGAAGAGATTCTACACGGGCCACACATGGCATGCCAATAAGCTAGTACAATACCTACCTTTTTTTCTTTTTCTTTTTCTTCATAAATCTTAAAAAATCTTATCAGCTTGATAATGGAAAGAAGTTCATGCATTGTTGTTCATTTACCTCAGAGAAAATGTTCATAATGAAATAATGGATGTGTTCCTCTTATAAGCATTTTTATATTTTCTAGAAAGTGGAAGAAAATTAAAAATAGTTAAAACCAAGCATAAATGGTGAGAAAAACAAAATATAAGGGGAAAAGGAAAGTGAAAAATAAAAAATAAAAATAAAAATGGGTTTTCGCCTACCCACCAATGACGACTGATTAGTAAGACTCTTTTTGAAGTGCTATGTGCTTGAAGCACTCATAAATCAACAGTGTTATCTGGGTCAATGGTTGTTACATGGTGGAAGAAGACTAGCATTGCGCCGGATTTTTACTTCAATGTGGCTTTCTTGTATTTCTCCTTGCTGGTTCGCAAGGTGTTACTGTCGTGGTTCTAAGTCTGACAGTAATGTAGGGGGTAGGTATGGAGAGGCAAGATCTTAGCTATAAAGAAGTTGTAAGCACACGAGGTTTACGAGTTCAGGCCCTTCTCGGAGGAAGTAATAGCCCTACGTCTCGGAGCCCGGAGGCGGTCGACTAGATTATGCGTGTATGAATTACAGGGGTGCGAACCCTTTACACTGAGGAGGGGGTGGCTTATATAGAGTACGCCGGACCCCTCCGGCCCTCAGTTGTGCAGGGTTTTAAATACATTAAGGTCGGGCGTTACTGGTAACGGCCCTAATAAAGTGCTATGATGACCATAAAAGCTACTTAATAACCAACCGTTAGCGTGCGGAGTGCCTTTAGGTCTCCTGGCCGTCGAGTGGTTGGGTCTTGGTCGAGTGATTGCTTCTTGGTCGAGTGTCTTCGAGTCTGTCGAGTGGAACACCTCCAAGTCGATTGAAAGGTGATTTCTTCTAGAGATGTCCTTGTGTAGGGCAGTTGGGACAGGTCCATGACCCTACCCTAGGTACATAGCTTCATCATTAGCCCCCGAATGGATCGAGGTTTGAGTGGGGAAGGAGTTGAGAACTTCTCTGACTCATTTTTCATGCCATGAGCATATCTTGTTTCGGATCAATGAACTTGAGTGACGACAGCAACTTCATTTTCAGTCGCCTTGATCCATTCTTAGTTTTTTTTGTCGAGTGAGTTTCTTTACTTGAAAGGCTCCGAGTGACGGCGTGGAGGAGATCTTCCGTCTGACAAGTTGTTCTGCTGCCCGCGGATTTCGCGGGATCCGAATTTTGGGAAGCGCGCGGGACGGGGGAGGCCGCAGTAATCGGATGGGATAGGGCGGCGCCGCCTCGATCTCCGCATCACCTTTTTCGCCACGTATCGCGCGCGCGATTGTTACGGGATTTGACAGGACCGCCCGGGCCTACCAGTCAGCCACTCGGAAGCGACCTCATATAAGGCGTTGGACCGGGGTTTCTTGAACAGTGCGTTCCCATTCCCTCTTCTCCTCTTCAGGCTTCTTCGTCGCGCTCGCTCTCGCCCCAGCGCCGCCGCTCCGTACGCGTCTCGCCGGCGACGATGGGGAAGGAGAAGACGGCGACTCTAGAGCGGGCGAAGAAGGCGACGGCAAAGGCGAAGGGGAAGGCGACCAGTCGGGGTGGATCTTCCTCGCGAGCCGGCCTGCCGAAGGGCTGGATCCAGGGCGACTGGATCCGCTCGGCGATCCGCCAAGAAGACCTCGACGACCTAGCCGAAGGGGGGCTGATCCCCCATGGATCGGCGCGGCTTCCGGGGAAGGAATCCGAGCCGCAACCTCGGGAGGGTGAGCGCGTTCTCCTTGCCACCCACGTCGACCGTGGATTTTCCTTGCCTCCTCACCCTTTCTTTCGGGGATTTCTGAATTTCTTTGGGGCACAACTCCACCACTTCACTCCCAACACAATCGTGTATCTCGCTGCTTTCGTATCTTTGTGCGAGAATTTCTTGGGTTGTCGGCCTCACTGGGGTCTTTTCAAGCACATTTTCACCTGTCGTTCTCAGACGGTGAAAAAGGCCAATCCGAGTGACGAGAGAACACAAGTGATTCAGATGTGTGGGGGTCTTGGTGTCCAGATGAGAGGGAAAAGTTCCTTTCCAGCCATGATTCTTCCCGACTTGGTTCGCGGATGGCAGTCGACCTGGTTTTACTGCAAAGACCAGCCGACGCCAGGGCAGTCGACTGGCCTCCCTCCCTTTACCATGGACCGAGTGAGGAAACCCTCCTCTTTGAAGGTGCTCCCGGAGGAGAAGGCGCAGGTTAGGGTGCTGGTCGAACGAGTGGTCCAGCTTATCCGTGACGGGGTCACCGGTATGGATCTCTTGGAGGTTTTCCTTCAGCGGCGCATTCAGCCTCTTCAAGCCCGAGACCATCCGATGTGGATGTATTCGGGTCTTGACGACTCCACTCGGATTCACCCGGAGGAGGTCGATGACGACACACTGGAGAAGTGGCTGTCGGGCATGACCGGAAACAAGGACAACCCCAGGGGAGCCAGGAGAGTTCCTCCATTCGACCAGTCCCATGTACCAGAGAAGGTCCGATTCTGCGTTTTTGATTGTAATCTAAATTCACTCGCGCAGCTGTCTAAACTGCGTCGACTGACTTTATTCTTCCTGCTTTCCTTCAGGCCCTTATCGAAATGTATTCAATGCCCAACGGAGAGCAAGAGCAAGACCTGGAAGGAGAGGCGAGCAGCGGCGACAGTGGCGAATGGTATTCTCACGGTGAAGGGGACGAAGAAAGCGACGACTCGAGTGACGAAGAAGAAGTCGAGTCACCTCCTCGCAGGAAGAGGCGATCCAAGCTTGACCAAGAACGACCGAGCGCCCGTGAAAAGGCGATTGCTCAGGCTGGTCAGTCTTCAAAGCGTCCTCGGACCTCTTCACCAACCCCGACTAAAAAAGCGTCAAAGCATCCCAAAGTTGCAGAGCAGAAGCCTCAAAAGGCGTTGCCGAAGATTAAGATTGACATCCCCGTCGCTTCTGCGTGAGTGCCTCCCTTTGTATTCACTCGACGCCCCGTGTTGTTTGTTTTTTCTTGATTTAACCAGACGAACTTTGGAACTGGCAGCGCTGCTACTTCCGGGACCTCGGCTTACAGGGACGAGGATGAGGTAATGGAGGATGCGGTCACTTCCAATCTGGGTATGCTTTCTGCCATTCTGTCTTTATTTGGTCGACACGACTGCAATGTGTACCATTGGGTGATGTGATTTTGTCGATTGAACTTTGAACAGCTCCTAACATTATTGACCTCCCCGATGATGATGATGAAGAGCCTGAGAGGCCTTTGACGAATAAAAATAGGCGAGCTCCTGCAAGCAAGTTGCCACAGTCGACGCCGAGGGCGGAACCAGTCGTTCAGGATGCTGGTGATGCCAATCGGGGTTCTGTTACCTTCGCCGTACCGTTGTCAAGTGCCTTGCCTTCTTTGTCGACTGCTCAGGCCCCTGCCGACCCACCTTCAGTTTTTGCGACCCATCATGTCCCAGAGGACGAAGTGAATGCTGCCAAGGAAGCCATACGCCAGGCGGGCATTATGATGGAGAAGATGAAGACGGTGCGGGACGCCAGTCAGGCCGCCTACGACGCCAGCTCGGCTTTCCAAATCAACATTCAAGTTAGTTGGTCATCGCTTGTTCTGTTAGCATATGCTACCTGAAGACTCTCTTTCTGAAAATCTTTGTATCTGTACACCCACTGGGTGTGTCGATTGAATTTTTGAACTAGTGGGGGCACGCTGAGTGCACCCACTGGGTGTAGTCCCCGAGGCTACGGTGGACTGCTGGCAGTCGCTGTAGTCTTTGTATTTTGATTCTTTCGCTCGATGTGGTCTGGCCGCGTCGAGTGTAAACTGAACTGGTAGTTTGTCTCTTCTACTCGGTCTGGGCGAGTGGGATCAGAACCGGTGGGGGCACGCCAAGTGCACCCACTGGGTGTAGTCCCCGAGACCGCGGTCGACTGCTGGCAGTCGACTGTGGTCTGAGTTCTATGGTCTGAGTTCTTCTTTCTCTCTCTCTTTTTTTACTTCCTGCACTCGATTCCGGCGGGCCGGTCGAGTGGGATCATAACCGGTGGGGGCACGCAAAGTGCACCCACTGTGTGTAGTCCCCGAGACTATGGTGGACAGCGGGCAGTCGACCGTAGTCTTAGTATTTATTGTCTTTGTCGTTTTTCGTTGTAAAATAACTTCTCCTCCCTGATTGCAGAAATCTTGTGATCTTGGAGCTCGCTTTGCTGACTTGGAGAAACAGCAGATCCAGCTGGACCTTGACTTGGAATTGGCCAAGACAGAGCTGCAAAAGGCCAAGGACGACGCCAATGGTAAGACGAGCTTGTTGACTGGTTTGTCTTAGGCTTGAGTACCCTTCTGCTCTTTCTGAATCAAGCACCATTTCTTTGCAGAAAAACTGAGAGAAGCTCTGGCGGAGAAGGATCATGATTTGGCTGCTGCTCGAAAGGAAGCTGACGGCAGAACCGCTCTGGCTGAACAAAAACTGGCTTCGGTCGGCCGGTTGGAAGAAGAGAACACCAAGATGAAATCTGCTCTGAACGAAGCCAACAAGGAGTGCACGCGCTTGAAGAAGGACAATCTCAACCTATACGAGAAGATGGAAGGCATCGCTCGCAGGAGAGACGGTCTGGAGAGCTATCTGAGGAGCCTTGCCAAGAAGTTGTTCATCAAGCTTGAAGGTACACATTTTGTTCCGACTGATGTTTTTTGTCGACTCAGCGTACGAAAATTGACTTATCCTTGGATCGTGAATACAGAGCTTTGCCAGAACTTCGAGGAGGAGACTAGGCGGATTGAGCCAGGTTTGGACCCAATCAATTCTCCCGTGAAAGATGAAACTGCCATGAATCTGCTCCGACTGGAATCTCGCATTGACGGTGTTGTGGACTACTTGGCTCAACTGAAGGTCGCCACGTCACGGATCGACACGTCAATTTGGCCAGAGGCCACGCTCCAGAATGATCTTGAGTCCCTGATGACTCGACTTAACGAGATCCCTGATCGAGTGCAGGAATGGAAGAAATCTTCCGCCCGGTGTGGTGCTGATGTGGCTCTGTCTTTGGTTCGTGACCACTGCAAGGAGGTGCGACAAGATAAGCTGGCAGCAATCAAGGTCGCCAACACCCAGAAGCATAACTTCCGATCTTTTATGGAGACTTTCATCGCTGCAGCCACTCGGATCGCCGACGGCGTCGACCTGGACGAGTTCGTCGAGCCTTCCAGTCCTCCTCCTGCGGAGTGAACAAACTTTTATGCCCCACCTTAAATTTGCCTCAGAATTCCGAGTGGTTTTTGTAACCGTTAAACTCTTTCGGGATGAATGCCCGAGCACTTCGATCTGTGGTCCGGAACCTTTAGGATTTATCTGAACTTGGTTTATCATTGAATATCTTCATGAATCCTCCGTCGAGTGGAACTCGTTCTTCACTCGAGACAACTTTTGTATTTGTGGCACAGCTCTGAAGGAGAAGGTAGCAGTCGACCTGCACCTCGTCGTCCTTGCGGGTCGGTGATGGAGCGCACGTTGTATATGTGGCGAAGCTCCCAAGGAGAAGGTGGCAGTCGACCTGCACCTCGTCGTCCTTGCGGAGTGGGATGGAGCGCATGTTGTATTTGTGGCGAAACTTGTTGGGGAACGTAGTAATTTCAAAAAAATCCTACGCACACGCAAAATCATGGTGATGCATAGCAACAAGAGGGGAGAGTATTGTCTACGTACCCTCGTAGACCGATAGCGGAAGCGTTATGACAACGCGGTTGATGTAGTCGTACGTCTTCACGGCCCGACCGATCAAGCACCAAAACTACGGCACCTCCGAGTTCTAGCACACGTTCAGCTCGATGACGATCCCTGGACTCCGATCCAGCAAAGTGTCGGGGCATAGTTCCGTCAGCACGACAGCGTGGTGACGATCTTGATGTTCTACCGTCGCAGGGCTTCGCCTAAGCACCGCTACAATATTATCGAGGAGTATGGTGGAGGGGGGCACCGCACACGGCTAAGAGAACGATCACGAAGATCAACTTGTGTGTCTATGGGGTGCCCCCTACCCCCGTATATAAAGGAACGGAGGAGGGGAGGGCCGGCCCTCTCTATGGCGCGCCCTAGGGGAGTCCTACTCCCATCGGGAGTAGGATTCCCCTTTCCTAGTCCAACTAGGAGTCCTTCCATGTATTAGGAGTAGGAGACAAGGAAGGGGAAGAGGAAAGGGAAGGAAGGAGGGGGCGCAGCCCCTCCCCCTAGTCCAATTCGGACTAGGCCTTGGGGGGGCGCGCGACCTGCCTCTCCCTTTCCTCTAAAGCCCAATAAGGCCCATATACTTCTTCTCCCGTATTCCCATAACTCCCCGGTACTTCGAAAAATACCGAACCACTCGGAACCTTTCCGATGTCCGAATATGGTCGTCCAATATATCGATCTTTACGTCTAGACCATTTCGAGACTCCTCGTCATGTCCCCGTTCTCATCCAGGACTCCGAACTCCTTCGGTACATCAAAACTCATAAACTCATAATATAACTGTCATCGAAACCTTAAGCGTGCGGACCCTACAGGTTCGAGAACAATGTAGACATGACCGAGACACGTCTCCGGTCAATAACCAATAGCGGAACCTGGATGCTCATATTGACTCCCACATATTCTACGAAGATCTTTATCGGTCAGACCGCATAACAACATACGTTGTTCCCTTTGTCATCGGTATGTTACTTGCCCGAGATTCGATCGTCGGTATCTCAATACCTAGTTCAATCTCGTTACCGGCAAGTCTATTTACTCGTTCAGTAATACATCATATCGCAACTAACTCATTAGTTTCAATGCTTGCAAGGCTTATGTGATGTGCATTACCGAGAGGGCCCAGAGATACCTCGCCGACAATCGGAGTGAAAAATCCTAATCTCGAAATACGCCAACCCAACATGTACCTTTGGAGACACCTGTAGAGCTCCTTTATAATCACCCAGTTACGTTGTGACGTTTGGTAGCACACAAAGTGTTCCTCCGGTAAATGGGAGTTGCATAATCTCATAGTCATAGGAACAGGTATAAGTCATGAAGAAAGCAATAGCAACATACTAAAGGATCAAGTGCTAAGCTAACGGAATGGGTCAAGTAAATCACATCATTCTCCTAATGATGTGATCCCGTTAATCAAATAACAACTCTTTGTCTATGGTTAGGAAACATAATCATCTTTGATTAACGAGCTAGTCAAGTAGAGGCATACTAGTGACACTCTGTTTGTCTATGTATTCACACATGTATTATATGTTTCCGGTTAATACAATTCTAGCATGAATAATAAACATTTATCATGAAATAAGGAAATAAATAATAACTTTATTATTGCCTCTAGGGTATATTTCCTTCAGTCTCCCACTTGCACTAGAGTCAATAATCTAGTTCACATTGCTATGTGATTTAACACCAATAGTTCACATCATCATGTGATTAACACTCATAGTTCACATCGTTATGTGACCAACACTCAAAGGGTTTACTAGAGTCAATAATCTAGTTCATATCGCTATGTGATTAACACCCAAAGAGTACTAAGGTGTGATCATGTTTTGCTTGTGAGATAATTTTAGTCAACGGGTCTGTCACATACAGATCCGTAAGTATTTTGCGAATTCTATGTCTACAATGCTTTGCACGGAGCTGCTCTAGCTAATTGCTCCCACTTTTAATATGTATCTAGATCGAGACTTAGAGTCATCCAGATCTGTGTCAAAACTTGCATCGACGTAACTTTTTACGATGAACCTTTTGTCACCTCCATAATTGTGAAATATTTCCTTATTCCACTAAGGATAATTTTGACCGCTGTCCAGTGATCTACTCTTAGATCACTATTGTACTCCTTTGTTTAACACAGTGTAGGGTATACAATAGATCTGGTACACAGCATGGCATACTTTATAGAACCTATGGCTGAGGCATAGGGAATGACTTTCATTCTTTTTCTATCTTCTGCCATGGTCGGGCTTTGAGTCTTACTCAATTTCACACCTTGTAACACAGCCAAGAACTCTTTCTTTGACTGTTCCATTTTTGAACTACTTCAAAATATTGTCAAGGTATGTACTCATTGAAAAAACTTATCAAGCGTCTTGATCTTATCTCTATAGATCTTGATGCTTAATATGTAAGCAGCTTCACCGAGGTCTTTCTTTGAAAAACTTCTTTCAAAACACTCTTTTATGCTTTGCAGAATAATTCTATATTATTTCTGATCAACAATATGTCATTCACATATACTTATCAGAAATGTTGTAGTGCTCCCACTCACTTTCTTGTAAATACAGGCTTCACAGCAAGTCTGTATAAAACTATATACTTTAATCAACTTATCAAAGCGTATATTCCAACTCCGAGATGCTTGCACCAGTCCATAGATGGATTGCTAGAGCTTGCATATTTTGTTAGTACCTTTAGGATTGACAAAACCTTCTAGTTGCATCATATACAACTCTTCTTTAATAAATCTATTAAAGAATGCAGGTTTGTTTATCCATTTGCCGGATTTCATAAAATACGGCAATTGCTAACATGATTCGGACAAACTCAACCATAGATACGAGTGAGAAACTCTCATCGTAGTCAACACCTTGAACTTGTCGAAAACCCTTTTTGCGACAATTCTAGCTTTGTAGATAGTAACACTACTATCAGCGTCCGTCTTCCTCTTGAAGATCCATTTAATCTCAATGGCTCGCCGAACAATGGGCAAGTCAATCAAAGTCCATACTTTTGTTCTCATACATGGATCTCATATCAGATTTCATGGCCTCAAGCCATTTTACGGAATCTAGGCTCATCATCGCTTCCTCATAGTTCGTAGGCTCGTCATGGTCAAGTAATATGACCTCCAGAACAGGATTACCGTACCACTCTGGTGTGGATCTCACTCTGGTTTACCTACGAGGTTTGGTAGTAACTTGATCTGAAGTTACATGATCATCATCATTAGCTTCCTCACTAATTGGTGTAGTAGTCACAGGAACAGATTTCTATGATGAACTACTTTCCAATAAGGGAGCAGGTACAGTTACCTCATCAAGTTCTACTTTCCTCCCACTCACTTCTTTCGAGAGAAACTCCTTCTCTAGAAAGGATCCATTAAAAGCAATGAATATCTTGCCTTCGGATCTGTGATAGAAGGTGTACCCAACATTTTCTTTTGGGTATCCTATGAAGACGCACTTCTCCGATTTAGGTTTGAGCTTATCAGGTTGAAACTTTTTCACATAAGCATTACAACCTCAAACTTTAAGAAACGACAACTTTGGTTTCTTGCCAAACCACAGTTCATAAGGCGTCGTCTCAACGGATTTTGACGGTGCCCTATTTAACGTGAATGCAGTTGTCTCTAATGCATAACCCCAAAACGATAGTGGTAGATCGGTAAGAGACATCATAGATCGCACCATATATAATAAAGTATGGTTATGACGTTCGGACACACCATTACATTGTGGTGTTCCAGGTGGCGTGAGTAGTGAAACTATTTCACATTGTTTTTAACTGAAGGCCAAACTCGTAACTCAAATATTTTACTTCTGCGATCATATCGTAGAAACTTTTATTTTTTGTTACGATGATTCTCCACTTCACTCTGAAATTATTTGAACATTTCAAATGTTTCATACTTGTGTTTCATCAAGTAGATATACTCATATCTGCTCAAATCATCTGTGAAGATCAGAAAATAATGATACCTGCCATGACTCTCAATATTCATCGGACCACATACATCAATATGTATGATTTCCAACAAATCTGTTGCTCGCTCCATTGTTCCGGAGAACGGAGTCTTAGTCATCTTGCCCATGAGGCATGGTTCGCAAGCATCAACTGATTCATAATCAAGTGATTCCAAAAGCCCATCAGCATGGATTTTCTTCATGCGCTTTACACCAATATGACCAAAACGGCAGTGCCACAAATAAGTTGCACTATCATTATTAACTTTGCATCTTTTGGTTTCAATATTATGAATATGTGTATCACTACGATTGAGATCCAACGAACCATTATCATTGGGTGTGTAACCACATAAGGTTTTATTCATGTAAACAGAACAACAATTTATTCTCTTACTTAAATGAATAACCGTATTACAATAAACATGATCAAATCATATTCATGCTCAACGCAAACACCAAATAACACTTATTTAGGTTCAACCCTAATCCCAAAAGTATAGGGAGTGTGCGATGATGATCATATCAATCTTGGAACCACTTCCAACACACATCGTCACTTCACCCTTAACTAGTCTATGTTCATTCTGCAATTCCCGTTTTGAGTTACTACTCTTAGCAACTGAACCAGTATCAAATACCGAGGGGTTGCTACGAACACTAGTAAAATACACATCAATAATCTGTATATCAAATATACCTTTCTTCACTTTGCCATCCCTCTTATCCGCCAAATACTTGGGGCAGTTCCGCTTCCAGTGACCAGTCCCTTTGCAGTAGAAGCACTTAGTCTCAAGCTTAGGACCAGACTTGGGCTTCTTCACTTGAGCAGCAACTTGCTTGTCGTTCTTCTTGAAGTTCCCCTTCTTCCCTTTGCCCTAAACTAGTGGTCTTGTCTACCATCAACACTTGATATTTTTCTTGATTTCTACCTTCGTCGATTTCAGCATCACGAAGAGCTTGGGAATTGTTTCTGTTATCCCTTGCATATTATAGTTCATCATGAAGTTCTACTAACTTGGTGATGGTGACTAGAGAATTCTTTCAATCACTATTTTATCTGGAAGATTAACTCTCACTTGATTCAAGCAATTGTAGTACCCAGACAATCTGAGCACATGCTCACTAGTTGAGCGATTCTCCTCCATCTTTTAGCTATAGAACTTGTTGGAGACTTCATATCTCTCAACTCGGGTATTTGCTTGAAATATTAATTTCAACTCCTGGAACATCTCATATGGTCCATGACGTTCAAAACATTTTTGAAGTCCCGATTCTAAGCCATTAAGCATGGTGCACTAAACTATCAAGTAGTCATCATATTGAGCTAGCCAAACGTTCATAACGTCTACATCTGCTCCTGCAATAGGTCTGTCACCTAGCGATGCATCAAGGACATAATTCTTCTGTGCAGCAATGAGGATAAACCTCAGATCACGGATCCAATCCGCATCATTGCTACTAACATCTTTCAATTTAGTTTTCTCTAGGAACATATCAAAAATAAAACAAGGGAGCTAAACGCGAGCTATTGATCTACAACATAGATATGCTAATACTACCAGGACTAAGTTCATGATAAAGTAAAGTTCAATTAATCATATTACTTAAGAACTCCCACTTAGAAAGACATCCCTATAATCTTCTAAGTGATCACGTGATCCAAATCAACTAAACCATGTCCGATCATCACGTGAGATGGAGTAGCTTCATTGGTGAACATCACTATGTTGATCATATCGACTATATGATTCACGCTCGACCTTTCGGTCTCCGTGTTCCGAGGCCATATCTGTATATGCTTGGCTCGTCAAGTATAACCTGAGTATTCCGCGTGTTAAACTGTTTTGCACCCGTTGTATTTGAACGTAGAGCCTATCACACCCGATCATCACGTGGTGTCTCAGCACGAAGAACTTTCGCACGGTGCCTACTCAGGGAGAACACTTCTTGATAATTAGTGAGAGATCATCTTAAAATGCTACCGTCAATCAAAGCAAGATAAGATGCATAAAAGATAAACATCACATGCAATCAATATAAGTGATATGATATGGCCATCATCATCTTGTGCTTGTGATCTCCATCTTCAAAGCACCGTCATGATCACCATCGTAGCATCGTTGTTGTCTTGCCAATCTTATGCTTCCACGACTATCGCTACCGTTTAGTGATAAAGTAAAGCATTACAGCGTAGTTGCATTGCATACAATAAAGCGACAACCATATGGCTCCTGCCAGTTGCCGATAACTCGGTTACAAAACATGATCATCTCATATAATAAAATTTAGCATCATGTCTTGACCATATCACATCACAACATGCCCTGCAAAAACAAGTTAGACGTTCTCTACTTTGTTGTTGCAAGTTTTACGTGGCTGCTACGGGCTTAAGTAAGAACCAATCTTACCTACGCATCAAAACCACAACGATAGTTTGTCAAGTTGGTGCTGTTTTAACCTTCGCAAGGACCGGGAGTAGCCACACTCGATTCAACTAAAGTTGGAGAAACTGACACCCGCTAGCCACCTTTGTGCAAAGCACATCGGGAGAACCGGTCTCGCGTAAGCGTACGCGTAATGTCGGTCCGGGCCGCTTCGTCCAACAATACCGCCGAACCAAAGTATGACATGCTGGTAAGCAGTATGACTTATATCACCCACAACTCACTTGTGTTCTACTCGTACATATAACATCAACACATAAAACCTAGGCTCGGATGCCACTGTTGGGGAACGTAGTAATTTCAAAAAAATTCCTACGCACATGCAAGATTATGATGATGCATAGCAACGAGAGGGGAGAGTATTGTCTACGTACCCTCGTAGACCGATAGCGGAAGCATTATGACAACGCGGTTGATGTAGTCGTATGTCTTCACGGCCCGACCGATCAAGCATCGAAACTACGTCACCTCCGAGTTCTAGCACACGTTCAGCTCGATGACTATCCCCGGACTCCGATCCAGCAAAGTGTCGGGGAAGAGTTTCGTCAGCACGACAGCGTGGTGACGATCTTGATGTTCTACCGTCGCAGGGCTTCGCCTAAGCACCGCTACAATATTATCGAGGAGTATGGTGGAGGGGGGCACCGCACACGGCTAAGAGAATGATCACGAAGATCAACTTGTGTGTCTATGGGGTGCCCCCTGCCCCCGTATATAAAGGAGTGGAGGAGGGGAGGGCCGGCCCTCTCTATGGCGCGCCCTAGGGGAGTCCTACTCCCACCGAGAGTAGGATTCCCCTTTTCCTAGTCCAACTAGGAGTCCTTCCATGTATTAGGAGTAGGAGACAAGGAAGGGGAAGAGGGAAGGGAAGGAAGGAGGGGGCGCAGCCCCTCCCCCTAGTCCAATT
>NC_041388.1:683465923-683467409 GCF_002162155.2 Triticum dicoccoides
CCTCTCCCTTTCCTCTAAAGCCCAATAAGGCCCATATACTTCTTCTCCCGTATTCCCGTAACTCCCCGGTACTCCGAAAAATACCCGAACCACTCGGAACCTTTCCGATGTCCGAATATAGTCGTCCAATATATCAATCTTTACGTCTCGACCATTTCGAGACTCATCGTCATGTCCCCGATCTCATCCGGGACTCCGAACTCCTTCGGTACATCAAAACTCATAAACTCATAATATAACTGTCATCGAAACCTTAAGCGTGCGGACCCTACGGGTTCAAGAACAATGTAGACATGACCGAGACACGTCTCCGGTCAATAACCAATAGCGGAACCTGGATGCTCATATTGGCTCCCACATATTCTACGAAGATCTTTATCGGTCAGATCGCATAACAACATACGTTGTTCCCTTTGTCATCGGTATGTTATTTGCCCGAGATTCGATCGTCGGTATCTCAATACCTAGTTCAATCTCATTACCGGCAAGTCTCTTTACTCGTCCCGTAATACATCATCTCGCAACTAACTCATTAGTTTCAATGCTTGCAAGGCTTATGTGATGTGCATTACCGAGAGGGCCCAGAGATACCTCTACAACAATCGGAGTGACAAATCCTAATCTCGAAATACGCCAACCCAACATGTACCTTTGGAGACACCTGTAGAGCTCCTTTATAATCACCCAGTTACGTTGTGACGTTTGGTAGCACACAAAGTGTTCCTCCGATAAACGGGAGTTGCATAATCTCATAGTCATAGGAACATGTATAAGTCATGAAGAAAGCAATAGCAACATACTAAACGATCAAGTGCTAAGCTAACGGAATGGGTCAAGTCAATCACATCATTCTCCTAATGATGTGATCCCGTTAATCAAATAACAACTCTTTGTCTATGGTTAGGAAATATAACCATATTTGATTAACGAGCTAGTCAAGTAGAGGCATACTAATGACACTCTGTTTGTCTATGTATTCACACATGTATTATGTTTCCGGTTAATACAATTCTAGCATGAATAATAAACATTTATCATGAAATAAGGAAATAAATAATAACTTTATTATTGCCTCAAGGGCACATTTCCTTCAAAGCTCCCAAGGAGAGGGTGGCAATCGACCTGCACCTCGTCGTCCTTGCGGAGTGGGATGGAGCGCACGTTGTATTTATGGCGAAGCTCCCAAGGAGAAGGTGACAGTCGACCTGCACCTCATCGTCCTTGTGGATTGAGATGTGTTTCGTACTTAGGCGAGTACTGGACTACAGCTAAGCCCCCGAGAGGGAGGCTGGCTCGCCACTCGGTAGGATTTTCAAATACTTAGGCGAGTACTGGACTGCAGCTAAGCCCCCGAGTGGGAGGGTCGCTCACCACTCGGTAGGATTTTCAAATACTTAGGCGAGTACTGGACTGCAGCTAAGCCCCAGAGTGGGAGGGTCGCTCACCACTCGGTAGGATTTTCAAATACTTAGGCGAGTACTGGACT
>NC_041388.1:683468782-683498713 GCF_002162155.2 Triticum dicoccoides
TAAGCCCCCGAGTGGGAGGCTGGATCACCACTCGGTAGGATTTTCAAATACTTAGGCGAGTAGTGGACTAAAACTAAGCCCCCGAGTGGGAGGGTCGCTCACCACTCGGTAGGATTTTTCAAATACTTAGGCGAGTACTGGACTGCAGCTAAGCCCCCGAGTGGGAGGCTGGCTCACCACTCGGTAGGATTTTCAAATACTTAGGCGAGTACTGGACTGCAGCTAAGCCCCCGAGTGGGAGGCTGGCTCACCACTCGGTAGGATTCTCAAATACTTAGGCGAAACGGGTTCGCAGCTAAGCCCCCGAGTGGGAGGCTGGCTCAACACTCGGTAGGAAATTATTTTTACAAACTTAGGCGAAACGGATTCGCAGCTAAGCCACCCACTGGGGGATTTCTCCCACAAACAAAAACAATAACAATTACTGGGAAAATTATAACGCTCTTGTCTTTGATAAATAAACTACATGATTTTTTCTTATTACATCTCATCCGAGTGAGAATTCAAGTATAAAAGGGGCGGAGCAGCTCCGCATTCCAGGCTCGTGGCTCATCAATCTGGCGATCGACATTATAAAGGTGGTACGCTCCATTGTCGAGGACTCTGGTGACTATAAAGGGGCCTTCCCAAGTAGGAGCAAGTTTGTGTGGTTTCTGTTGATCCACTTGGAGGACCAAGTCTCCTTCTTGGAAGGCTCGACTCTTCACATTTCTGGCATGGAATCGACGCAAGTCTTGCTGATAGATGGTCGATCGGATCATGGCCATTTCTCTTTCTTCTTCAAGGAGGTCGACTGCGTCCTGCCGGGCTTGTTCTGCTTCATCTTCAGAGTAGAGCTCGACTCGGGGTGCGTTGTGAAGCAGGTCACTCGGCAAAACTGCTTCGGCTCCGTAGACCAGAAAGAATGGGGTTCTTCCGGTCGATCGGTTCGGGGTTGTCCTCAATCCCCAAAGAACTGATGGAAGCTCGTCGACCCATGCACCTGCTACGTGCTTGAGATCGCGCATCAATTGGGGTTTCAGTCCTTTGAGAATTAAGCCGTTTGCTCTTTCCGCTTGTCCATTCGACTAGGGGTGAGCGGCCGAAGCGTAGTCGACTCGTGTGCCCTGAGAGGCGCAAAAGGCTCTGAATTTGTCGGAATCGAAGTTTGATCCATTGTCAGTGATGATGCTGTGCGGAACTCCATATCTGAATATCAACTCTCTGACGAAACTGATAGCAGTGCAAGCATCAAGATTCTTGATAGGCTTAGCTTCAATCCATTTGGTGAACTTGTCGACCGCTACTAGCACATGAGTGAAGCTGCTCCTGCCCGTTCTCAGTGGTCCAACCATGTCCAGTCCCCAAACGGCGAAGGGCCAGACGAGTGGAATGGTTTTCAGGGCCGACGCGGGCTTGTGCGACATATTGGAGTAAAACTGACATCCTTCACACTTGTCGACTATCTCTTTCGCCATTTCATTCGCTCTTGGCCAGTAGAATCCCGCTCAGTATGCTTTAGCCACAATGGTCCGAGAGGACGCATGATGGCCACAGGTCCCCGAGTGGATATCATCAAGGATCATCTGACCTTCTTCTGATGTTATACACTTCTGACTGACTCCAGTCGCGCTTTCTCTATACAACTGTCCCTTTATGACTGTAAAGGCCTTGGATCGACGGACGATCTATCAAGCCTCTTATTCGTCCTCTGGGAGCTCTTTCCTTAGGATGTATGCGATGTACGGTATTGTCCAGTCGGGAGTGATGACCAAGACTTCCATGATCAGGTCGACCACAGCTGGAACTTCAACTTCAGTCGGATCTGTGGCACTTTTTGGCTGCAGGGCTTCTTCAGTGAAGGGATCCTCCTGAACTGATGGTGTGTGGATGTGTTCCAAAAACACATTGCTGGGAATGGCTTCTCTTTTGGAACCTATTTTTGCCAAATCATCAGCTGCTTGATTTTTCAGTCGGGGTATGTGATGAAGTTCTAACCCCTCGAATTTCTTCTCCAGCTTTCTCACTGCATTGCAATAACCAGTCATGGCTAGACTTCTGACGTCCCACTCCTTCATCACCTGATTAACCACCAAATATGAGTCGCCATAGACCATGAGGCGACGGACTCCAAGTGAAATGGCCATGCGCAACCCATATAAAAGTGCTTCATATTCCGCCTCGTTATTGGAGGAATCAAAGTGGATTTGAAGAACATATCTGAGCTTATCTCCTCGGGGGGAGACCAATACCACCCCGGCACCGAAACCATTCAGCATTTTGGAACCGTCGAAGAACATGGTCCAATGCTCCGAGTGAACCTGAGTCGGCAGTTGCTGTTCAATCCACTCGACGACGAAATCTGCTATTGCCTGGGACTTGATAGCTTTGTTTGCCTCAAACTTGATATCTAGAGGAAGGAGTTCAATCGCCCATTTTGCCACTCGACCAGCTGCATCTCTGTTATGCAGGATCTCTGACAATGGAGCGTCGCTGACGACTGTAATGGAATGATCAGAGAAGTAGTGAGCAACCTTCTTTGTGGTCATATAAATCCCATATACAAGCTTCTGATAATGAGGATATCTTTGCTTCGACGGGGTCAAAACTTCAGAAATATAATATACTGGGCGCTAAACTTTGAAGACTTTTCCTTCTTCTTCCCACTCAACCGTAAGTACCATACTGACGACTTGTCCCGTGGCTGCGATGTAAAGCAGCAAAGGCTCTTTGCTGATTGGGGCAGCAAGCACCGGCTGGGTGGAGAGCAGAGCTTTGAGCTCTACAAACGCTGCATCAGCTTCAGGAGTCCACTCGAACTTGTCGAACTTCTTCATCAATCGGTAAAGAGGCAATGCCTTTTCACCGAGACGAGAGATGAATCGACTTAAAGCGGCCAAGCAACCAGTAAGCTTCTGGACGTCGTGCACTTTTCATTCGGAGTATAGTACCGACTTTTTCTGGATTGGCGTCGATTCCCCGTTCGGAAACAACAAAACCGAGTAGCTTTCCGCCGGGAACTCCGAATGTGCACTTTGATGGATTAAACTTGATATCATACCTCCTAAGGTTGGCAAAGGTTTCAGCAAGGTCAGTCAGCAGGTCGGAACCCTTCCGTGACTTGACCATAATATCATCCATGTATGCTTCCACATTTCAACTGATTTGAGTGAGCAAACACTTCTGAATCATCCTCATGAATGTGGCTCCGGCATTCTTGAGGCCGAACGGCATGGTAACATAACAGAAGCACCCAAATGGAGTGATGAAAGCTGTTTTGATCTCGTCAGGCCCATACAGACGGATCTAATGGTACCCGGAATAGACATCTAAAAAAGACAGTCGCTCATATCCCGCAGTCGAGTCGACTATCTGGTCGATGCGGGGGAGAGGAAATGATCTTTCGGGCAGGCCCGATTGATATGTTTAAAGTCAATGCACATGTGAAGTGACTTGTCCTTCTTTGGGACCATGACAACGTTGGCGAGCCACTCGGAGTGGTAGATCTCTCGGATGAACTCTGCTGCTAAGAGCCGAGCCACCTCCTCACCAATAGCCTTTCTCTTCTGGACGGCGGACCGTCAGAGATGTTCTTTGATAGGTTTTACTTTTGAGTCGACTCGTAGGCGGTGCTCAGCCAGCCCCCTGGGCTTCCATGCGAAAATGTCCCAGTTCTCACGGAGGAACTGGATGAGTGCTTCTTCCTATTTGGAGTCGAGTGTTGTTGAGATATGAGTCGGAGCGGCACTGGGATCGGTCGGGTGAATGTGAGCCGGCTTCGTTTCGCTAGACGACTGAAAAGCTGATTCTGTAGCGGGCTTCTTGGCTTGCAACAAATCACTCGGGTCTGCAGTCTTCTGGTATTCCTGCAGCTCCACCACTGCCATCTGAGCATCAGCGATCTTTGAACCTTTCTGAAAACACTCTTCTGCTTTCTTCCGATTGCCCATAACAGTGATCACACCTTTCGGACCAGGCATCTTCAATTTGAAATACACATAACATGGTCGAGCCATGAAGCGTGCATAAGCCGGCCTGCCCAAAATAGCATGATAATCACTCTGGAAATCTACAACTTCGAACGTCAACTTTTCTTTGCGGTAATTCTTGGAATCACCGAAAACCACATCAAGATCAATCTGGCCGAGTGACTCAGCCTTCTTCCCATGAATGACTCCATGGAAACTCATGTTGCTGGTACTGAGTCTGGACATCGGAATGCCCATCCCTTTCAGCGTCTCAGCATACAGTATGTTCAAACCACTGCCGCCATCCATCAAGACTTTGGTCAGTCGAGTGCCTTCAACAAGTGGGTCGACCACCAAAGCTTGCCTCCCAGGGATGGCAATGTGCGTTGGGTGATCGGACTGGTCGAATGTGATGGCAGTCTGAGACCACTTCAGATAACTGGGTGTTGCCGGAGCAACCATATTCACCTCACGCTTGATAACTTTCAGTCGACTTTTGCTTTCAACATCAGCAAAAATCATCAGGGTGGAATTGACCTGGGGGTATCCATCATCACTGTCTTCCTTGTCCTCAACTTTGTCCGACTCCTTTTCCTTATCTTTGGGCTACTTGCCCTGAAACTGCTTGATCAAGAGCCGACACTGTCGAGTGGTATGTTTCGGGTAAATGAACTTACCCTCTTCATCTTTCTTGGTGTGGATGTGACATGGCAAATCCAACACATCATTTCCGTCTTGGTCTTTAACTTTCTTGGGGTTCCAAGGTCCTTTGGGTTTCCCCTTAAACTTTCCTTGAGTTACAGCCAAGGCTTTCCCAGGAGCAGCTGGCTCGGCTTTCCGCTTCTGCTTCCGATTGGAATTTCCTCCGGTTTCTTGAGCGACTGACTTGAGCTTGCCACTCCTAAGTCGATCCTCATCTTCACCATTAAAATACTTGGTGGCAATCTCCATCATCCGATTTAGAGACATATCTCCGGTTCGACCGAATTTCAGATTCAGTTCTCTGTACTTGAAGCCTTCTTTGAAGGCACAGACTGCTTGGTGGTCAGGCACATTCTCTATCGTGTGATGTAATGTGATCCATCTCTGGATGTAATCCCTCAAAGTTTCATTCGGCTTCTGCACGCAAGACCGCAGTTCCATCGGCCCTGCCGGTCGCTTGCATGTTCCTTCAAATGTGGTGACAAACACTTGCGCGAGATCCTCCCAAGTGTAAATGTTGTTGGGTGCTAACTGATTCAGCCACGCTCTGGCCGAGCCCTCCAACATGAGAGGCAGGTGCTTCATGGCCACTTCATCAATGCCACCGCCAATCTGAACGGCCACTCGGTAGTCTTCAAGCCAAGTATCGGGCTTAGACTCACCAGTGAACTTACTGACTCCAGTCGCCAACCTGAAGTTGGGAGGAATCACAGCGGCCCTGATGGCTCTACTAAAGCACTCTGGCCCCGAAACATGTACTCTGCTGCTGGTAGGTGCATCTCTGTCGTGACCTTCTCGGTGAGCTCTGTTCCTGTCGACCAAACCTTGAACGAGAATGGATCTCGCATCAAAGCCTGGTTCTCTGGGGTCGACTGGAATCCTTCGCCCAACACTATGAGGACGCCTGTCATCCTGCTGTCGAGGCACATACGACCCGCTCCTCGGGGGAGGGGTGGGCACTCGACGTCGATCGTCACGATCGAATCGGTGATCATACTGCTCACGGTTCCTGTACTGATTACGCCGGTCCTCACGTCCCTCACGCCTCGGGGGTGATCTTGGGCTATGAGCCGACTGGACTGTGTCTGCAGCAATGGATCTGCTAGGAATCTTGTTTCGCGACTGAGAAACAGCGGAGTTCTGGTCTCCTGCTGCCCGGAGTAACGCTCTGATCTGCAACAAGCCTCTGTCGGCCTCCGACTGGGAAGGCTGAATCGACTCTGCTATACGGGCTGCAGCTGCTAAATTCTGAATCGGAGTTCGATATACCTGCGGGGGCGGAAAGAGCTGACGTCGACTGGATTCTGGAACCCGTTGTCTCGCACGCTCGTCGAGTGCTCGCTGGAGGTTCTCCAGTCGAGTGCGCTCGGCCAAGTTTGCCAGGCGCGCGTCCTCCAAGGCACGAGCCTCGGGGGTTTCTCCAATGATAGGAGTGTGCAGTGCATCCATGTTCCGGCGACGAAGTTCTTCTCTCTGCAGCGACGTGAGAGGCTCGGGGAGATATTCCTCATGGGGACGCGACGGGTCGCCTCCACCCGCGCCTCCATCGGTGCAGGGAAAACCGGGAGGACTGGGCGGTCCATCGACCATCAGAACCTCCGCCGCCGGATCACTGCTGTCGCACTCAAATGCGGTCTCTGCGGAGCCAGTCGAACAGGCCGTAGAGGGATTCGTCGGGCTCGATCGCCGCGACTTGAGGGGTGGCCGACTGGGGTGCCACCGCGTGTCTCACCCACCGCTGAAGTCTCGACCGACCGAAGCGCTTGCGCCAGCGGGAAACAGGGAGGGAGGACAACACAGGAACCGACCGATAATGGGTCGACGGTTGCCGCAAGAGGACGCCGCGGACGCATGCGCGAAAATGCGTTGCCCCGCGGACAGGGAGTGCGTCCACGTCGAGCGGAGCCTCCTGAAGCCAAGCGGAGTCATCGGCGATGAACGTGAGCGCGCCGAGACGGATCTCGCGGCCCTCCACCAAAACTCCACCAGAAACCATGATGATTTGGATCGGAAAAGATCGCAACTCCTCCAACAAATCGCTAAAACACCGGCCCCACGGTGGGCGCCAACTATCGTGGTTCTAAGTCTGACAGTAATGTAAGGGGGTAGGTATGGAGAGGCAAGATCTTAGCTATGGAGAAGTTGTAAGCACACGAGGTTTACGAGTTCAGGCCCTTCTCGGAGGAAGTAATAGCCCTACGTCTCGGAGCCCGGAGGCGGTCGACTAGATTATGCGTCTATGAATTACAGGGGTGCGAACCCTTTACACTGAGGAGGGAGTGGCTTATATAGAGTACGTCGGACCCCTCCGGCCCTCAGTTGTGCGGGGTTTTAAATACATTAAGGTCGGGCGTTACTGGTAACGCCCCTAATAAAGTGCTATGATGACCATAAAAGCTACTTAATAACCGACCGTTAGCGTGCGGAGTGCCTTTAGGTCTCCTGGCCGTCGAGTGGTTGGGTCTTGGTCGAGTGATTGCTTCTTGGTCGAGTGTCTTCGAGTCTGTCGAGTGGAACACCTCCAAGTCGATTGAAAGGTGATTTCTTTTAGAGATGTCCTTGGGTAGGGCAGTTGGGACAGGTCCATGACCCTACCCTAGGTACATAGCTTCATCAGTTACCAAAGCTCCCTACCATGGCCACACTATGGAGATTGCGTTGGAGGTCAAACCAGAGTTGTCTATGCCATAGAGGTCGGGAAGATGAAGATGCTATGATGGATGGGTCTAGGCCTACCGCATGTGGCGACGGCGGGACTCTAACATGCCAAGTTCATCATCGGGGACCCTGATTTTAATGCTACATACGCTCTTTCGACATTCTAGAAGCTCTACGTGTGAGTTTTCCTACAAACACATGGGCAACATGCTACAAGGATTTTGGAGGTCTCGTGCACATGTTGCGAATCGTTTTCTGCAATCAATGGTTAATATGCAACAATTCTTTTGTTAAAGTATTGACCCATCCTATAGCATCAAGCAGATACAACGCAAAATTAGTGTACACCTGACCTATGTATGACCAAGGTTGTCCTTTTCCTAATGCTCAGCCTGATAACGATGGAGCGATGGATGATTTTTTTCAGAAACACAGGGAGGGCTTCCCCTGTTCCATTGGTCAATGAAACCATCAAGTCATATATCAGCTCACTAAGCGGAGCAGTTCAACACGAAAAATAAGACATCTGGAAACTACAAAGTCCACGCAAGATAGAATGAAACTAGGTAGGAGTAGCAGGGGTAGCACAAGCCGAAAAAAACTAGAGAGGCCATGGGGGGAACATCAGCAAATACATGGTGGTCGCCCAGGTAGCCCTCCTGGTCTTCATCGGTGGAGCAGCAAAAGCCTGGGGAGACTAGCAGCTTGTTAGTGTGGACATGGGGCAGGTCACCGCAGTTTTGTTCCTTGTATCCCTCTTCTTGATCGGCGGTAGGTAGCAGTTTCCTCCGTTAGAGATCTTGAACTTGCTCTAGGGGTTGCCAGGCGGTAGAGCATAATCGTGAATCGATGGGAACATCTTTAGCCACTTGCAATCAACATGGGTTTCTATATAAATAAACATCAATAAATTGGAGAGGGCTTTCCTTTGGTCTGGTTCAGATAAGACGACCGGTGCCAGATGTAAAGTGAATTGAAAGGTGGTTTGCCGCCCCAAGGAGTATGGAGGCCTTGGGGTTCTAGACACTGACAAGTTTGCTCGGGCCTTACGTCTTAGGTGGCCATGGTATGAATGGAAGGAGCCAAACTAGTTTTGGGTGGGGCTTGGGAACCCTTGCACGGAGGAGGACATAGACTTCTTCTATGCCTCAACGACCATCATTTTGGGAAACGGTGCCAAAACACCTTTTTGGGATTTCCCATGGCTTCTTGGGCGGAAACCGAAGGACATTGCCCCTTTGATTTATGAGGCCTCCACGCGCAAGAACTGGAAGGTGCGTGAGGCCCTCCATGGAGATGCTTGGATTCTTAAAATCGGTCGCAACACCATTGTCTCCGGTGCCCACATCCTCCAATTCTTCACGTTATGGATGCTTGTGCATGACCTACACTTGGATCAACAAACTGACGATGACATTATTTGGAAACACGCCAACGACGAGTCCTACTCCGCGGCCACCGCCTACAAGGCTCAGTTTCTTGAACTGACACTTTCGCCCATGGACTTTATGATCTGGAAGGCTTGGGCCCCTCCTAAGATCAAGTTTTTTGCTTGGTTGGCTATGCAAGACCAGATTTGGACAGCCGACAGATTGGAGCGGCGCGGTTGGCAAAACTGTGGTCTTTGCCCGCTTTGCAAACGTGTTGGCAGACGGGTGCACACCTCTTCTACAAATGCCGCTACACCATAAGGCTATGAAACTCAGTCATCCTTGAATTTGGTCTAGCGCACATGGACACCTCCTCTTGGCATGTGGATGGATCCGTTTTGGATTGGTGGGAAAAGCGAACCTGCTTGCAAAACCCAAACCGACGAGCCCTGGCCTCACTTACAATGCTAGTCTCTTGGACGATCTGGAACAAGCCTAATGCTCGGGTCTTCCGACACAAGAGCGCACCGCCTCCGGTCCTTCTCCGTGCTATCATCAACGACGTCAAGCTTTGGGTTATCGCCGGAGCTAAAAAACTGGGGTGTATTCTTGTGCGCGAGTAGTTGCCATGCCGGGCATACGGGTCATTTGTAACACTCTATAACACTTCTCTCTTATTTAATGAATGAGGCAAATCTTTTACCTCCGTTTTGAAAAAAAAATACTTCCAAGGGTTCCAAGAAGGCCTTCAGCCTCTCTCTGCTTTGGTCCGGAGACAAAAACGCCCAGTACCTGATTGTTCTCAGATTCAGCCTCAAAACATGGGTAGTAGAGATTCATTTGGTGTTGTCAGAAATCATAGAATTTCTACATTTCCACAAGCACCAAACTACCGCGGAGCTGACAACAATTAAAGCAGAGCTTTTATTATTAGAGATCCAGAATCGTGCAGTGGATTCAAAGCCATCACCCACAGTGATTCCAAAGTGATTTTTCACAAAAGACCAAGGGGCTGTTTGGTTTAAGATTAACATTGCCAAAATTTGTCACACCTAAGGTTAGGCAAGTTTGACCAAGTTAGGTGTGTGTTTGGTTCAAGGCACATCTTAGACAAGCCACACTAGGGTCCCATGTTACATACACTCAAAAAGTGTGGTAAGATTCTCTTAGGCTTGCCAATTTGTGGCTCTCATTTTGAAGAACTAAACCTTAAACAAGTTTGCCATTATTATTGTATGGAAACGTGTGGTACTTTTAGGCCTAGAACCAAACAGCCCGCAAATGTTTTTAGCAACCACACAATAAAGAATAAATGAGAAACAGACTCATCGTCAAGACAGAAAACATAATTCATGGTTTTAAGAGCAACTCCAACGGGCCGACTCAAACGGACGGCGTTTTTGTCCGCCTTTTATCCGTTTGGTCGGCCGTCCGTCCGCCGTCCGCCCTTTTTTAGTTTTGGATCGGCAGTGCGCCCAACGGGCCGACCCATTTTCATGACCGCGCGCGTTTAACATCGTGCCGTCGCCCTGGTTTTGACGTTCCAGCACGCGGGAAAGGTTCGCGCGCGCTGGTTTTGGCGTTCCAGCGCGCGGGAAAGGTTCGCGCGCGCCGCGGCGGCGCTCGCTATAAAAGAAGGCGCTCGCTCCACACTCTGTCAGCCGCCCACTCTCGCCGCCTCTGCGCCACCATGTCGATCCGCCGCCTACGCGCTTCGGATTTTCACGGAGTCCGCAAGCGCCACTCCGGCGCCTTCTCCGTCGAGATCTGATTTCGCGAGAAACGTCTCGCCCTCGGCACCTTCGACACCGCAGAGGAGGCGGCCCGCGTGCACGACGCGGCGGCGTGGCGCCTCCTCAAGCCTCGTCGGGATATGAATTTTCCCAACGTGTCGAGCTAGCGGGCGCAGGATCTGGCGTCTCTCCCGACGGCTTTTCACCGACGAGGATCGTCGTGTCCACCGGAGGCGGCAGCGTCGCCTCGCCATCGCAGAGAAGGACGTGGAAGCCTTGGTGCTGTGGCGTGGAGGCTACCCGCAGGACATCATCGACGAGCGTCAGTTCTACAAGCAATTGAGGGACGCGAGGAGGAGGGAGCCAGCCGCCTATCGGGAGGACAAGCGTTCGCGGAAGCAGGCAGCTTAATTGAAATTGAAGCTACGAGAAACGGCGGGTTGGGACTTTGAAGACGAGGCGTATGCTGACGCCTACATTCAGACATCGGAGGAGGACATTACCGAGTCGGAGTCAGAAATCGACGAGTAGTAGTCTTTTCTTTTTATTTGTGTACGCTAGATTATCTATGTATCCATTTTTATTTGAAAAAATGGCCGGCGGCGTCGGCGACGTAGCAGGCGGGCAAGGGTGTGAATCCAATGTGTCACCGACCAGCGGGCCCGATGAGGAAAGAGGACGAGCGCGTGCGCGTCCGTCTCGTGTCCACGCCGATGCAAATCCGGCTCAAAAATGGGCCTGAAATAAGTCGCCCGCGGACGAAAAACGGACGCGCGTCCATTTGGGTCGGCGCGTTGGGCCGCCATTTTTATCCGCGCCGACCCAAACGGACGCGCGCGGACGAAATGGGTCGCCCCATTAAAGTTGCTCTACTGACGTGTCTCTTTCTAAGGTTGTCCTCTAGTCATCAACCTGTTGTGAGAGAGCAACCAGCGATGGATGATGGCTACGGTGCTGCAAGAATAAAATCCTGGCAGCGGGAGCCCATCGCTGTTGTTGCGTTAGTGGACTGCGATCTGAGCAGGCTGCGAGCGACATGAGGCGGACGCCAAGCCGCGCAGCTTTGTCCCCGTGTGCAGTGCAGGCGTGGAGCCACGTACTGCCTCGCGGCCGGTTGATGGCCTTCAGCCCTTCACGTGGGACTGAGGTCGACCGGCACACCCGGTCCGCGCGTACGCCCGGGCACCAGACCGGAGCGTATAAATACGATCGATATGTACCTGCTCAGACTGCTGACACGTGCTACGTCGCCGTTCAGTAGACCTTTACGTACCGGCCCGGCCACTGTTCCCATTCCTAGCTAAGCTAGCCAGCCAGCAACTTGTTCTGAATGAATCCAATGCTTGGCATCCTTCTACTTTTACTATTCGTCTTCCTCTCATTCTCGGTTTGCCAAGTTCCGAAGAGCCACAGCTGGGCAGGGGAGCGCCATGGGAGCGTTCATCAGAGCCCCCCGCATCGCGCGACACGGAGCCACAACGGAGCAGTACCCAGCGTAGCGCGCTCGGCCGCGTCCCGTCGGCCATGGCAGCATGTGAAATGGAACAACGCCGGCTGGCCCCGGCCGCGCCCCAACGGCCGCGCATGTAGGCCCGTCTCGTCTTTGCACGCGTGCGTGCATGCCCTGCCCGGCCCGCACCGCACCACGTCCGCCTCCCTCCGCTCCGGCGAGAGCGTAGTACGTGCATGGCGACAAACTACGTAGCACACACTGTACGCCTTTCTTCCGAATTGTCAAGGTTTGGACGGGCTCGCCGCCGTCGCAGTTGGACGCGGGCAACCTGTCGGCCAAATGCGAATGCAGCCTGGCCACGACGTTTACGTCCAGCCAGCCCTGCCCGATCGATCCATCCATCTAGAGCTAGTTTTAGCACGTACCCGCTGCATGCTTTCCTGCCAGCCGACCCATCGGTCCAATTATTAATCCGTGCGCGTTTGAATTTCAAAACATGCGACCGTTCCACCATCCATCAGCAGCCCTGCAGCTCATTATTTTAGCGTACGGCACTGTATCACGTGTCACGTACACGCGCAGGAACAAGTCCTCCCTTTGTCCACGAGTATTTTCCAGTTCAATCACGTACACGCGCACGAACAAGATACTATGCGGCTATTTGGTTCTAGTCTTGCATTGTCATATTTTGCTACACATTTTTATCAAGCTTGTCTAAGATTAGCTCATCAAAATGAGAGTTATAGGTTGGCAAGCCTAAATTAATCTTGCCACACTTATTTGTATGTATGCCATGTGGGGCCTTAATGTGACTTGTCTAAGGTGTGGCTTAAACCAAACACTCACCTAAGTTGATCAAACTTGTCTAATTTTAAGTGTGGTAACCTGTGGCAAAGTTAGTCACAATCCAAATAGCTCGTACCTTGTAATCTCCACTGCACACACACATGCATACACGTGGCTTTGATGCATAATTGAATGTGCCTACGGAGCGCCGGCAACCGGCAACGACCAATCAGAATGCAATATGATTTTTAGTTTTTAAGAAAACTTTTGATCTATTCATCTTTAATCATAATAATACAACGAACACCGGAAATAATAAAACTTACAGTCAGATTCATAGCCCACCTAGCGACGACTATAAGCACCAAAGCGAGCCGAAGGCACACCGTCATCATCGCCCCTCATTCGCCGGAGCCGGACAAAATTTGTTGTAGTACTCGGTCGGAAACTCATTGTGCTAAAGCCCCATAGGACCAGCGCACCAGAACGGCAACCGCCACCAATGAAGAGACGCATAGATCCAAAGGATCCAACTTGAAGATGCATAAACATAGACGAACGAAAACCAGAGCCATTAAAGACAACCACCAACCGAATCCTGCAAGATTCGTCGGAGACACATCTCCACACGTCGGAGACGCACCTACGAAACGGTGGCTAGGAGGGGAGAACCTTATTCCATCTTCAGGGAGTCGTCGCCGTCTCGCCTTCCAGAGCGGGACACAAACCCTAACTAAACTCAAGAAAACATCTGAAAATAAAGCCCTCCCACCTGCAAGAACCGGGATCCACCACGCCTCCATGGCCCTAAGGCCAACGGAGACGAGGCGGGCCGGCAGCTGCGCCGGCGAGAGGCAAAGGAACCCTAAGATTTTTTAGGAGAGGCGGCGGCGGATGCAAAATGCAATTTCTTTTAAACGGTCACCGAGGGGGAGACTCCCCACCATAATATATTTCAAAAAGAAATTTATCCAGTTTATAAGAAAAATCGGATCGAAAACTAAACATGATGAACCAGTTTATAATAAGGAAAACCAGGCTAGAAAACCGCACAAGCAACGAAGCCTCGTTGTCCACACAACACAAGGCTACGGTCGCACCAACACACACCGTCGAGTCCGGAGCCGCAGCTCTGACTACCTCCGCTTGCATGCGATCCACAACGCCGCACGACACGAAAGCCCAATAGCCCTAGCTACACGAGACATACCAGCCAGACCGACCCTTCTGATCGCGTCGACCGGGTCGATGCACTCGCTACCCTCGCAGCTGCAAGTCGCCACCCAAGCCATGCCAAACGACGGACCTGCCCCATAGAGCCGTTGTTGCATCGTCGTCCGAGGCCGCCACCTCGGCGCCCATCGATTATCTGGAGCCGCCGGCCCAACATCCACCGCCTAAGACCACAACGTGATCCAACACTACTGCCACAGAGCTGCCACCACGGGCATACCTTGAGCCAAACAACAGATCCGAGCAGCAGTACCCCCGCCCCTAGTCAACACAACCACCCCCGTGGACGATGCAGACCACCTCCTTCAGCTACATGGGCATCGCGCGGACGCCTGGAGGCAGAGGAATGTGCAGCCTGGATCCAGGCGTGGGGGCCAGATTTGCTTGGGCGGGGGGGACCCAGGGGCGGGAAGCAACCACGGCGAACGGGACAGGCGACGACCACGACCCATCCCAGCAGCCTGAGCACGAGCAGAGCGCCACCGAGCACGGTCGTCGCTGCTGCCCAACGGACCACCGTCGTCCAACCAGCACTCTCCTCAAAGCGAGCCCTCCCCGAGCCTCCTTTGGCAGGGGATGGCTGCCGCCGTCCAATGGCAAGGTGGCGCCACCTATTATAGCCACGAGAGTTACAAGAATGAAACCAATAATAGACAGCGGTGGCAATGCTTGGATCCAAAAGGGGCCGAAATCTGACTCTTGCACGACTGGTGGCCACGGGAGACGCCACCAGCCGGCTTTTCTTTCTTTCTTTCTTTCTTTCTTTCTTTCTTGCACATATTGATCATCCTGCTGCTGCTGCTGCTGGCTGACGCGGTAGATCATCGTGTAGACGTCCGTATTGTCCCTCTCCCCTTCTCGACATAACATTCCTGTGCACTTCGACAGGGACAAGACTTAGCCAACTGTGCCCGTCTCCTCTCTAATTTCTCTTGGCTGGTGGGAAATACGAGCCACGGGATCGCGATCCATGTACGTAAATTTTAATTTTTGTGGCCATGCCATGACATGGATGATAGTACGTAGATGGGTGGAGTTTTCTAATTGAGTTTTTGGTCAAATTTATCTATGCTTTTATTGAGAGAGATGGATCACAAGTAGTACAACTCTACTAGTATTTCTTCTGCTTAGGATATTAGTGGTGAGAAGGGCGCCCAATAATTCGAGTATTTTGTGTCTAGATTGATTCATACAGTGTTATGTCCCTGCGCATGCTCCATTTTTGTTAGTCTGACTCTGACCCCTCCCAAATCAACACAAATATGTTAACCATTTCCACTTATCAATAGGTGCCAAAGGCAACACGCTAAACGAGCACTAGGTCAACAGTATAGAAACATTTTCTTGCAGGGGCTTGGGATATAGTACACCATGTTGATGATCGCAATCCCTCGAATATGTTAATCAGAACACAATATGTTGCTGAAAAGGACATAATTCGAGCCCACGAATTGCATTCCCTTGGTCGAGCCGTAGATTAGATTAATCCAAACATTTTGAACGTGATTCTATATAAATCTTCAGATAAAAAAAGCTTGCATAACTCGAGCCGACAGATTATATTCTTTTTTGTTTGTTTGCGAAAACACTAATTATATTCGCTTAATCACCATGACTAAATAACGCAAGAAATGATCTCCTTCGTCTCAAAATAAGTGTCTCAATGTAAGAAAGACGAATGAAAACGGAGCCCATCCATGAGACACAGCATTCATACACGGGTTAATTAAGCATACATCTATAACACTGTCATATATATACACACCAAGGCATTCGAAGAACACGCACAAAAATAAAATCGGACACGAACTCGAGCTGAGATGGCACAACACAAGGTCATGCAAAGCTCTCGCGGATTAAGAAACTCATGCGCTCGGTGATCGGCGACTGGTCTCCTTCATGGCAGTGCATCTTTTCCCTGAAACCAGACATCAAATTAATCAAAGATGTTAATTAGGAGAACATGTCGATAGTAAACAATCAGCACATGACGATAGTTTGATCTGAGAAGGTGCACTTACGCTGGACTTCTTGCAGTAGAGGATGGCGTCGTGGACGGCCGTGTCGGCATTGCCGTGGCACCACTCGACGGCGCTCGACGTGGACCCGCGCGACGGGCTCCCCGCCGGCGCCACCCTGCTGTGCGCGTGCCTCGCCCGGGCCTTGCGGTACAGCGGCATCAGGAATCGCACGTACCTCAGCAGCACCTTCCACGGCGACGACCCGCCGCGCCGCCTCGTCATCGGGCGCTGCCCGGCGTGCTTGCTCGTCGCGCTGGAGCACGCGCTCAGCGACAGCGGCGTGCTCTGCGCCGAGTGGAACAGCGGCGACGACGGAGGCGACAACCGCGGCACGGCGTCCTTGGCGCGACGGGCCACCGAGCCGTCGCCGTCTTCTTGCACAGAGGTGCCGGAGCAGCCGCCGGGCTCGCAGGGGAGGAGGCGGCCGCCGCGGAAGATCTGGCTGGCGCTGACCAGCTGCGCGGGGGACGCGGCGCCTCCGTCGCCTGGCGCCGGGAGGCCGAAGTCAAAGTCGGTCGCCGCCGTCGTGGTCCACCGCATGGAGAAGAGCTCGGAGGGGTCCTCCATGTCGATGAAGGAGGACCTGGAGCCCCCGGAGGAATACTGACCGGCGTCGGCAGCCAGGCGGTCGAAGGAGGGCGGCGCCTGGTTGAGCCAGCCGTAGGAGAAGCTGTCGCCGAGGTCGTGCGCCGAGCCGCTCACCTCCATGATAAGCCGCGCGCGCGTGCGCGTGCCAGCGTACGTACGAGCTTTGTAGGTGGAGGAGTGGTACGTGTGGTGCGCAGGGTGCAGCACGCGCGCTGTCTTGAGTCTGAGGAGATGAAGCTTGGCACGGGACGGCATGGCGCAGATATAGTCGCACCGCGCAGGCCAATTCGGTGGGTGCAAATGCCCATGTTGCCCCTGCCCCCAACGCCTTTGTCCTCTCTCTCTCTCTCTCTTTCATTTTTTTCGTGCTTTTTTTTGCGAGTATTTCTTTTTCGTGCTTTGGGCTGCTGATAACGTGGACCGGAAATGTGGATGCTCCAACATTTAGGACGTAGCACTAGCGGGCATAAATGACCGGACCAAGTTGAACTAGTGACACAACGCATTTGTAAACTGTGTGAGCTCCACGCCGAGCTGAAAGGTCAGGGTGCTGAACCGACCGGCTGCATGCGGTCTTCTCTTGGGTTATTGGAATTAAGCAGTAGCAGCAGCCGCGTACTACGTACGGCGAGGGAGCGAAGGGTGGCTGGTCATTTCCTAGCTACCAAAGCAAAGCATCCAACGGAAAATGACAAGCACCCGATGGAACAAACCCCCGAAACCAAAACCGATGTGGTCTCCGTCAAAGACAAACTTATGTTGCCACGCGACCAAGACGAAGCGCTTATAATACGGACGGGTTAGTCGGGTGGTTGGGATAACCGTGACAAAACCCAGCGATCGATGCATCGACGACGTTGCCGCACGGGCACCCGTCCCGTCCGTAGCACAAGTAGAGCTAGATTAGAGTAGGACTTTGGCAGTGAGTTTGTCACGTACCCTAGCTCGCGACTCCACAAACGTGTCATCAACTGGACACGGGAGAGCAGCATCCATCCATCCATGGACCAAAAACCAATCTTCGATTCCACCGGGGAAAAGAAAAGAAAAGAAAAGTTATTAAATGAAAATGGCAAGTCTTTTGCCTTGTTTCAAAAAAAAAAAAGAGCGGCCGAGACAGGCTGATGCGGCCCTCACGTTGGGAGATCTCCAAAAGCTGCTCCGAATTCGGCATACGCCGCGCCTCATCATCATGTCACATCCCAACTTGCTTTGCAAATTAAGCGGCATTTGAGCATTTCATTTCCTAGCAACCCCATGGCCATGGGGGCAGGAGGCGTGTCGCCCAACCGGGGGAGGCTAGGGCTAGGCGCTGTCGAGGAGGACAAAACACGGTTCTCCAATCAAGAACCCTGTCCTGGCCGAAGAGGGGTTTGAGGCCCTAAACCAGGGGAAAGTGTCTGCCTCAACGCATGCAACAACAGCGGTAACGACGCCGGGACACGCTCGCTGGCTGTGTTCTTCTAATCTAGGCCCAGGTTCCGGTTCCGCTCGTGCGCTTGTCCCGGCGTGGCGACAGCTTCAGTGTTCATGCCGCTCTCTCCAGTTGTATACTGCTACTCCTAGTACTACAGGTCCTAAACAGTGGCAGCATTAGACTAGTGCTGTTGCTGCATGTGGGAGAGGTCTTGGGTTTGGTTTATATGTCTAAAATGTTTGCAGTGGTATTCGCAAAATAAAAACTAGAAAAATGTTGAAGTGGTGACAGGAGAGCTGCTTTCTGCTACAGTATATCGTCCAGTTTGTGGGTGGAGGAAAAGAATATACTGTGGTCCGGGAGAGGCCTCATCAGCAGATCATGGCGAGACAAGGGGAAAAGCAAAGCAGACGAGATGGATTCAACTATGTGGCGTGGTGGATCCGGCCATCCACCTAAACCTACATGGCTATATCTAGTACATTGCGTCTTCAAGCGGTACATGCATATACATCACCAATCGATTTTTATGGTCTCATGGTTGCAAATTGCCAAAGGAAATATTCACCTTCGGCGTCTCCGCTCCGTTGAGGCATCAAATGGGACGCAGCCACTAGCTAGACAAAGAATCTCAGCACCTCAGCGGTGGCCAGCTGGTGAATGAGAATCACCCCGAGCTTTTCGAAAGCGTATTTCATTCTTACTAACGGTCGGGAATCCTGGCTGCAACTAGAAAATTGGAATGCCTGCAAAGTGTATCCCCCTCCTCCTTCTATCAACGAAACAAACAGATCTTCGCAAAAATCTCTTAAACAGTGTTTTCTACAAGCAAGCATCTATAATGGACCGAAACACGGAAATGATTCGACAATAATGCCGTTCTGCGCTCCACAAGTATATGCTTCTGTGCAAGACCATGACCACCAGAAAATGCTAAAAATAAAAAATTAATGCAAGACCCCCAAAAAAAAACACAATCGACACATATGGACATGAAAAGATTCAATGATATAACAAGAGCAGCTACTTTGCAAATCTTGGAGGCATATTTGGTTTAAAAAAAAGAACGAGCGGAGGGAAACGGACCAGGAGTGTTTTTTTTTCCTACGCTGCATTTCACCATAAATCTCGTTTCTAGTGCTAAGCAGCACATTGGACAGAGCAACCACACATGAGCAAGTGTCGAGCATCATACCTTTTAACATGACACATCCTGGTAATCCTTTTGTGGAACATTGGGGTACAGTTTGCCCCCACCCAGGTCATGCCTTTCTAGGAGAAGTTGTCATTCATATGCCGTCTCTTTACTCAAAGCACCTTTGCATCATAATCCTGGGAATGTGTATGGCCTTGGAGGGAGAGCGCACATACATTGAACCCGTGTCGGCATTCCTTTCTGAACAGTGAGCCATTACCAAAACATCAACCTCCAAAGTAAGGAAATCAAACGCATTATACAGCTAGACAGAAAGGAACTATACATTTTCGCAAGATTAATTGCATAGTTGAGGTGCTGGAGCTGAGAAAGATGAACCATATTGGGAGTAGATATAAGAAAGCCAGGCTCAAGTCAAGTTACTTTTCACCAAATAAATTTCACTTTAGAAACCAGACGGGCGAATGAAGCTAACCGTCTCTAGCCGATCACCAACAGGTAACAGAAAGCCTTCATATTGTGATACATTTGATGATCGATTTTAATGCCTTCGAAATGTAAATGTCACATTGGTCTAGTAACTCTACAGCTTCCATTTAATCTTCAGATAGTAAAGTTCGACATTCGACAGTAATCAGCACGCTTTGTCAACTAATGGTTGTTAACTGCTACAACTACTCATTCATATGGGTCATGCAAGTAAATTATGCTTTGCGATGCCTTTTGAAATAAGCAGGGATGTCATGCGCAAGCATGGTATCTCGTAAAACCAAGTCAAACTAATCTTTCAACAAACTATTTAATAGCTAAACGGCTTCACATGACTGCAACCCTACAAGATTGCCACAGCCAAATGATACTAATGAAACCATAAAAAACAGCACGACCACGACAGATTTCCTCTTAAATGGTTTCCATTTGAGAAGGTACGAAAAGGACTCTTCCGAAATTTATTTATTTTTATTTCTGAAGATACAGAAATTAGTGGCTAAACTGAAGTTCAAAACTACAGCAAAACAGGCCAGTTTATTATCAGATAGAAGCCTGTAATTCCTGTTTATACACTAAAACAATACTATTACAGATAGGTACAAACAGTGTCTGGAAACCTCTTAAAGTTCATGATATATGAGCTCAGCTCAGTTGTAACTACTAAGATACACAGAGTAACAATCAGTATGCCCAGCGTTTACCATAACACTAAAATTGACAAATATAATGTCGACGCAATTCATAGGCATGTCTAATGGGGAATGATGGGTTGGGCCAGTTGGGAGTGATGGGCCATTTATGTTTAGATGGGCAAATTGAATTTATATTCTGAACCCAAAATAAATGGATAAATCTAAGGTTCTTCACATCTGTTAGTTTTCCTGGAGGCTTGTTATTGGGTTGAGATGAGGCCAACTGGCCAACCCATCAAAGCAGGCAACACATGTATGTCAACATAAATTTCAGAGATGTTTGGAGAAGTCAGCAGGGCCAAGTAGTCAGAAAGGGAACACACCATAAATTTTGAGTATGCAAGGTCACTCAGAGAAGGTTCCTTTTTAAAAGCAACAAGATTCTAATAACACCGTAGGTGCGTGCAAAAATGTCTACAATTCAAACTCTTCCTATAGGAGAATCAGAAACAAGAGGTAACATCAAGATTTAGAGCTGCAGCTGCTCGACCACTATGGTTAAAATGATCTTCAGGAGTTCGAGAAGGCACATATAATGCTCAAGAAAAGAAGCAGGGTAAGGCAACTAAACATATACCCTGCACAGTTACAGGAAAGAAGTCTCATAGTAAGTGCTACCACAACAGCAGAGCAAAACAGAATACTGAAGATTTCAATGCAGCTTTGGAGAAGCGCTCTCCAAAGTGACAAGATCAGAAAATTATATTTAATACCGTTTCCCTGACATCTACTGGACCCAAAATAAATGGATAAATCTAAGATTCTCCATATCTGTTAATTTTCTGGAGGAAAGTCGTTGGGTTGAGATGAGGCCAACTGGCCAACCCGTCGAAGCAGGCAATACAGGGAGCTCAACATGAATTTCAGAGATATTTGGAGAAGTCAGCAGGGTCAAATGGTCAGAAAGGAAATACACCACAAATTTTGAGTATGTAAGACCATTCACAAGAGGTTCCTCTTGAAGCAACAAGATTCCAATAATACCGTAGGTGCGTGGAGAATGTCAACAATTCAAGCTCTTACTACAGGAGAATCAGAAACAAGAAGTGACACCAAGATCACTATGGATTAAAATGGTCTTCAGGAGTTTGAGAAGGCACATGTGTTGCTTAAAAAAGAAGCAGAGTGAGACAACTAACCATAGGCTCCGCACAGTTTCACAAAAGAAGTCTTATAGTAAGTGTTACCACAACAGTAGAGCAAAACAGATCTATTGAAGATTTCAATGGAACTTCGAAACAAGCTCTCGCCAAAGTGACAGGATCAGAAAATTCTATTTTCCTGGACATCGAGTACTACTTTAAAAAATATAAGATCTACTAGTGCTAATACACTCAAGCTTCTATTTTGACTAGTTTGGTGAACAAAACCATACAAACACAAAAATGCATCAGACTGACCAAAAATACTGGATAAGATAGGTACTCTGAAGCATGGTATTCGATCGAGATGAGGTCAACTGGCCAACCCATCAAAGTAGGCAATAGAGAGGGTGCAACATAAATTTCAGAGATGTTTGGAAAAGTCAGCAGGGTCAAGTACCAGAAATGTCAAAAAGGAACATACCACAAATTTTGTGTGTGCTAGTGCTAGATGATTCACAACATTCAAATAATACTGTCGATGTGTGCAAAATGTCAACAATGTAAATTTTGAATGCAAGACAAACAGAAAAAGATGTAACATCACTATTTAAAGCTTCTCAGTCACCATGGATTAGAATGATTTCAGGAATTCGAGAAGGGGCAGATATACTCAACAAAAGAAGCAGAAGACAAATATCCATATACCCGCACCCGGTACAGTTCCGCGAAAGAAGCATCATGATAAAAGCCAACGACAACCGTATAGCAAAACAGAACTACTGAAGATTTCAATGATACTTTAATGGAGTGCTATCCAAAAGGATGGCATCAGAAAATTAGCCTCATGCTGGTGCCGTTTCTCTGAAATGTAATGCCGTTTCTCTGAAATCAATCAATGTTTTTTTAATTAAAGATCTACTGGTGCTAATACATTCTCATTTGATTAGCCTCATGCATGAAACTGTATGTATGAACACAGAAATGAATTAGAGAATAAAACTAGGATAAGTAATCCACTACTTTTATAGTTTTACTTCACACTAGTACGGATGAAGTGACACAAAGCTTTTGGCGTTCTCTGTGACAAGAGAGTGCCACAAAAGCTAAAAGGCAGGTTCTATAGGACGTCGATTTGACCCACAATGTTGTATGGCGCTGAGTTTCGGCCGACTAAAAGGTGACATGTTCAACAGTTAGGTGTAGCGGAGATGCGCATGTTGAGATGGATGTGTGGCCACACAAGAAAAGATCGGGTCCAGAATGATGATATACGGGATAGAGTTGGGATAGCACCTATTGAAGAGAAGCTTGCCCAACATCATCTGAGATGGTTTGGGCATATTCAGGGCAGGCCTCTAGAAGCTCCAGTGCATAGCAGACGGCTAAAACATGCTGATAATGTCAAGGGAGGCCGGGGTAGATATCACCAAAGAACTAGCCATGGACAGGGGTGCGTGGAAGTTAGCTATCCACGTGCCAGAACCATGAGTTGGTTTTGAGCTCTTATGGGTTTCAGCTCTAGCCTACCCTAACTTGTTTGGGACTAAAGGCATTGTTGTAGTACTTTGTTAGTGCTAGACAGATAAAAATACTACACTAAACAAATGCAAACACACTGAAATAATAGGTAGAGTAGGACACTGAGACTAAATCCACCATGCAGTCAAATGTAATTCAACTAACTAAATTTATGCACGTGGTTACGAAGCTAGTCCAGACTAAAGAATGTGCTTACTTATGAAGTAATGAGGTAGCAATATGATTTTCTTTCCAAATATCGGTGGAACTGCAAGAAAAGTTACAACTATCTGTTAATTAGTTTAAACAAAAAGATTGCTCCTTGTGAAACTAAATCAGGCAACAATCTTAAGATATGTTTTGACATAGCAATTCCAGCAATTTCAGTTGAACAAATTATTTCACAAGAATTATTCTTGTAGTTCCTTTTTAATAAAGCAACTAAATTCAAATTAAACCATCTGTGAATGCAAAATGTCAACGATGAAAACTCTTAATACAAGAGAATCAGAAACAATAGGTAGCATCAAGATTTAGAGCTGCAGCTACTCAATCACTATGAATTAAACTGATCTCAGGAGTTTGAGAAGGCACATATAATGATATAGTGCATACGAAAAGAAGCAGAGTGAGACAAGTAACTATATACCCTGCACAGTTTCGTGAAAGAAGTCTTATAATAACTAATAAGAGCTACCACAACACTAGAGCAAAAAAGAACTAGTGAAGATTTCAATGAAACCTCAAAGAAGTGCTCTCCAAAATGAAGGGGTCAGAAAATTCTATTAATACCGCTTACCTGACATCTACTAGTTTTTCTAAAATCTAAGATCTACTGGTGCTAATGCATTCAAGCTTCTCATTTTATTAGTCTGCACAAACACAAAGACAAACACACAAAAACAATAATAGGCAAAGTATGAGAGTGAAATTCCCAAGGCATCATAATCTGGTAGGCACTGAGACTAAATCCACCACGCGGTCAGACATAAATTCAAGTATTCAACTAGCTAATTTTGTGGGACATGGTTACGCAAATAGTCCAGACTACAGATGTGCTTACTGATGACATGACTACAAGGAACACTGCAGCTACTTCTTAATTGGTTTGAACCAACAGATTCCCCCTCGCAACAACTAAATCATTCTTCAGTTGTAAGAAATATTTTGCCTCCAGTAATGTCTTCTACATAACTAATCATTTCATACAAAGGATTCTCCTAAGGGTATAATGGAATTATAGTACCATACTACCATGATACAAAAAATAGAGACATCACAGACAGGTATTGGATCATATTTCAATTACTGGATAGAGGTAAGCGAAGTAGTAGCAATACAAACACGTCTTAATTCTTAAGTACACACAATAGTTGTGCTCTGCACTGGCCAAGCTCAAACAATTGAAACTTCAACCATGAAAGGCGTAGAAATGTAGAACTAGAAAACTACAATACTTACAAACGAAGCACAAGATTAGGCCATGGGATACAGATAACAGACACAAGTTGAAGCTTCTCAGATCTCATGCTGCTTAATAGTCAGTCTTGGTGGGCACAAGCTGATATGCTTTAGCCAACTTCCCCTCACCAGAATCCACTGACTGGCTGAACCAAAGCGTTCCATTGTTTTTCAGCTCGGTCCTCAACCTCAGCACCAGCATGACCAAAACCAAAAACAGCCCGGCGAAGACTAAACCACACAGCAGTGAGCGAGCGAATTCCCGAAACCCCTTACTGACCAGGTACCCCATGTCCAGAACAACAGGGAAATCCCCGTCCATGCCGCCACCCGTTTTGTTCATCCTCATTATCTCGAGCCCATTCAGGAAACCACTCGCTTCTCCAGGCCGGCTCATCTTGGAGCCACCAATGGCCAGTTTCAGCATCCCTTCATCCTCAACGTCCACAACATAGTCGATGTAATACGGATAGGCCAAGTATCCAGTGGTGCTGGAAATGTCAAAATCCTTCACTGCGAGATGACCATTGACATAGATACTGAAGTAGAGCTGATACAGTGCCTTGCTCACAATGTCACAGAAGTGCATGCGCACGAGGTACCGGTTGCGAGCGGGCACAGGGAAACCCCATGTCAGATTGCCGTCTGACCTCACCGACCTCGCCGAGTTGTAGACGTTGTCCGGAGCCACCTCTCGGGTCATCAACCTGCTGTCCTTGGGGTAAGCAATCCGGCCACCGAATGACCATGCCTTGCTGCTGGATGATTCCTTGTTGACGAGGAAGCCCTCGTCGTTGACCCATGTCCGCCACAGCGTGTCGTTGAACGGGGTGACCTTGCGGCCGGCGACGTTGACCCGGTAGAGCGTCTCGAAGACCTGCGAGGAGAGCCCGTCGGTGCGGTTGACGCCGTCAGCGGCGACGAGGGTGGCGATGTCGCCGACGAGCTCCTCGGGCGCCGAGAAGAGCTCGATGGCGTTGACGAAGGCGGCGGATCCTGCCTCGGGGACGAAGGTGAGGACGAGGACGTCGGCGTCGACGGGGAGCAGGAAGTCCTTGACGACGGGGGACGAGGCGGTGAAGTTGTGGAGGAGGAGGAAGCCCCCGGCGCCGACGTGGAAGCGCGCGGAGGCGAGGGCGGGGCTGAAGGGGTAGAAGTGGAGGCGCAGGACGTGGCGCCCGCGGCGGCGCACGGCGAGGTCGTAGGAGGCGTGGCAGGAGAAGACGCGCGCGGCGGCGTGGAGAGGGGAGGGCGGCGCGGGCGCGGGCGCAGCGGGGGCGGCGGACGGGAGGGCGGGGGCCGCGGAGCGGAGGGTCATGGACGCGCAGCCGGAGTCCGGGACGAAGCGGCGGCCGTCGGGGAGGACGGCCGGGGCCGTCGCGCCGCAGGCGATGAGGTGGTTGTCCGCCGGGGCGAAGCGGGACGCGGCGGGCCCGGCGAGGAGCGCGAGGAGCAGCAGGGCGGCGAGGCGGGCGGCGCCCGGCGGGGAGGCCATGGCGGCGGGGGCGGATTCGCGTGGGGATTTGGGGGTCGGGGAAGGAGACGGAAAATGGCGATGGGGAACAGCTCAGAGTTGGACTTGGAATCGATTCGGCCGGCAGACAAGCGCGTGGAAGATGGGTAATGGAGTTCGGCCGGTGGGGTGGTGGGTGGGGCACACGAACGCGGCGGTGTATCGCCCATCCCGTGTCGGTTGGATTTTTACACGGAGAATGTAAATTTTACAGCGTTTGCTATTTCTATTTCTTAGACCTCTCTCAATGCATTGATGCTAATAAGTGAGGTGATGAATTCATTAAAATGCTTAACAACTACTCCCTCCGTTCCTAAATATAAGTCCTTGTAGGTATTTCACTACGAACAACATACGGATGTATATAGATGCATTTTGTATGTAGATTCACTCATTTTGCTCTGTATGTGGTCCATAGTGAAATCTCTCCAAAGACTTATATTTAGGAACGGAGGGAGTAATATCCTTAATGCATGGGTGATTAGCTTTTGTAACTAAGCCACCTTTATCTAATTGTTTAGTGACCAAACTCCTTCATGTATTGGTTGGTAGTCTTTTTGCATAGGTTCACGTGTTTAGCATTGGTTTTTCTTGGGGTCAAGGCTTGCCATAGTGATGGTATCTTAGCTACTCATGCACTCGCGAAGAGCAAACATGCTAATGTGGAAGAGAATTAAAGAAGAAAGAGAGGGTTAGAGTAGTAACATATTTCCTCCGTCCGCGAATAAGTGTACTTCTACCGTTTGTCATAAGTCAAACTTTCAAAAGTTTGACCAACTTTGTAGAAAAGAGTAGTAACATATATGGCATAAAATTAGTATATTCTGAAAGTACATTTTGAAACGGGTCTAGTGATACTAATTTAGTGTCATAAATGCTGCTACGTTTTCCTATAAAATAGATTAAAATTTTAAAGCTTTGACTTAGGACAAAACTTAGAAGTACACTTATTCACAGACGGAGGGAGTAGGTAGATACCGTATCATGTTAAATGTTATGCTACTTTATGTCATGCATGACAATAAATATGATCATTTATGATACTCCCTCCATTCCCTTATACAAGGTCACTACGAAAAATACGTTTTGCATATATACAAGGCCACTAATAATAATCGAGGTAAAAATTAATAATATTTCCTCGAACTAGCAACTTGTTTAATATTTGCATGCATGCAGTCATAATGATACTGTGCTAGTACTCCCTCTATCACAGTTTAAAGAGCGTATCTTCAAAACCAGAATTTTTCACAATTAGAGAGAAATAGGGCGCATGTCATTAATTAGCCTATTAATTGCATCGTTTTGGAAGGAATTAGCTCCTTCCGTTTGCCTTCCTGGTGCGCATGCATGATGTGAACTGAAATTACTCCACCAATGCATGCGATGGTTTCCTTCTTTTACTGGACGGGGAGGTTACTATGTGTTTGTTTGGCGATTAATTAGGCGCATATCCTTAACTACCGCAGCTCCAACGCATCGGTTATTCCTACCAATCGCTAGCAACCTTGGGCCCAGAGAGATGTGAGGTACGCCCTTTAAACTATGATGGAGGGAGTACTTCCTTCTCATTCCTTCTTGGATGCATGAGGGCTTATTAATGATCCCTTTTAACAAGAAAAGTTGACTTGCAAAGCAGTCATTAATTTTTACCTTGGTACCTGTAATTTGAGTCTGTGGCCTTATATAAGGGAATGGAGGGAGTACTACTATATGATACTATGCACTATGAAGGTAGTATCATACACTAGTATCATGTGCATGATACTAGTATGTGATACTCCCCACTTTGAGTAGCCTAATGCTCTCTCTTCTCTTTAATTGCTTTGTCACATTATTTTTCTGTCTATGTGGCACCCTTAGCACCTGTCCACCATGGGGCACTAGGAAGGGCCTTAGGAATGGTGCTATGCGTTGACCGGCAGAAGCGCACATCACATCGGCCGCTTCGCGACCGTTGGATATGTGCATGACTGCTGTCTGGTCTGCCTGCATCAGCCAACCCGCTCGTTTGACTTGTGGCATAAGGGCAACTCCAACGCACAATGCTAAATGGTCTAGCCGTGTCCGTTTGGGGTAGACGAATAGAGCAAGCGGCTCAACGCGTGGAGCAAACGGACCAATGTTTATGGCCGCATTTGTGGCCAAACGGATACGCGTGGACGGGCGCGGCGTGTGCCCATGTCATCCACTGGCCTGCCCGTCGGGGATGGGCGCTGCGCCATGCCATGGGCTGGCCGGGTACCAGACCGCACAGCCCCGGCAACGACCCCAGGCCGCATGCAAGTATTGACTTCGCTTCTAGCCGCTCGGATCTACCCCATCACCGGTTCGCAGGAAAATACAACAACGACCGTCGTCCGGGCTCGATGCTGGCCCAAAGGTTTATCAGCGCACCGTTGCCGCTCATAAAGTGCAACGATTGTCCACAAAAGGTCGTTGTCGGTGTCAAAACCGGCGGATCTCGGGTAGGGGGTCCCGAACTGTGCGTCTAGGCCGGATGGTAACAGGAGGCAAGGGACACGAAGTTTTACCCAGGTTCGGGCCCTCTCGATGGAGGTAAAACCCTACGTCCTGTGTCGGTGTCAAAACCGGCGGATCTCGGGTAGGGGGTCCCGAACTGTGCGTCTAGGCCGGATGGTAACAGGAGGCAGGGGACACGAAGTTTTACCCAGGTTTGGGCCCTCTCGATGGAGGTAAAACCCTATGTCCTGCTTGATTAATATTGATGGTATGGGTATTACAAGAGTTGATCTACCAGATCAGAGAGGCTAAACCCTAGAAGCTAGCCTATGGTATGATTGTTGATGTGTATGTTGTCCTATGGACTAAAACCCTCCGGTTTATATAGACACCGGATAGGGTTAGGGTTACATAGAGTCGGTTACAATGGTAGGAGATCTGATCATCCGTATCGCCAAGCTTGCCTTCCACGCCAAGGAAAATCCCTTCCGGACACGGGACGGAGTCTTCAATCTTGTATTTTCATAATCCAGGAGCCCGGCTGAAGGTATAGTTCGGCTATCCGAACACCCCCTAATCCAGGACTCCCTCAGTAGCCCCTGAACCAGCCTTCAATGACGACGAGTCCGGCGCGCAAATTGTCTTCGGCATTGCAAGGCGGGTTCCTCCCCCAAATACTTCATAGAAGATCTTAAACACAAAGATAGTGTCCGGCTCTGCAAAATAAGTTTCCACATATTGCCATAGAGAGAATAATAATATTAACACAAATCTAATCTGCTGACGTATTCCGTGGTGCGACACGCCACGGCCAAGCCTTTATCCAAATCGTTTCATTATCCCACCTCAGCGCGTTATGCGAAGCGGTTTCCTTGGCACGTCTTGTCAAAGCAGAGATCGTGTCCCCTTATTTTGGGATTCTCATCAATATGGGTGTGGGTAACCCAACCGCGCCTTTGATTATGGCGCTTGGAGATAAGCAAGTTTTACCAGGTTGGTGGGGACACATAATCGCGTCCACCCATATAAGGGGATAAGGATCCACCTTTTCACCCACGTCTTCTTCCTCCTCTGCCTATCCATTCTTGCGCACTCGAGCTCCAGCACCCAAGTCCGCACTACCACCTCAACCCTCTCCAGTCATGTCCGGAGCGGGAGGCAAGTGGATGGTCTCCTCCGTCACGGAGGGACACATCAAAAAGCTGAGGAAGGCCGGATATCTGGCCAGCGACATCGCGCACCGGCTCCCCGAAAAGGGGCAGCTCATCCCCACTCCTAGGCCCCACGAGAGGGTGGTATTTCTCCCCCATTTCCTCCGCGGACTGGGCTTCCCTCTGCATCCATTTGTCCGGGAGCTCATGTTCTACTACGGCCTGGATTTCCACGATCTGGCCCCGAACTTCGTCCTCAACATCTTGGCGTTTATCGTCGTGTGCGAGGCCTTCCTCCGCATCCGCCCCCATTTCGACTTATGGCTAAAGACCTTCAACGTCAAGCCGAAGGTGGTGCGCGGCAGCCAGGCGGAATGCGGCGGCGCCATGGTTGGCAAGATGGCCAACGTTCTGTGGCTCGAGGGCTCCTTTGTGGAGACCCTGAAGGGATGGCAATCAGGGTGGTTTTACATCACCGAGCCGCGCGACGCC
>NC_041388.1:683498974-683568299 GCF_002162155.2 Triticum dicoccoides
CTGGAAGGAGACAGGCCTGTCTTGGGGTAAAAAAGGAGAGCTGACCGGACTCCAAACATGCATCCAAACCCTGGTGGACAAGAAGCTCAAGCTTGTCAACGTAGTCCAGGTTATGCTCGTCCGACTGATCCTCCCGTGCCAACGACGGGCCTTCAACCTTTGGGAATTCGACCCGGCGCAACATCAAACTCTTAACAGGCTCTTCGACACGATGTATGAAGATGCCTGGAGGGTGCTTTTCAAGGGCGGCGAGGCTCCCGTATCCGCTGCCAAGGATCGCGGATTCAGTACTCAGCATCACGCTCATGCGGTAAGCTGTTTTTGTCCTTTTGCAGGGTATCAGTTTTTCATAGTTTGACTCTATGCGGGATCTGAGTTCCCTTATCCTGGATAGGATTGGGTGGTGACGTCCGGACACATCAACTGTCCGGCTCCTCTGCCCGAAGGCCCAGCGGACGCTCGCTTGGCGAAGCTGCTGGTTCCGGCGCCCTATGTGGCGCTGGAGAAGAAGGCCACGAAAAGGGCCACGGGGACTCGAAAGAGTGCCCGACGCCAGGAGGTGTCGGATTCGTCATCCGACGGTCCCGAAGCGCCTTCCTCTCGTGAAGACGAGGAGGAAGAAGAAGAGACCTCTCCCCTTCCAGCGGGAGGAGAGAAGAAAAGGAAGGCCGCTCTCTCTGAGGAGGCCGGAGGGTCCAAGAAGGGGAAAACCCTTCCTCCGGACTGCTCCACCGACGCTGCCGACGACGAAGAGGAGTGGCAGCCCAGGGCCAAGCCCCTGGCAAAATCGTAAGTATCCGGATACCGGAGTGACTCATAGTATTTGTTTATTGCATAGCTTTCCCTTATGTCGAACGTGTTTATGCAGCCCACCCAAAGACCGACTCGACGCGTCGTCGAGCGGCTCACTGGGCTCGTAGGAGGTGAACTCGCTCCCGACGGCTTCCTCCCCACGCCCTACGGGCGACACCGAAGTGTTGTCCCAACAGGTTCCAAGCAGGGAGGAGGTAGTCCTGGAGGCGCCGCAAGGCGACCTCCCGGACTCCAGGAGTAAAGGGGAGGAACCCCCCCAGGGCTCCAAGTCCGGCTTAAGGCCGGACACAGCTCCGGAATATTCAAGGGTTCCAGAGTCTGGCGGGCGATCTCCTTCCAAGAGGAGAAAGCCTTCAGTGCCGGTGTCCTCCGTCCAACCGAAGGCACCGGACAATATGTTGGAGGCGCTCCAAGGTGCCTCCATCGACGAGGGGCACCACACTATTATGAGTGCGGTGATCCAGAAGGTTCAGTCAGCCAAAAGCGGACTGACTGAAGCTTGTACAAGCCTTTTAACAGGCTTTGAGGTAAGTAAAGAATGTTCAAATAATGTTACCGCATAGACAGTAGCCCCTAATGCTCTGTTGGGCGTTCGGGAAGAAAAGCCGAATAGAGGATCAAAGAATTCGCAGGAGTCTAACAAAAGGAGTCAATATGCGTATGCAGGCTTCTCTGCTAGCGTCCGCCGCACTGACTGCGGAAGTGGACGTGCTGAAGCAGAGTCTCGAGAAGTCCGAGCAAGAGCTCGGGCGTGCCAAGAAGCAGCTCGAGGAGAAGGAAGGTAAGAAATACCCTGTTTGAATATGTATATAAAAAGGTGCAATTGCAAAAAATGACAGGATTGACATGGCTACTGCAGGAGCCACGTCTGAGGTGACGACCCTTAAGCAAGCGCTACTCGAGGCTGAGAAGAGTGCGGCCGTGGAGCGCACCGAGCGGGAGAGGTATGAGGCTGAGGTTGGCAAGGTGCGACAAGAGCTCCAGGTTCTCATGAAGAAACATGAGAGCTTGGAGCTTGACTCGAAGACGCGAGCGTCCGAGCTCGCGGCAGCTATAGAAAATGCCAAGTCTGCCAAGGCCGAGTCCCAGAAGACCCTCCAGGAGTTGGATGAGGTGAAGAAGATTGCGGCGGGTAAGGTATTCTTTATGCAAAGCAAACACATAAACGTGAGTTACCTGTTACTTACCCGAATCCGGAGCTCTCCAGGGGCATTTGCAGATCTTCCCCGGAGTGTGTCTGATGCCGCCGCATTCTATCGAGCCGAGGAGGGCAGCTCGACGGAGAAGGTGTTCTGGTCTCAGTACGCTGAGGCCGGACACCCCGTGCCCCTGAGCGACCAGCTGAAGCAACTGGTCGAGCTCCACAAGGCGGTCGAACAGGCCATGAAGGGCCTCCTAGTTCGGCTGTGGCCTGGAGAGGCCCTGCCTGGGAGCTATTTCGGGCTGGTGCGGCGGCTGGTGGAGGCCTGTCCAAGGCTTGAAGACATCAAGCACTCCGTCTGCATTGAAGGTGCCCGTAGGGCCCTTGCCCGTGCTAAGGTGCACTGGGGCAAGCTGGATGCGGAGAAGCTTGTGAAGGACGGGCCACCGCCGGGGAAAGAGCATCGCAAGCCCGGGAATTATTATAAGGATGTTCTGAAGGGTGCCCGCCTTGTTGCGGATGAATGTACCAAGGATGTATTTTTTGAGTAAAACCCGCTCGTGTTATCCTGTGTGCTGAAGACTTGTTCATATGCGCTAAGCAATGCTGCTTGAATTTAAAATATTACCTTCTGTGCGGCTGTTTATCAATACTGAGAGATGGCGAGTCGTCGGCTTCTGCCCCCTTGCCGCTAGTGCTGGGGTGTTCGGGGATAAACCTGGGCGCTCTTTTTCCCATATTTGGGTCCTTCGAGGGAGGCGCTCAGCCCAACGAACGAGGCAATCAGACTATAATGCGTGAACACTCTCACTTAGCCATAGAATTCTATAATTTTAAATTTCGGCAAAGCCCCTAGTATTCGGAAAACCGAGTTCGGGGCGCTATCCACGCCTTGGCCGGACAGAGCCGACTCCTCGCCCTAAGAGGCATAAGTCTTTAAGGACTCGAAAAGACCTCTCGAACGGCGACCAACTCTCGCCTCATCATGACGGTCAGTTTTAGCTTTCTCCATTGAGGTGCTCGGCCCAGCTTAACTGGGGCACAATCGCAGTGGTTCTCCTAGTGCTACCTTAGCCGATATAGCGGAACGTAAGGCACCAAAACATAGCTTAACTGGGGCGCTCTTTTTCCCATATTTGGGTCCTTCGAGGGAGGCGCTCAGCCCAACGAACGAGGCAATCAGACTATAATGCGTGAACACTCTCACTTAGCCATAGAATTCTATAATTTTAAATTTCGGCAAAGCCCCTAGTATTCGGAAAACCGAGTTCGGGGCGCTATCCACGCCTTGGCCGGACAGAGCCGACTCCTCGCCCTAAGAGGCATAAGTCTTTAAGGACTCGAAAAGACCTCTCGAACGGCGACCAACTCTCGCCTCATCATGACGGTCAGTTTTAGCTTTCTCCATTGAGGTGCTCGGCCCAGCTTAACTGGGGCACAATCGCAGTGGTTCTCCTAGTGCTACCTTAGCCGATATAGCGGAACGTAAGGCACCAAAACATAGGAGCCGGGCAAACCCAACTATTGACCCAAGACATGATTCGGAACCGATGCATATAATGCTATAAGTTCGGGGTGCCGCACTTGTGAAAGTGTTCGGACTTCTTACACCATGTTGAGGGGTACTGAAGCCCCTGGCGTATTTTGGCCGTACCAAAGTGTGCGGGTGCAACATGTCATGAAGGAACATATATATAAAGAGGGTAATGCAAAAAAAAGACAAAAGCTATGCATTGTTCATTAAAATAGCTGCGATCAAAGCAGAACGATACAAGTAATGTGGTAAACAAAAAGTTGGATTATTTAACATGTCTGCTCCAAGGGCAAGCTGCGGAATAGTATGCGAAATAGGTATACTGCTCGTGATAGAGACCACCTGTGATTTCCGTAATGCGGCATGGCTTGTCTGCTTCCCTGGTTCTTGCATCGTTTGTGCGGCAGTTGAATTGCCGAACAGGCCTTTCGAAGAGTAGAGTCCTGAAAGTAAGAGAAAAGTAAAAAATCGGCAGCCCGTGGTGCGGTTTAAGCCGTGTTTTGGGCGTGCCGTGATGGTGCCCCTCCCCCTATGCCCATGGTATTTCCAGAGCGTAGTTATGGACGCGAAGTACTGGCGTCGCCTTTTTGCAAGGGTTGGGGTTGGGGCCGCATTGCTACGCCTGCTCGGAACGTGCCAGACGGTCTTGTTGTAGGTTACTCCGGGCACGCTTGAGGTGTCCGATCGTTGAATGGCCGGACTAGAGAACTGCCTGGAGAGGCTGCTTTGTACTTCCGCTGCGAGGGCCGCCGTGTGCTCCTCCGTTCGGAGGGAGCATTCGGTGTTTCCATTGACCATAATTACTCCTCGAGGGCCTGGCATCTTGAGCTTAAGGTATGCGTAGTGCGGGACCGCATTGAACTTGGCAAATGCGGTTCGCCTGAGCAGTGCATGATAACCACTGTGGAACGGGACTATGTCGAAGATTAACTCCTCGCTTCGGAAATTATTCGGAGATCCGAAGACCACTTCAAGTGTGACTGAGCCTGTGCAGCTGGCCTCTACACCTGGTATTACGCCTTTAAAGGTCGTTTTGGTGGGCTTAATCCTCGAGGGATCTATGCCCATTTTCCACACTGTATCCTGGTAAAGCAGGTTCAGGCTACTGCCGCCGTCCATAAGGACTCTAGTGAGATGAAATCCGTCAATAATTGGATCGAGGACCAATGCGGTGAATCCGCCATGACGGATTCTAGTGGGATGGTCTCTTCGATCAAAGGTGATCGGGCAGGAGGACCATGGGTTGAACTTTGGGGCGACTGGCTCTACCGCGTATACGTCCCTTAACGCACGCTTCCGCTCCCTTTTGGGGACGTGGGTGGCGTATATCATGTTCACCGTCCGCACTTGTGGGGGAAAACCCTTCTGTCCATTGTTGTTCGGCGGCCGGGGCTCCTCGTTGTCATCGCTATGCAACCCCTTGTCTTCATTGTCAGTGCTTAATCTGCCTGCCTGCTTGAACACCCAGCAATCCCTGTTGGTGTGATTGGCTGGCTTTTCGGGGGTGCCATGTATTTGGCACAAGCGGTCGAGTATTCGGTCCGAGCTAGACGGGCCCCTAGGATTCCTTTTGAATGATTTTTTCTGCTGACCGGATTTAGAGCCTCTGAATCCGGCATTAACTGTCGTATCCTTAGCATTGTCGCCGTTGATGCGGCGCTTCTGTTGGTTGCGACGCGACCTGCCACTAATGTCCCTGATGTCCGAACTACCAGGGTTCTTGGTCATATTGTTGCTACGAGCAAGCCAGCTATCCTCTCCCGCGCAAAAGCGGGTCATGAGTGCCATGAGTGCTACCATAGATTTCGGCTTCTCCTGTCCTAGGTGCCAGGCAAGCCACTCGTCATGGATATTATGCTTGAAGGCTGCTAAGGCCTCTGCGTCCGGACAGTCGAGTATTTGATTTTTCTTTGTTAGGAACCGTGTCCAGAATTGCCTGGCCGATTCGTCTGGCTGCTGAATTACGTGACTTAGGTCGTCAGCATCTGGGGGTCGCACATAGGTGCCCTGGAAATTGTCGAGGAATGCGGCTTCCAGGTCCTCCCAACAGCTGATTGACCCTGTTGGCAGGCTGTTAAGCCACTACCGGGCTGGTCCTTTAAGCTTGAGTGGGAGGTATTTGATGGCGTGGAAATCATCGCCGCGGGCCATGTGGATATGAAGGAGGTAATCCTCGATCCATACCGCGGGATCTGTTGAGCCATCATATGATTCGATGTTTACGGGTTTGAAACCCTTGGGGATTTGATGATCCATTATTTCGTCTGTGAAGCACAATGGGTGTGCGGTGCCTCTGTACTGGGCGATATCATGACGTAGCTCCAATGAGATTTGTCTACTGTGTTCGGCCCTACCGAATTTGTGGCCGGCGTGACGGTTATTGTCTCGAGCCGTGGGGCGCCTACGCGATCCGTAGATCGATCTTGTTTGCCTTGCCTTGTCCTCCAACATGTCTCGTAAGTCCGGCGCATATTCCCGTGCCTTGGTACGGGGTGCGGCTTGGGTGGAGGGCCATGACGCCTCTCTGTCGCGGCCACGAGGTGGCCAGTCGGCCGCGTCGAGTGCTTCCTCCTCTAATCGGGGTAGCAACCTATGCTTCGGGTAGCACTTGGAGGGGCGTTCGGGTTTATGCTCTTCGGCTGCAAGGACTTCAGTCCATCTATCGACTAGCCGATCTTGATCAGCTTTAAGCTGCTGCTATTTTTTCTTGAGGCTTCTTGTCGTGGCCATAAGCCTGCGTTGAAAACGCTCTTGTTCGACGGGATCCTCCGGCACGGCGAATTCATCGTCGTCGAGGCTTGCCTCGTCTTCGGAGGGAGGCATACAATTATCGTCCTCGACCTCTCTATCGGCCGCTCTCTCATGAGGGCTGGTTTCTCCATCCTCCTGTGCTAAATCTTGCTCGGGGGGATGTTCTTCGGCGCTTTCCGGGGTATTATTATCTCCCATGCTGGAATCGCCGTTTTTGTGTTGGCGGGATTTTGAGCGGCGCCGCTGACGCCGACGCTTTTGCTGTTTCTTGGAGGGGTCATCCTCCGCTGTTCCATCGCCCTCTCCCTCTTTTGGGGTGTCCACCATGTATATGTCATATGACGAGGTGGCTTTCCAGGGCCTAGTAGGCGCTGGTTCTTCATCATCTCCTTCATCGGTGTCCATACCGTCGATGTCTTCGGAGTCGAAGTCGAGCATGTCGGTTAAGTTGTCGACAGTGGCTACAAAGTGGGTGGTGGGTGGGTTTTGAATTTCTTCATCGTCCGTACCCCAACCTTGCTAACCGTAGTCCGGCCAGGGCTCTCCTGTCAAAGAGAGAGACTTCAGTGATTTCAGGATATCGCTGAAAGGCGAGTGCTGAAAGACGTCCGCGGCCGTGAACTCCATGATCGACGCCCAATCGGATTCACTCGGCAGGGGCGCGGACAGTTCAGAGTCCGGAGAAGAATCCGGCTCCATGGAGTCACGAGTCTTGCAGAGTACGGGGCTGGTGTTCGGCTCAACTGCCGTTGGGATCGCAGCCCCTGAGGTGGCGTCCAACCGCCCATCCTCGATCGACACGGCCGGCTCCGAACTAGGGGTCGAGCCGATGCGGGTGCGGCCTCCAGGGCTCTGTTCGGCGGCAGAGCTAGATCATGCTCGTCGTGACGGAGCGGTGCGCTCGGCAGTGGTTCGAATCCGTCGAAGATCAAGTCCCCGCGGATGTCGGTCGTGTAGTTTAAAATTCCGAATCTGACCTGACGGCCAGGGGCGTAGCTTTCGATCTGCTCTAGATGGCCCAGTGAATCGGCCCGCAGTGCAAAGCCGCCAAAGACGAAGATCTATCCGGGGAGGAAGGTTTCACCCTGGACCGCATCGCCATTGATGATCGTAGGAGCCATCGAGCCTGACGGCGATGGCACAGAGGAACTCTCAATGAAAGCACCAATGTCGGTGTCAAAACCGGCAGATCTCGGGTAGGGGGTCCCGAACTGTGCGTCTAGGCCGGATGGTAACAGGAGGCAGGGGACACGAAGTTTTACCCAGGTTCGGGCCCTCTCGATGGAGGTAAAACCCTACGTCCTACTTGATTAATATTGATGGTATGGGTATTACAAGAGTTGATCTACCACGAGATCGGAGAGGCTAAACCCTAGAAGCTAGCCTATGGTATGATTGTTGTTGTGTATGTTGTCCTACAGACTAAAACCCTCCGGTTTATATAGACACTGGAGAGGGTTAGGGTTACACAAAGTCGGTTACAATGGTAGGAGATCTACATATCCTATCGCCAAGCTTGCCTTCCACGCTAAGGAAAGTCCCTTCCGGACACGGGACGGAGTCTTCAATCTTGTATCTTCATAGTCCAGGAGTCCGGCTGAAGGTATAGTCCAGCCATCCGGACACCCCCTAATCCAGGACTCCCTCAGTAGCCCCCAAACCAGGCTTTAATGACGATGAGTCCGACGCGCAGATTGTCTTCAGCATTGCAAGGCGGGTTCTCCTCCAAATTCCGTGTACCTGTGGAATAAAGTCCGGCTTCTTGTAAATGTTGCGCTCCTCGGCTTCTACGCCCAATAATGGCCATCTCCCACGTGTCAAAAGAATATGAAAAGTCTGAGTGTTTTTACATTCACACCCCTAGCCGCGTAAATGAGCCGCCCATTTAAGGGGACGAGGATTTAGATCCAAACCACACCTTCTCCCCTTCGCGAGTGTTCACCAGAGCGCATCCGACAAAGGTCCATTCCACCACGGCCAGCCATCGCAACTCCTCCTTTCGCCCTTCCAGCCCTCAGCCTGGATATTGGGAGAAATGCTCCGTCCCTCATAGCGAGCTAGTGACGCTCCAGACCAAGGGATTTCTCCCCCCGGCCTATATGATCCCGGTTCGAGCCGGTCTTGCCGTCTATAACGGCGGAAAGCAAGCGGAGAGTGCCCCTAATCGCTCCAAAGGAGAGCGGGTATGCCTCGTCCCTTATTTAATAAGGGGGCTTGGGTTTCCAATCCATCCATTTCTCTGGGGGCTGCTGGAGTTCTATGGCCTCTAGCTACACAATCTCACGCCTGCCTCCGTATTGCATATCGCGGGCTTCATAGCCCTCTGCGAGCTGTTTTTGGGTATCGAGGCTCATTTCGGGCTATGGAAAAGGTTATTCTGCCTTGTGCCCCGCTCTAAGGAGGGGTCAATGTATCAAGTGGGCGGAGCCGAAGTGTGGCGCATCGCCAGGACCGGATATCTATCCGGAACGCCAAAGAAGGCGTCCGAAGACTGGCCTTCGGAATGGTTTTATATAGAGGATGTCCTGCTGCCGGATCCTGTTCGGATTGGCCTCCCTGAGTTCGACAGTGCTCCCTTAAAGAAGCGCCTAAGTTGGCGTCCACGGAGCCCTCAGAGGGAAAGTGACAGGGACATCATTTACCTGATGGGCCGAATAAGATTGTTAGCCCATTCCGGACTGACCATGATCGGGGTTATGGCCGAATGCATCACGCGGGGGATGCAGCCGCTTCAGTATAGAAGCCACCCCATGTGGGACTTCAATGGGGAGGACGACGCCACCCGCTACGGCCGTAAGGGGTCGGATTCAGCTGCCGCTCTACTAAAGACCTTGTCCACTTTGTATAAGGGAGAAGAGGAGGAATTTCTCCGCGTCAACCCACAGGGTGGATTCTCTATGCACAATCCCCCAAGCTGGGTAAGCGGTCACATTTACTTGCCCATCCGTTTTGTATTCCCATTGTTAAATATTCAGCCTAACGACTTCAACGCAGGAAGTGCGCTGGGATGTTAAGGAAATAAATAGCCCTCCTCCACAACCCGAGGACCCAGGACGGTCCCTCGACCCGGCCTCTCAAGAGGATTCGGACATATCTGTGGAGCTGATTGATGGAGTGTTCCATCAATTGAGCAAGGACAACGCCTTGGTGGCCATTACGGCCGATTACCTAGGGCTGATCCCGTCCTCCCAGGTAACTGAGATCAAAGTCCCTGTACCCTGAATAGGTGTCCGCCCTCTCGTGTTTTCAGTTTCCTGATTACAACCGAGCTTTGCAGGGGAGGTTTTTGAGACGGGAGGCCGAACCTGCGGCGGCAAGCCAACGAGGGGCCGCAGGGGCCCGTGGGCAGAAAAGAGGCGCAATCCGGACCGAGGCATCAGTGCAAAGGTATGGCATGCCCCCTTATCCCAGGTGTTACACCTGCGAGGCATATTAACACTCGTGCTCTCTTCAGGACAAAGAGACCTCACCGGACTATACCCGGAGAGGCTGCCAACCGCGCCTCCACCAGCCAGGCTCCAAAGCCTGGTCTGGAGGCGGAGGCGAACACAAGGCGCGCACCGGACGCTCCTCTGATGGAGGATGTGGATAGGTTGTCTGCCACCAACTCTGAGGTGGAGAGTGCCATGAACCACAGGCGTCGCCGGACAATTCTTCGCGACGCTTGTTTCTCCCAAGAGGCATTAGATGCCTTTAATTCGGGAGATGCGTACCTCCGTGCCGCTCAAAATGGTCTAGCCAGAGCCACGGAGCAATATGTAAAAGACATACGGGTAAGAAAATTTTGGTAATTATATATATACCAGTAGCCCCCGAGACTTGAAACAGTTAGAATAACTGATTTAAGAATCATTTGTTATGCAGGTTCTTACAGGAAAGAATTCCCTACTGTCCAAGGAGCTGGAAGAGTGCAAAGCCCAACTTGAGGCCGCACTAGCCGCGGCAGGGGAGCCCAAGGAGACCCCCTCTGGTAATATACACTTCGAAAGATAAGTATTTTGCGAAGCACGACATGGGTGCGAATCTGACAAATGAAATTGCAGATGGCGCCGGACTGAATCCGGAAAGGCAACACCTCCTACGCCAGCTAAAGGCTGGTGAGGCGGGAGAAGAATGATCTCCAAGATGCCAACACCAAGCTGAGCGTCGAGCTGAAAGATGTTCGTGCCCAGCTGTCAGACTCCATTAAGGAGAATCAGCGGCTTCGGCGCGGCATATTTAGTAAGTCCTTGAACGAACCTTTGAAAGAAAGTTCGGCGGGGAAGTCGACTAACAGAGCAATGTCTGTAGGTGTGCTAACAGGTCGTCCTGCAGAGGAGATGCCCGGTTCTACGGGTGACCTTCTTCCCGAGCTCTTGCAACTGCTCGATCGAGTTCGGCAGGCGGTGCAAGGCGTCGCCCAGGCCCTGTGGCCATCCATCTCTATGCCCGAAGGTCTTGGAGAGCTTGCGGAGAAGCTAAAGGGAGCACGGCGGCGCTTCCGATTGTGGAAGATATCAGCCTGGCGTCAAGGCGCTAGGGAGGCCTGGGCCATGGTGAAGACGCGGTACACAAAGGCTGACCCCAACCACATGGCCGAGGTCGGTCTTGTAGGGCCCGATGGGAAGGAGATCCCTGTAAGCTTAGTATACGGCCAAGTAGAGTTGGCCGCAAAGTATTCCCAGCAAGACTGTAAATTAGACAGCCTGTTAGATGGTATTGAAGAGGAATACAGTCAGCCAAAATGACTATGTAATTTAATTGACATTTATAATGCCTTCTAGCCGGATTGTAGATCATTTGTCATGGCCGACCTTTTCGCTTCAGCCTCGGGACCTGACAGTCCGGAGTGTGTCCGAATTCCCATGCGGTTATATAGGAACCGTGGAATGCATGGAGACCAGGCGTAGGGGTCATTAGTGCGTGAACAGACAAGTGCCCGACTAGTTATGTTATATTACATGGTTAGTAAGAAACATCTTCCAGGGAGAATAGTTCCGTTAGGGGTTCCTTTCCCTAGGAGGCATGCCCTAAAGTGCATGTCCATGCTGCGAAAAGAAATGCAGGAAAAACATCTGGGGGCGTATAGATAAATAAAATAAAAAAGGATCATCTTTAGTTCACCGACCAAATATTCCCTTAAGAACGCTAGCTTTCGGCTTCACCCAGTCTGAGGTACACGTCCGGCTGACCCGGCAGTAACAATCGCAGAGGTGCTCCCTTTACCACCTAGCCGAACAATCGGGAACGTAGGTGTAAGCACAGGAGCCAGGCAACCCAGCTTGGCCAAAACTTAAGTCATATCGATGCATATAAAGGTGAATAAAAGGTACATGCGGAAGTGTGACACATGTGTTGGGCATGAAGCCCGTATACATAAGCTTCTGTTTAAAGAAGCCCCCAGGTTTAATGAGCGCGGATAGCGCGTCCCTTTATGAGCCTTTAAAGGTTATAAGAGAGAGTGAGAGAGAGAAGAAGAGGAATGTAAGACAGAAAGTATATAAAAAATGGACAGAGGAAGGAGACGAACACAGAGTCCGGCGCTAGGCATAGAATCTTCGGAGACGGGCTGCGTTCCATGGGTTCGGCTCGAGTCGGTTATCCGATGCATCTCGCAGGCGGTACGCTCCACCAGTCAGGACTTGGTCAATTATGAAGGGACCTTCCCACTTGGGCTTGAGTTTGTCCTTTTTCTTGTCCGGTAGTCGTAGAACTAATTCGCCAACGTTGTAATTTTTGGCCCGTACTTCTCTGCTTTGGTATCTTCGAGCCTGCTGTTGATAGAATGTGGAACGGGCTTTTGCCACATCACGCTCCTCCTCCAATGCGTCCAAGCTGTCCTACCGATCGAGCTCGGCTTCTCTTTCTTCGTACATGCGCACACGAGGTGAGTCATGAATTATGTCGCAAGGCAAAACTGCCTCTGCGTCGTACACCATAAAGAATGGTGTGTATCCGATGGTGCGATTCGGCGTGGTCCGCAGCCCCCAGAGTACGAAGTCGAGCTCCTCTACCCAGTGTGTGTTAGATTCCTTGAGGGACCGCACTAATCTGGGTTTGATGCCGCTCATGATAAGACCATTTGCACGTTCGACCTGTCCGTTAGTTTGTGGGTGATAGACGGAAGAATAATCGAGCTTGATGCCCATGTTTTTGCACCAGAGTTTTACCTCGTCGGCTGTAAAGTTCATTCCGTTATCCGTGATGATGCTGTGGGGGACGCTGTAACGGTGTACAACCCCGGATATAAAATCTATCACCGGTCCGGATTCGGCTGTCTTAACAGGCTTGGCTTCTGTTCATTTGGTGAACTTATCCACCATGACCAGTAAGTATTTTTGCTTGTGGGTTCCGCCTTTAAGGGGTCCAACCATGTCAAGCCCCTAGACCGCGAAGGGCCAAGTGATGGGGATAGTTTGGAGGGCGGTGGGTGGCATATGGCTTTGGTTTGCAAAGAGCTGGCAACCGGTGCATCGTTGGACTAAGTCCTGGGTGTCTGCCCGGGCCGTCGGCCAATAAAAGCCTGTATGGAAGGCCTTGCTTACAAGGGACCGAGCTGTCGCGTGATGACCGCCGAGTCCGGCATGAATTTCAGCCAGGAGGTTCCGCCCTTCCTCTTCGGAGATGCACCTTTGAAGGACTCCGGTAGTGCTTTTCTTATAAAGCTCTCCCTCGTGGACTTTGTAGGCTTTGGACCGCCGCACTATGCAACGTGCCTCGTTTTGGTCCTCGGGAAGTTCCTGCCTAGTAAGGTAGGCGAGGAATGGTTCCGTCCACGGGGCAATAACAGCCATTATTACGTGGGCTAGGCATGTTATTTCATTGGCAGAGCCTCCGATTGCGTCGGAATGTTCGGTGTCGGGCAGTGCGGTTGGGTCCGGGTTGTTATTGTTCGGCTCCCCTTCCCATACTACGGATGGCTTGAACAGCCTTTCCAAGAAGATGTTGGGGGGGACTACATCGCGTTTTGCGCCGATGCGTGCCAGGACATCCGCCGCCTGATTATTTTCCCGGGCTACATGGTGGAATTCGAGCCCTTCGAACCGAGCTGACATTTTTAGGACGGTGTTGCGGTAAGCTACCATTTTTGGATCCTTGGCATCGAAGTCTCCATTTATTTGGGATATTGCGAGGTTCGAGTCCCCGCGCACCTCTAGGCGTTGAATGCCCATGGATACTGCCATCCGGAGACCATGTAAAAGGGCCTCATATTCGGCTGCATTGTTGGAGTCCGTGTACATAATCTGGAGTACGTATTGAATTGTGTCTCCTGTGGGGGACGTCAAAACAACGCCAGCCCCAAGTCCAGCCAACATCTTGGAGCCGTCGAAATGCATGATCCAATTTGAATATGTGTCGTACTCTTTAGGGAGTTCGGCCTCCGTCCATTCTGCGACGAAGTCGGCCAAGACTTGCGACTTGATGGCTCGCCGTGGCTTATAAGTTATGTCGAACGGGAGGAGCTCAATGGCCCATTTTGCAATCCGGCCCATTGCGTCACAGTTGTTTATAATATCGTTAAGTGGTACTTCCGAGGCTACTGTTATTGAACACTCTTGAAAGTAGTGTCGTAGCTTCCGGGATGCCATGAATACCGCGTACGCAATCTTTTGATAATGCGGGTACCGTGATTTGCAGGGAGTGAGGACAGTGGACACATAATAGACCGGCTTTTGAAGAGGGAATTTGTGTCCGTCCGTTTCTAGTTCGACGACGAGTATTGCGCTTACAACCTGATGTGTTGCTTCAATGTACAATAGCATTGGTTCGCCGATGTTTGGTGCGACCAGGACTGGGTTTGTTGCCAATATGGCTTTTATTTCGTCGAGTCCGGCCGTGGCTGCATCCGTCCATTCGAAGTGTTCGGTGCGCCGAAGAAGGCGGTAAAGGGGTAGGTCCTTTTCTCCCAAGAGGGAGATAAAGCGGCTTAGAGCCGCCACGCAGCCGGTTAACTTTTGTATTTGTTTGAGGTCCTTTGGGATATCCAGTTGCGACAGAGCTCGGATCTTGGCTGGATTTGCTTCAATTCCTCTACCAGATACAATGAAGCCCAAGAGCTTTCTGGCTGGAATGCCGAAAACGCATTTTTCCGGGTTGAGCTTGATGTCATATGTTCGGAGGTTATCGAATGTGAGCCTCAAGTCGTCTACTAGAGATTCGACATGTCTTGTTTTGACGACCACATCATCTACATATGCCTCCACTGTTTTGCCGATCTGGTTTGCCAGACATGTCTGAATCATGCGCTGCTATGTTGTGCCGGCGTTTTTGAGCCCGAAGGGCATTGTGTTGAAGCAGAATGGGCCGTATGGTGTGATGAATGCCGTTGCGGCTTGGTCTAGTTCTGCCATCTTGATTTGATGGTAGCCGAAATATGCATCGAGGAAACACAACGAATCGTGTCCTACGGTAGCATTGATAATTTGATCGATGCAGGGGAGGGGGAAGGGATCCTTTGGGCAAGCCTTGTTAAGGTCCTTAAAATGAACGCACAGGCGCCAGGATTTGTCCTTCTTTGGTACCATCACCAGGTTTGCTAGCCAGTCCGGATGTGTTTATATCTCTGATGAATCCGGCCTCCAATAGCTTTGCTAGCTCTTCTCCCATGGCCTGTCTCTTAGGTTCAGAAAAATGTCGAAGAGCTTGTTTGACAGGCTTGAATCCTTTTAGGATATTTAAGCTGTGCTCGTCCAGCCTGCGTGGGATTCTTGGCATGTCTGAAGGGTGCTAGGCGAAAATGTCCCAGTTCTCTCGTAGGAACTCTCGCAGTGCGGCGTCTACATCAGGGTCTAAATGTGCCCCGATGGAAGCTGTTTTATTGGGGTCCATTGGATGGACCTGGAATTTGACTATTTCGTCCGCCGGTTTAAAGAGGTGGACTTGGATCTTTTGTCGAGTACCACATCGTCCCTATTCACCGTAGAGCGCAGCGTAGTCAGTTCCTTAGCCGCTAGGGCTTCGGATAGTGCCTCGAGGGCCAGTGCGGCTGTCTTGTTTTCGGCGCGGAGTGCTATGTCCGGATCACTAGCGAGAGTGATGATCCTGTTAGGTCCAGGCATCTTGAGCTTCATGTACCCGTAATGGGGTATTGCTTGGAAGATTGTAAACGCTTCCCGCCCTAGCAGGGCGTGATAACCGCTGCTGAACGGAGCCACATGGAACGTGACCTCTTCGGACCTGTAATTATCCAGCGTGCTGAACACCACATCTAGTGTGATTTTTCCTGTACAGCGTGCTTCCCGACTGGGGATTATTCCTCTGAAGGTTGTGCTGCTTCGCTCAATGCGGTTCCAGTCTATTTCCATTTTTTGAAGGGTTTCCTCATAAATGAGGTTCAATCCGCTGCCGCCGTCCATGAGTACCTTGGTAAGACGAAAGTCGTCCACTATTGGACTGAGGACCAATGCGGCTGGTGCTCGGGCTGTTCGGAATTTAGGTTCATCACTGACGTTGAAGGTAATAGCCGTGTCACTCCATGGGTTTATTGTTGCTACTTGGTAGACGTCGGCAAGGCTGCGGAGTGTCCTTTTTCGCATATTATTTAATGCGAAAGTCTCGAAGACTATTAATACCGTATTGGTGTCTCTGGGGTGGCTTTCTGTGGCCTCCGGAATTAGGAGATTTTTGCCAATTTTGGCCACCTGCCGGAGTATCCAACATGCTCTGAGGCTGTGAGTTGGTGTGGCGTCCTCTGCACTATGAATTTTACAGGGTCCATTGAGCCATCCTCTAGTACGGTTCCATGCCCTGTAGAGGGTTTTTGCTTTTTAGTGCTTGACCCGGGTGTCTGGTGGTGATACACCCATTTATTTCGGACTGGGTTTGTATTCAGGGCCGGATTGTCCCAAAATTTTATTTCGGATTTCCAGGCGCTTTCCATCGAACAGTACTTTCGTACAATGGACGCCAAGTCAGCGAAGCGTGTAATATCACGGCGACTTATGGCGTTGAGTATTCCCTTGTCCGTGCAATTATTGCAGAAGATTGAGATTGCGTCTTCCTCGCGGCAGTCCCTTAGCCTGTTCTTGACCAGGAGGAATCTGGCCCAGTAATGATGTACTGTTTCATCGGGCTCTTGCCTGATTTTGGATAGATCGCTTATGTTGGGGTGGGTGGGTGGAATTAAATCCGAAGCCTCACCCCATCTGAGGCTCAGACGCCGAGGAATTTCCGAACTCGAAAATTTGGATTCCTGGATGCTGTCCAATGAATCCAGCCCGTCGCCTGACTCTAAGTTCAGGTCTTGAGTGATATCCTCCCCTCCGCGGGTATCCGGCTTGGAGGGATCGGGAATCCGGACGTAGCGAGTCCTTAAGATAGATGAAGGGTCGCCGCACTGTCCCTCTACCATAGCGACGTGATGGGTGACTTGGGGAGAGTTAATCTCTCTCAGATCGGGTTTAGGCCCAATCTGGTCGTAATCCGTAGCGACTCCCGGGGCAGCGAAGCGATCCAAGAGCTCGTTTATGGAGGAGAGCTCCATTGGATCTAACTGCTCGGCGAGTTCCGAGCTGACATGAAGATTGTTTTCGATGGCTCGAGAGGTCATCGTCGGCGCAGAAGCCGAACAGGCGGTCATAAGAAAACCACCTAGCCGGAGGGTTTGGTCGACAGCCAAAGCTCCCTTAGCAACGGTGCCGTCTTTAAAGACGGGGCGAGGCATCCTTCCTGATGGCGACGACACAGAGGAACTCTCAATGAAAGCACCAATGTCGGTGTCAAAACCGGCGGATCTCGGGTAGGGGGTCCCGAACTGTGCGTCTAGGCCGGATGGTAACAGGAGGCAATGGACATGAAGTTTTACCCAGGTTTGGGCCCTCTCGATGGAGGTAAAACCCTACGTCCTGCTTGATTAATATTGATGATATGGGTAGTACAAGAGTAGATCTACCACGAGATCGGAGAGGCTAAACCCTAGAAGCTAGCCTATGGTATGATTGTTGTTGTGTATGTTGTCCTACGGACTAAAACCCTCCGGTTTATATAGACACCGGAGAGGGTTAGGGTTACACAAAGTCGGTTACAATGGTAGGAGATCTACATATCCGTATCGCCAAGCTTGCCTTCCACGCCAAGGAAAGTCCCTTCCGGACATGGGACGAAGTCTTCAATCTTGTATCTTCATAGTCCAGGAGTTCGGCTGAAGGTATAGTCCGGCCATCCGGACACCCCCTAATCCAGGACTCCCTCAGTCGTGCACCGCGCGTCTACAACATCAAAACATCCCGGATGGGTGTTCGTCAAGTGCAAAAACGATGGGGTATGTGCTAGTTTACCTTCGGTTGTGCTCCCGGATTCGGCGCATTTTGCTTATACTGAAAATTTTATTGTGTGGGATGGATGCAACTTTTGGTATTGGGAAGAAGAATATATCGATCAACTGATAGAATAAAATTTGATAGATGTTTGTGCACCTATTAGAATAGAGGCTAGATATGAGACTAGATGCCAAGAAGCAATGTCTACTTCTTTAGACTCGAAGAAGAAAAAAGTATGCAAGATCGAGAATCCGTAGATCAACAATGAAGGCATCGAGAAGATACTAATCTAGCTTGCGGGAGCAGTTGTGGAAGTTGGATATCTTTTAAAATGTCTTCTTTTGGTTCTTATTTTCTTTGGTCTTGCTATTCTAGTGAAGATTTGGTGAATGTACTCAAATATATAAAAAAAATCGCTGATGAAAATAATAAGAACTGCGGCGAAAAATGTATACGGACGAGATATGTCCGCCCATTGGGCGTACGGCCAGCACATCCAGAAATCCAGGCGGACACTGCCCCATTGCTACCCCCCAAACAGACGAAATTCGGTCAAAATGGACGTCTGTTTTGGGTCGTGTGTTGGAGTTGCCCTAACCCATGTTGTGCTGGCTCATCTACATCGTGTATGTAGGTGGAAATTTATAGGCGACAGCTAGGCGTCATCCGCCTGCTAAACCTAAACAGCCATAGGATGCAATTATGCGTGGCCGTTAGATTGTCGACACGTGTCAGGCAAAACTGGTCGTTGTTGCAACCCCGCCTGTTTCTTCCTCCTCTGCATCCACCTGAAGCCAGTGCGAGGAGGAGATCCCCGGCGACACTACATGTGCATCCACCGCCTCTACCATTGCCGCCGTGTGACGCAACTCCGCCGTTAATTGCAGCAAAAACTAGAGTGTACCCATTCCCGCGCCATGGCAATTCACCACATAGTGCGCTCTATGCTGTCGGCCGCCATGGATCGAAGCTCCGGTGCTCCATCCAGCAACAAGAAGGCCAAATCGGCCCCGATACTCATCGGTAAGCAGATTCTGCTATCTGGAGCTATATGGGAGCTCTGCAATCCTCCTTTCTTCTCCAATGAGGGCTCCCGGGCTAGCTCCTCGCATGCGTGGATAAGTTGCAAACAAACCCTACCTGTCAATTGAAAAAGCATGAAGCGTGAAGCTATTGATTGTGTTGTGTTCATGATTTTGTGTCCCTCTGATCACTGTCCTCAAATATGCAATATAAATTACAACATTGAAAGATCGAGGATGTCGCCTAAAGGGGGGGGGTGAATAGGCGCTTTAAAATAATTACGGTTTAGGCTTGAACAAATGCGGAATAAACCTAGCGGTTAATTTGTCAAGAACAAAACCTACAACAACTAGGCTCACCTATGTGCACCAACAACTTATGCTAAGCAAGATAAACAACTATGTGATAGCAAGATATATAACAAGAAACACTATTGCTAGCACAAAGTAAAGTGCATAAGTAAAGGGCTCGGGTAAGAGATAACCGAGGCATGCGGAGACAATGATGTATCCTGAAGTTCGCACCCTTGGGGATGCTAATCTCCGTTTGAAGCGGTGTGGAGGCACAATGCTCCCCAAGAAGCCACTAGGGCCACCGTAACCTCCCGCACAATGCAAGATGTCGTGATTCCACTAAGGGACCCTTGAGGGCGGTCACTGAACCCGTACAAATGGCAACCCTTGGGGGCGGTCACCGAACCTGTACACTTTGGCAACCCTTGGGGGCGGTGATCGGTACCCGTCAAAATGCTCGGTGCGATCTCCACAACTTAATTGGAGACCCCGACGCTTGCCCGGAGCTTTACAACACAATGATTGAGCCCTGAACACCACCAACCATCTAGGGCACCAAGGCACCCAAGAGGAACAAGCTCAAGGGCAAGGTAGTCAGAATCCCGATTCAACTGCTAGAATCCCGCGACTTCACGACCCTACGAAAGCATGTCGATCCAAATCCCACTATGAATCCGAATCAGGTAGAATCCATGTTGGGTCACGACCCAAATCATAGAATCCTGTACAAAACTGTACAATCCCGACTATGCTATGGACTACATCCGATTCTACTAACTTATCTAAGCCATTTGTTTAGTTGTGGAAAAATAGTATGCCATCATCCAAACCCCTTTTCATATACCTCATGGACCTTTATTCCCCTCGCAAGTCCAAACGCTCAGCCGTAGACACCTTTAATCTAGCTCTCAGAAACCCTAGATCAAAATTGAGGATCAGGGTGGTCGACATATGGAATTGGCATGAAAAGGAGGATGCTTCAAGATTGATCAGAGAAGGAGAGAAACACCCTTCAAGGTTTAGCACTGTAGGTCAGATAGACAAGTGATCGACTATTCACGCACTCTAAAAAGAACATTAGTACATTTCGTGCATTGAAGGTTTAAATGTTTTATATATTTCCCTCTCATATATGTTCCATACATGCGAGCTAGATGGTAGGTTAGCCATAAAAATAAGTGGAATACAACTAGCATTGTTGTGTACGTTCTTTGCTCCATATTTAGTGTCAAAACTCTATAGAACCCATATAAATTTCTTGTGTGCATACAAAATATCTTATTGGAGTAAATCTAGTAGAATCCTCGATTCGACGAATCGATCTTACGACTCGATTCTGACTGAGGAAAACCGATCCAACTCCGAATCCCGACTCTGACTACCTTGCTCAAGGTACCAAGCACCCCAAGAGTAATAAGCTACTCAAGTAACTTCCACGTATCACCGTGGAGAAATCAAACCGACGCAAATAAGGCAATGGCAAGGGCAGACGGAGTGCCCACGTCCCTCACTCTCAAATCCCACTAAAGCAACAAAAGCTATGGAGGAAAATGAGAGGAAGAACAAGAAGGAGAAGACCAAGAACTCCAAGATCTAGATCCAAGGGGTTCCCCTCCCATAGAGGAGAAATGTGGATCTAGATCTCCTCTCTCTTGTCCCCCCAAAACTAGAAAGAATCCATGGAGGCATTGAGAGATAGCAAGCTTGAAGAAGGTCAACAATGCGGGAAGAACACGAGCTTGAAGGATTAGGCTCAATGGGGAAGAAGACTAATACCTCTCCAATGTATCTATAATTTTTTATTGTTCCATGTTGTTATATTATCAATTTTGGATGCTTTATAGTCATTTTATAGTCATTTTATATCAGTTTTTAGAACTAACCTATTGACATAGTGCCAAGTGCCAGTTGCTGTTTTCTGCATGTTTTTTACATCGCAGGAAATCAATATCAAATGGAGTCCAAATGCAACGAAACTTCACGGAGATTTTTTTGACCAGAACGAACGTAATGGGCCCTCGCTACGCCTGGGGGGTGCCCCGAGGGAGGCACAACCCACCAGGGCGCGCCAGGATACCCAGGCGCGCCCTGGTGGGTTGTGCCCACCTCGGGTGCCCCCCGGACCGCCTCTTTGCTCTATAAATACCCCGATATTCCCAAAATCCTAGGGGAGTCGACAAAATATTCATCCAGCCGCCGCAGAGTCCAGAACCACCAGATCCAATCTAGACACCATCTCGGATGGGGTTCACCACCTCCATTGGTGCCTCTCCGATGATGCGTGAGTAGTTCTTTGTAGACCTTTGTGACGCCCGGATAATTAAGCTACAGTAATCCTCCGTTAATGGTGCCACATCATCACATTACTGTTGCTAATTCTCACTTGATCCAAATCACTGTTCATATTCAAACTCAAATTTAAAGTCAAAATTCAAATTTGCCAAACATGAAAACTAAAATGTTCAAAGTGTGGCAAATAATCCCTGGGTATTTGTCATGTTGGAACCAACCTCTTTTGGATTCCGAAAGTGCCCCTGGAAATTATGTAGTGGTCCAACATCATATTAAATGACCTTTTCAATCTCTAAAAATGCTTGAACAATTCCTTTGGCCCTGAAACTTTTTAGGCAACACCACAATATTGTGCCTGAACTATTTGCTAAGTTTCACACTCGACAAAAATCATTTGATGCCTTGTTTCTATCCAAAACAGTAGCTATCCTTTTGATAGAAAATAAAAGAAATAAAATTACAGAAAAGGAACCGGCCCCCCTTTCCCCACCGGGCCTCAACCCCGCCGGCCCACTCGGCCACCCCCATAGGCCGGCCCACCCCGTTGCCTCCTTATCCCCTCCCACTCCAGTAACCCTAGCCCGCTACACCCCACTCCCCCCGATCCACCTCTCCGTCTCGCTCTCTTGATTTGGATCGAGAGATCCCCCTCGCCTCTGCCCGACGCCCCTCGTCTCTACCCAGGTGGCGACGACGCTGTTCGACCCCGTCGGACCCCGCTGAATGCCTCCCCGTTCCTGCCACCACACCAGCGCCCCATCGCCGAGGCCACCTCACTGCCGGGCCTCGCCGTCCTCGTCCTCCTCCCTGTTCCTAGATCTGGAAGGACCCCCGACGCCGCCACCCGCCGCATCGACGCCCCGTCACCGGAACCGCAACTCCGGCCCCTCCCCGAGCATACCTTTGCACATCTGCAAGGCCGGTGAGCCCTCTCGTCTGTTTCCCCTCAAACCCTCAGCTCGCCGCCATGTTCACGTGACTGCGTCCGGGCGCCGCGCTCCTCATGCCCCGGCAGCGCCCTGACCTCCCCTGTGAGCTCCCATGGCTGCTCCCTCTCTCCCCCTCCTCGATTCATCGGCTTAGGTTGTCGTCCGCGCCACCCGTTTTTCTGACCGAAGCCGCAATCGCCATGCGCCCTCATCGCGGTCGTCGCGACCGTTGACGCGCCCCCACGCGCCCGTGGCCCTGCTTGTCCGTGCACCGGCTATGCCCGGGCTGCGCCCCGTGCGTGCGCTCACCCCCGCCGGTGATGCTGCCTGTTGCTGCCACGCGTCGCTGCCACTACTACCGCTGCTCCTCTTCTATTGCTGCCGCTGCTAGCCACGACTGTCACCAGCGCTCTCCGTCGCTGGCTGCTGCTGGTCCTGGCCGCCGGCGCCTGGTGCCCGTGTGTGCCCTGCCAGAGAGGTTGGACTGGCCCTATGACATGTGGGGCCGGGCGGCCAGTTATTTTAACTTAGGCCTAACCCCCCACTAATCATATTAGTTAGGCCAATATGACTACGATTTAAAATGTTAAATTGTCCCTGACATATGGACCCCGCCACTTAATTAACCCTCTGTCTAAAATAATCCACTAGTTAAAACTATTGTCTATGACATGTGGACCCAACACACTTTTCTTTTGGATAAGGTTGACTGGGTCAGCTGCTGACTCAGCAGTGTGGCCCCACTGTCAGCCACACTTTCACATCTCTGGGTACACTCTCTGTGCACCCATAGCAATTACACTCAATATATTTTAGAATTAAAATAAATCATGTAATTTTCAGAAAATTGTTTAAACCTTTGAAAATTATTATAAAATAAATCATAGGTCAGATGAAAAAGTTTTATACATGAAAGTTGCTCAGAAAAATCCAACGAATCTGGATACGTGGTCCTTTTACCTATCAGATGGCTCTAACTATCTGAACATGGAACATTCCACCTCCGGTCATTTGTCTGACACAGGTCCAGAACCGGGAATACCTTCCCGGTTGAATTCCCCCTTCACCTGTACCATGCAGCACTACGTTAGAACACTCCTAGCACCGCGTATTACCATGTTATGTAGTATGATGCTTTGTTTGCTTTATATTTACTGTTTCTTCCCCCTCTTCTCTCCGATAGACCCCAAGACCGATGCTGCTCCTGTGATCGACTACGTCGATGACGACACTTCTTCCTTTTCAACAGAGCTACCAGGCAAGCCCCCCCTTTGGTAATCCCAATATCGCCCATTCCATTCTCTCATGCTTGCATTAGATTTTGCTACTGTAATTGATTGCTCCTATTCTGATGCATAGCCTGCTTTTGTTGCTCGACTCTGCAGAGTTACCATCGAGTGCCGAGGGTGGAACCTCATGCATCACTCCTGATGAGATCTCTATAGTGTAGCTATTCGGTCGTGGTCATCGAGGTGATTTCCTCCTTAACCACTTCCAATACGACTCTGTCGTCCAACCCCTCAAGTGTGAACCTCCAGGGTGGATCCTCTTATGTTCACCTTGATGATTACATCGAGTGGAATTCACCGGGGGTGATTCCTCGGGTTTTCCCCTTGATGTTTGGACAGACGGATACTTGGACTTTACAACTGTTACTTGGAAAGGCGGGTCGACCCTGAGGGGTACCCGCGAGTGATGTGGAGATGGGTTGACCTAGAGGGTGCCCGCAAGATAATTACAAGGCATGGCCGGACATTCCTAGCCCTTGCCGCAAGTCCTCGAGACGGGGCGACGAGGTCACATCTTTCGTGAGTCTCTGCTTGTTACCGCGCGTTCCTAATCCACTACGATTTGGATATTTGATCCGAGGGGCCTCTGGCTTGACAGCACTAACCATCACATGGGCATAGTATGGGCGTTCTGCGTAATATGCATCAGCCGAATCTTAATAGACGTAAGCAACTGAGCGGTGCGCGCCGGGTTGGACTGGTAAGCACCTGCCTTTTTTAAGGAGGTAGCTAGGTCTGCTTACCGGCCACCCTCACAACATGCAGAAGTTCCCGAGGTGATGGCCCAAGACCCCTGGGGCATAGGTTTAGTCCGACGTGCTGACCTCTCTATTAAGCCTAGGTCGGGTTGCGGCGTATTGTTTGGCAGAGGCTGGGCATGACCCAGGAAAGTGTGTCCGGCCGGGGTTAATCGAGCGTGGTGGGTAAGTTGGTGCACCCCTGCAGGGAAGAAAACATCTATTGATAGTCTGTCCTACGGTAATGGACACTTGGAGTTGTATCCCGATCGATACAACTAGAACTGGATACTTGAGGTGATAACTGGATAGTATGGCTCTAGGATTGCTTTCTCGCAGGGAGTCAAGAAAGGATCTCTGGTCGAGGTTGATGACACTACTACTACTTTACTTTATGCTACTCTTATCTCTTCTGATGCTACAAGATGCTTGAAGCTGCTTGAAGATGCTAGTCTTTGATATTCTAGGCTTTCCCCCTTCTCTTCTGGCATTCTGCAGTTCAGTCCACAGATACATCCCATTTCATTGATACAGATGCATATGTAGTGTAGATCCTTGCTTGTGAGTACTTTGGATGAGCACTCACGGTTGCTTTGCTCCCCCTTTCCCCCTTTTCCATTCTTCTCGGATGTCGCAACTAGATGGTGGAGCCCAGGATCCAGATGCCACCTTCGACGACGACTGCTACTACACTGAGGGTGGCTACTACTACGTGGAGGCCGCCGCCGACCAAGAGTAGTTAGGAGGCTCCCAGGCAGGAGGCCTTGCCTTTTCGATCGATGTTGCTTTTGTGCTAGCGTTGTTAAGGCAGACTTGTCTAACCTATGTCTGTACTCAGATATTGTTACTTCCGCTTACTCTTGTGTATTCGAGCTTATGTATTCGAGCCCTGGAGGTCCATGGCTTGTAATATAAAGCTTGTATTATTTTATTTGTGTCTAGAGTTGTGTTGTGATATCTTCCTGCGAGTCCTTGATCTTGATCGTACACATTTGCGTGTATGATTAGTGTACGATTGAATCGAGGGCGTCATAAGTTGGTATCAGAACCGACTGCCTGTAGGTAGCCCCCTTTCCAACTCCTTGGCCGAAGTCGAGTCTAGTCACTGAAAAACTTTTACTAACATGGTTGTGTGTCTTACGGGCCCACGTCGCCATTGGGTGGTATTAGGATCTTTTATTCCTCGTCTATACTCTGGGACTCTGATCTCTCCTCTATTCGGGTTAAACGATTTTACTAACTCTAACGCTAGGTTCTCGCAATGACTTCCTCCCGGAGAGTGATACGCCCATTTTGCATCATGCTTTTATATTGATATCTATTGCATTATGGGCTGTTATTACACATTATGTCACAATACTTATGCCTATTCTCTCTTATTTTACAAGGTTTACATAAGGAGGGAGAATGCCGGCAGCTGGAATTCTGGGCTGGAAAAGGAGCAAATATTAGAGACCTATTCTGCACAACTCCAAAAGTCATGAAACTCCACGAAAGTTATTTTTGGAAATAATAAAAAAAATTGAGCGGAAGAAGTACGTCAGAGGGGGGCCCACCTGGCCACGAGGGTGGGGGGCGCGCCCTACCCCCTAGGCGGGCCCCCTACCTCGTGGGCCCCCTGTTGGCTCTCTGATGGCCATCTTCTGCTATATGAAGTCTTTCGTCAAGGGAAAAATCAGAAGCAACCTTTTGGGACGAAACTCCACTGCCACGAGGCGGAACCTTGGTGGAACCAATCTAGGGCTCCGGCAGAGCTGTTCTGCCGGGGACACTTCCCTCCGGGAGGGGGAAATCATCGCCATCATCATCACCAACGCTCCTCTCATCGGGAGAGGGAAATCTCCATCAACATCTTCACCAGCACCATCTCCTCTCAAAACTCTAGTTCATCTCTTGTATCCAATTCTTGTCTCCAAGTCCGGGATTGATACTAGTAGGTTGCTACTAGTGTTGATTACTCCTTGTAGTTGATGCTAGTTGGTTTATTTGGTGGAAGATCATATGTTCAGATCCTATATGCATATTAATACCCCTCTGATTATGAACATGAATATGCTTTGTGAGTAGTTACGTTTGTTCCTGAGGACATGGGAGAAGTCTTGCTATTAGTAGTCATGTGAATTTGGTATTCGTTCGACATTCTGATGAGATGTATGTTGTCTAACCTCTAGTGGTGTTATGTGAATGTTGACTACATAACACTTCACCATTATTTGGGCCTACAGGAAGACATTGGGAATTAATAAGTAGATGATGGGTTGCTAGAGTGACAGAAGCTTAAACCCTAGTTTATGCGTTGCTTCGTAAGGGGCTGATTTGGATCCATATGTTTCATGCTATGGTTAGGTTTACCTTAATACTTTTGTTGTAGTTGCGGATGCTTGCAATAGAGGTTAATCATAAGTGGGATTCTTGTTCAAGTAAGAACAACACCCAAGCACCGGTCCACCCACATATCAAATTATCAAAGTAACGAACGCGAATCATATAAACGTGATGAAAACTAGCTTGACGATAATTCCCATGTGTCCTCGGGAGCGTTTTTCTCTATATAAGAGTTTGTCCAGGCTTGTCCTTTGCTACAAAAAGGATTGGGCCACCTTGCTGCACTTTATTTACTTTTGTTACTTGTTGCTCATTACAAATTATCTTATCACAAAACTATCTGTTACTACTTATTTCAGTACTTGCAGAGAATACCTTGCTGAAAACCGCTTATCATTTCCTTCCGCTCCTCGTTGGGTTCGACACTCTTACTTATCGAAAGGACTATGACAGATCCCCTATACTTGTGGGTCATCAAGACTCTTTTCCGGCGCCGTTGCCGGGGAGTGAAGCGCCTTTGGTAGGTGGAATTTGGTAAGGAAAAATTTATATAGTGTGCTGAAATTTACTGTCACTTGTTACTATGGAAAGTAATCCTCTGAGGGGCTTGTTTGGGGTATCTTCACCCCGACCAGTAGAGCAAAGAGTTGCTTCTCAACATACTGAACCTACTGAAAATGAAAATGTTCCCTTTGAAGTTCCTTCGGGTATGTTAGAAAAACTGTTGGATAATCCTTTTGTAGGAGATGGAACAAAGCATCCTGATGAGCACCTAATATATGTGGATGAAGTTTGTGGATTATTTAAGCTTGCAGGTATACCCGATGATGTTGTTAAGAAGAGGGTCTTCCCTTTATCTTTGATGGGAGATGCATCGACATGGTATAGGCTATGTGATGACACGGGATCATGGAGCTATAAACGAATGAAATTGGAATTTCATCAGAAATTTTATCCTATGCATCTTGTTCATCGTGATCGCAATATATATATAATTTTTGGCCTCAATCATGAGCTCTCAAGAGAAATAATTCTTCAAAAAATGTATGCCCCAATCATGAGCTCTAAAGAGAAATAATTCTTCAAAAATTTTATGCTCGGCTTTCTCGTAATAATCAATCCATGCTCGATACTTCTTGTGCTAGCTCTTTTATGATGAACACTATTGAATTCAAATGGAATTTATTGGATAGAATTAAACGCAACTCTGAAGATTGGGATCTCAACGAAGGTAAGGAGTCAGGTATGACACCTAAGTTTGATTGTGTTAAATCTTTTATGGATACCGATATTTTCCGTAAGTTTAGCACTAAATATGGACTTGACTCCGAGATAGTAGCCTCTTTCTGTGAATCTTTTGCTACTTATGTTGATCTCCCCAAGGAGAAGTGGTTTAAATATCATCCTCCCATAGAAGTAAAAGTAGCTGCACCTACTAAAGTTGAAGAAAAGACTGTCACTTATAATGATCTCGTTGTTCCTACTTCTTATGTTGAGAAACCACCTTTCCTTGTTAGGATAAAGGATCATGCTAAAACTTCAACTGTGGTTCATAAAAGCAATATTAGAACTTATACACATCCCGAGCAAGTTAAAGTTGAACCTGGTATTGCTATTGTTAAAGATCTATTGGCTGATAATATTGATGGGCACGTTATTTATTTCTACGGTGAAACTGCCAGAATTGCTAAACCTTGTGCTAAAGATAAACATAGACCTGTGGTAGGCGTGCCTGTTATTTCTGTTAAAATAGGAGATCATTGTTATCATGGATTATGTGATATGGGTGCTAGTGTTAGTGCAATAACCTTTGACTTATACAAAGAAATTATGCATGAAATTGCACCTGCTGAGTTAGAAGATATTGATGTCACAATTAAGCTTGCCAATAGAGATACTATTTCACAAATGGAAATTGTTAGAGATGTTGAAGTCTTGTGTGGGAAAACTAAATACCCTGCTGATTTTCTCGTTCTTGGTTCCCCACAAGATAGCTTTTGTCCCATTATTTTGGTAGACCCTTCTTGAACACCCTTAATGCTAAGATAGACTGCGAAAAGAATGTTGTTACTATTGGTTTGGGTGATATGTCTGATGAGTTTAATTTCTCTAAATTTAGTAGACAACACCATGAAGAAGAATTGCCTAGTAAGGATGAAATTATTGGTCTTGCTTCTATTGCCGTACCTCCTAGTGATCCTTTAGAACAATATTTGCTAGACCATGAAGATGATATGTTTATGAATGAAAGAAGGGAAATAGATGAAGTATTCTTTAAACAGGAACCTATTCTGAAACACAATTTGCTTGTTGAAATCCTAGGGGATCCCCCTCCACCCATGGGTGATCCCGTGTTTGAGCTTAAACCATTGCCTGATACTCTTAAATATGCTTATCTTGATGAAAAGAAGATATATCCTGTTATTATTAGTGCTAACCTTTCAGAGCATGAAGAAGAGAGATTATTGAAAACTCTGAAGAAGCACCGTGCTGTTATTGGATATACTCTTGATGATCTTAAATTTGGAAGAAGATACCAAACCGGTTGTTGATCGTCAACAACGTCTGAATCCTAAAATGAAAGAAGTGGTAAGAAAGGAAATACTAAAGCTCCTTGAGGCAGGTATAATTTATCCCATTGCTGATAGTCAGTGGGTAAGTCATGTCCATTATTTCCCTAAGAAGGGAGGTATTACTGTTGTTCCTAATGATAAAGATGAATTGATTCCGCAAAGAATTATTACAGGTTATAGGATGGTAATTGATTTCTGTAAATTAAATAAGGCTACTAAAAAGGATCATTACCCCTTACCTTTTATCGATCAAATGCTAGAAAGATTATCTAAACATACACATTTTTGCTTTCTAGATGGTTATTCTGGTTTCTCTCAAATACCCGTGTCAGCCAATGATCAATCAAAGACCACTTTTACTTGCCCTTTTGGTACTTTTGCTTATAGACGTATGCCTTTTGGTTTATGTAATGCACCCGCTACCTTTCAAAGATGCATGATGGCTATATTCTCTGACTTCTGTGAAAAGATTTGTGAGGTTTTCATGGATGACTTTTCCGTCTATGGATCCTCTTTTGATGATTGCTTGAGCAACCTTGATCGAATTTTGCAGAGATGTGAAGAAACTAATCTTGTCTTGAATTGGAAAAAGTGCCACTTTATGGTTAATGAATGTATTGTCTTGGGGCATAAAGTTTCTGAAAGAGATATTGAGGTTGATAAAGCCAAAGTTGGTGCTATTGAAAAGATGCCATGTCCCAAGGACATCAAAGGTATAAGAAGTTTCCTTGGCCACGCCGGATTTTATAGGAGGTTCATTAAGGTCTTCTAAAAAATTTCTCAGCCTCTGACTAATTTATTATAAAAAGATATACCATTTGTCTTTGATGATGATTGTGTAGAAGCATTTGAAATACTTAAGAAAGCATTGATCTCTGCACCTATTGTTCAGCCACCTTATTGGAGTTTACCCTTTGAAATTATGTGTGATGCTAGTGATTATGCTGTAGGTGCTGTTCTAGGGCAAAGAGTGGATAAGAAATTAAATGTTATTAAATATGCTAGTAAAACTCTAGATAATGCTCAAAGAAATTATGCTACTACTGAAAAAGAATTCTTAGCAGTTGTATTTGCTTGTGATAAATTCAGGCCTTATATTGTTGATTCTAAAGTAACTATTCACACGGATCATGCTGCTATCAAATATCTTATGGAAAAGAAAGATGCTAAACCTAGACTCATTAGATGGGTTCTCTTGCTACAAGAATTTGATTTACATATTGTTGATAGAAAGGGAGCTGAGAACCCCGTTGCAGACAACTTGTCTAGGTTAGAAAATGTTCTTGATGACCCACTACCTATTGATGATAGCTTTCCTGATGAGCAATTAAATGTCATAAATGCTTCTCGTAGTACTCTGTGGTATGCTGATTATGCTAATTACATTGTTGCTAAATTTATACCACCTAGTTTCACATACTAGCAAAAGAAAAAGTTCTTCTATGATTTGAGACATTACTTTTGGGATGACCCACATCTTTATAAAGAAGGAGTAGATGTTGTTATTAGACGTTGTGTACCTGAGCATGAACAGGAACAGATCCTACACAAGTGTCACTCCGAGGCTTATGGAGGACACCACACTGGAGATAGAACTGCACATAAGGTATTGCAATCTGGTTTTTATTGGCCTACTCTCTTCAAGGATGCCCGTAAGTTTGTCTTATCTTGTGATGAATGTCAAAGAATTGGTAATATTAGTAGACGTCAAGAAATGCCTATGAACTATTCACTTGTTATTGAACCATTTGATGTCTGGGGCTTTGATTATATGGGACCTTTTCCTGCCTCTAATGGATATACACATATTTTAGTTGCTGCTGATTACGTTACTAAGTGGGTAGAAGCTATTCCAACTAGTAGTGCTGATCATAACACTTCTATGCTTAAAGAAGTTATTTTTCTGAGGTTTGGAGTCCCTAGATATTTAATGACTGATGGTGGTTCACATTTTATTCATGGTGCTTTCCGTAAAATGCTTGCTAAGTATGATGTTAATCATAGAATTGCATCTCCTTATCACCCACAGTCTAGTGGTCAAGTAGAATTGAGTAATAGAGAGCTCAAATTAATTTTGCAAAAGACTGTCAATAGATCTAGAAAGAATTGGTCCAAGAAACTTGATGATGCATTATGGGCCTATAGAACTGCATATAAAAATCCTACGGTATGTCTCCGTATAAAATGGTTTATGGAAAAGCACGTCACTTACCTCTCGAACTAGAACATAAGGCATATTGGGCTATTAAAGAGCTCAACTATGATTTCAAACTTTCCGGTGAGAAGAGGTTATTTGATATTAGCTCACTTGATGAATGGAGAACCCAAGCTTACAAAAATGCCAAGTTGTTTAAAGAAAAAGTTAAAGGATGGCATGACAAAAGGATACAAAAGCATGAGTTTAATGTAGGTGATTATGTATTGCTATACAACTATCGTTTAAGATTTTTTGCAGGAAAACTTCTCTCTAAATGGGAAGGCCCCTACGTTATCGAGGAGGTCTATCGTTCCTGTGCCATAAAAATCAACAACTTCGAAGGCACAAATCCGAAGGTGGTGAACGGTCAAAGAATCAAACATTATATATCAGGTAATCCTATAAATGTTGAAACCAATGTTATTGAAACCATAACCCCAGAGGAATACATAAGGGACACTTTCCGGAACATTTCAGACTCCGAAAAGGAATAAGTATGTGGTACGGTAAGTAAACCGATTCCAAAACAGTTTTTAAGGCAATATTTCTCCGTTTTGGAATATTTAGAAAAATAGAAAAATAAGAAGCAGTCCGGGAAGAACACGAGGGCCCCACGACGGTGGAGGGCGCGCCCCCTACCTCGTGGGCACCTCGTGTGCCTTCCGGACTCCGTTTTCTTGCATAATACGTATTTTGGTCGGTAAAAATTCATTATATATATTTTCCCGAAGGTTTTGGCTCCTAGATCACGCAACTATCCTTTGTTCTTGTTTCGAGCTATTTTTCTGACAGATCTAGATTATCATGACGTCGCCAAGTGCCCCCAAGGACAAGTTCTTCGAGAAGGTCATCAACCCTTACCTCGCGGAGGTGCTGCGACACCCTCAAACCATTGAGATGCGTGATGGGTTGCTGCACATCCGCGATGTTGAGGGACCGAAGGAGACCGGAAGCATGGAGACGAGGCTTGAAGCAGTGGAGCAACAAGTTTTCAAGTGCCAGGGTATGGTGGAACGTGGACTCAACTCCAACCACATGATGATCACGGAGTTCACCAACAAACACAAGCTGGATGCTGACAACATCGGGGAGACCATATTCAAGCTTCACGAGAAGATCGAGCACCTTCAAGCCCAAATCTATGACCAGCAAAACCAAAACTGTGAGTATGAATATAGATTCAAAAGGATGAGTTTGGTTGCAGATTTGAGGATTCCGGAGATTCGATCATCCTTCTATGATGGTGAGCCTATGCCTTGGAAGATGGACGACAAGATCGCATCATCAACATCATCACCTCCACCTTCTCCATCAACAAAGAAGGATATATAATTACATGGGTATGGGCACTCCCCTTGGCAACTGCCAAGCTTGGGGGAGGTGTCCCAGTATCGTATCACCATCACACTCCTTTCTTTACCTTTTTCTTAGTTCGATCCTTTTAGTAGTATCTTGATCTAGTAGAATAAAGTTTATGGCATGATCTAGTTTTGAGTTTTGCTTTGTGATCTCTCTTTGTAATCGAGTCCGTGAGCTATATAATAAAGATTAGTATTGAGTCAAGGGCTTGATTATTTTTCCATGATCTTGAATGAATAAAAGAAAAGATAAAAGAATAAAAAGAAACAAAGAGTTCATATTGATCTTATTGAGAGTAATGACTTCACATAGAAAGAGTATGATGATTAAAAATTGTTGAGAGTTGACAAGCATAGCTTTGGTCATATTTGCAATTAATAGGAAGTAATAAGGAAAGAGAGTTTCGCATATAAATATATTATCATTGACATCTTTTATGATTGGGAGCACTCATTAAACTATGACATGCTAAAGAGTTGATGTTGGACAAGGAAGACAGCGTAATGGGTTATGTTTTCTTATATCTGAGATAAAGTATATTGTCATGGATCATCCAACATGTTGAGCTTGCCTTTCCCCCTCATGCTAGCCAAATTCTTTGCACCAAGTAGAGATACTACTTGTGCTTCCAAAAACCCTTAAACCAGTTTTGCCATGAGAGTCCACTATATCTACCTATGGATTGAGTAAGATCCTTCAAGTAAGTTGTCATCGGTGCAAGCAATAAAAATTGCTCTCTAAATATGTATGACTTATTAGTGTGGGAGAAAATAAGCTTTATACGATCTTATGATGTGGAAGAAATAAAAGCGATGGACTGCATAATAAAGGTTCATATCACAAGGGGCAATATAAAGTGACGTTCTTTCGCATTAAGATTTTGTGCATCCAACCATAAAAGCACATGGCAACCTCTTCTTCCCTATGCGAAGGGCCTATCTTTTATTATTATCTTCTACCTTATGCAAGGGTCATGGTGATCTTCACCTTTCCCTTTTTACATTTTATCCTTTGGCAAGCACAGGGTGTTGGAAAGATGCTGATAGATATATCTAATTGGATGTAAGTCAGCATGAGTTATTATTGTTGACATTACTCTTGAGATAAAAGGTTGGGAGGCGAAACTATAAGCCCCTATCTTTCTCTGTGTCCGATTAAAACTTCGTAACCACCAGTATTGCATGAGTGTTAGCAATTATGAAAGACTAAATGATAGTTGAGTATGTGGACTTGCTAGAAAGCTCTGACATAGACTCTTTCTGATGTTATGATAAATTGCAATTGCTTCAATGACCGAGATTATAGTTTGTTGGTTCTCAATAAAATTTATGATTCGTACTTTGGCATTGTGAATAGATTATTACTTGAGCATAAGAAATCATATGACAATATCCTTATATGTTGCTGTTATGAGAATAATCATGATGCCCTCATGTCCGTATTTTATTTTATCGACACCTTTACCTCTAAACATGTGGACATATTTATCGTTATCGGCTTCCGCTTAAGGACAAGCGAGGTCTAAGCTTGGGGGAGTTGATACGTCCATTTTGCATCATGCTTTTATATTGATATCTATTGCATTATGGGCTGTTATTACACGTTATGTCACAATACTTATGCCTATTCTCTCTTATTTTACAAGGTTTACATAAGGAGGGAGAATGCCGGCAGCTGGAATTCTGGGCTGGAAAAGGAGCAAATATTATAGACCTATTCTGCACAACTCCAAAAGTCCTGAAACTCGACGAAAGTTATTTTTGGAAATAATAAAAAATATTGAGCAGAAGAAGTACGTCAGAGGGGGTCCCACCTGGCCACGAGGGTGGGGGCACGCCCTACCCCCTTGGGCGCGCCCCCCTGCCTCGTGGGCCCCCTGTTGGCTCTCCGATGGCCATCGTCTGCTATATGAAGTCTTTCGTGAAGAAAATCAGAAGCAACCTTTCGGGACGAAGCTCCGCCGCCACGAGGCGGAACCTTAGCGGAACCAATCTAGGGCCCCGGCAGAGCTGTTCTGCCGGGGACACTTCCCTCCGGGAGGGGGAAATCATCGCCATCGTCATCACCAACGCTCCTCTCATCGGGAGAGGGCAATCTCCATCAACATCTTCACCAGCACCATCTCCTCTCAAAACCCTAGTTCATCTCTTGTATCCAATTCTTGTCTCCAAGTCCGAGATTGGTACTAGTAGGTTGCTAGTAGTGTTGATTACTCCTTGTAGATGATGCTAGTTGGTTTATTTGGTGGAAGATCATATGTTCAGATCCTATATGCATATTAATACCCCTATGATTATGAACATGAATATGCTTTGTGAGTAGTTACATTTGTTCCTGAGGACATGGGAGAAGTCTTGCTATTAGTAGTCATGTGAATTTGGTATTCGTTCGATATTCTGAAGAGATGTATGTTGTCTAATCTCTAGTGGTGTTATGTGAACATTGACTACATAACACTTCACCATTATTTGGGCCTAGAGGAAGGCAAGTAATAAGTAGATGATGGGTTGCTAGAGTGACAGAAGCTTAAACCCTAGTTTATGCGTTGCTTCGTAAGGGGCTGATTTGGATCCATATGTTTCATGCTATGGTTAGGTTTACCTTAATACTTTTGTTGTAGTTGCGGATGCTTGCAATAGAGGTTAATCATAAGTGGGATTCTTGTTCAAGTAAGAACAGCACCCAAGCACCGGTCCACCCACATATCAAATTATCAAAGTACCGAACGCGAATCATATGAACGTGATGAAAACTAGCTTGACGATAATTCCCATGTGTCCTCGGGAGCGTTTTTCTCTATATAAGAGTTTGTCCAGGCTTGTCCTTTGCTACAAAAAGGATTGGGCCTCCTTTCTGCACTTCATTTACTTTTGTTACTTGTTGCTCGTTACAAATTATCTTATCACAAAACTATCTATTACTACTTATTTCAGTACTTGCAGAGAATACCTTGCTGAAAACCGCTTATCATTTCCTTCTGCTCCTCGTTGGGTTCGACACTCTTACGTATCGAAAGGATTACGATAGATCCCCTATACTTGTGGGTCATCAGAGAACCCCTTCCTTCCAAATTATTCACAATGGCATACCGAAAGAGCTCCTACTAGTAAAAAAGTTAATTCGGTTGAAGAAATTTCTTCTTTGAGTGAAAAAGATGATGCTCTTATGAAATTGGTTGCTAGTAAAAGTGCTCCTATTGATTTTAATGATATGCCTTTGTCTACTTTGATTGAGAAAAATAGTGATGCCATTGATGTGAATTTTATCTCTCAAAATAATTTCAATAATAATGCCTATAGAGGTAATTTTAATCCTAGGCCTTTTCCTAATAATTCCTCTAATAATTATGGTAATTCCTATGGAAATCATCTTATAATAATAATAGGAACACCTCTAATCTTGATAATAATATTAAAAAAATTATCAATACACAAAAAGTTTTCAACACTTCCATAGAAGAAAAGTTGAGTAAGACTGTTGATTTGTCTAGAAGTATTGATAGAATTGCTCATGATGTGGAAAATCTTAAGATGAAATTTTTTGTGCCTAAGGTTGATGAATCAATTAAATCTCTTTATGTTTCTATGGATGAAAGTAAGAAAAGAACCGCTATGCTTAGAGCTAAAAGAGAATTTTTAGAAAGAGCGTTCTCTAGTGATTACTTTCGTAAAAGTGATGAAGATCTTAAAATGATTGGTGTTTATTCTATTGATTCTTTATTTAGTAAAGTTGAGAAAATTGTTGAAAGTGGGTTTGGAGAGGTCAAAACTTTAGCTAGTGATGTGCCCACTCTTTTGGATTACAAAGACTTTAATTATGATGGTTGCTCTTTGATTGATTGTATTTGTTTGTTGCAATCCATGATAAATTCACCCCATGCCTATGAACAAAATAAAGCTTTTACTAAACATATTATTGATGCTATGATGAAAGCTTTTGAAGAAAAATTGGAATTAGAAGTTTTTCTCTTCTGTAGGTTATCTACAGATGTACCGGTACACTCCGTTTATGGTCATCTCTACAACGTGTGGAGAATCGAGATATGTTTACGAAGGTGTGTGCATGCTTGAAGGCCACAACGAGGGATACCTTTACTCGGCATGGATGGCAGCATGATCTTCGGATTGACCCTCCCACATCTTAGGCGTTTTACAGTTTCCACATGTTTACTTGTATTCCGCCTTTTTTTTGGAAACTTGGACTTGGTTATGGCTGTGTGCATCTCAGTTATGCAGAGGTTGGGTGTAATGCTTAATTCTTTTAAGTAATAAAGCGCCTTTATCAAAAAAGATGGGTGAATGAAGCAACAAAGTATACACATGCCATTGTTGGAACTCGCCCACGGATCGATCACATACAATCGAACGAACACGCGCACGAAAAAACTTCTATAGCCAAGGGCCCTTGTCGTGCCCTTTGTTTTATCTGTTTATTGCTTTTCTATTTTCCCCGATGTTACAATCTTTGTGCCTTGGCTGTGTGTATTCTTTTCTATTTTCTCTTTATTCTTCTGAGTAATTCCCACATGTTATGCCTAAGCTTTTGGTTCACCGTATATAAAGGTTCCACGCCATTGCAAACCATTTGGAGACAAACGAACCAACACATCAATGTACCTCGGGCCAACGACAAGCTTTATTATTTCGACGCTTTCGTTATATATAGAAGAGCGCAATGCCGGCACCTTTACCAATGCCGGGTTGCGTGACTAAACCTACTCACATACGATGACCCCTACAGAATCATAACCGGACTAGTATTAAGCCAACTCCTAGTCACGTAGGAAACTAGCACACATTACGACCAAGTACTAGTCCTAGCCGGACTCAGCATGCATACTAACTACTGGACACCTAGCGCAGGTACTCACCTAATACAAGGAAACTAATTAACCTCTAATGTCTTTCAAATGTAAATGTCACATCGGGCTAGTTACTCTACAGCTTCCATTTAATTTCTGGACATGTCTAGGGAGCAAACGTGTGCTTCTTAGCTCTCCCTAGCAGCCATCCTTTATTAGGTAAGTTTTTGTCCCCCTGTCCAGATTAGGAAAGTCCTCGCTCCACTTGTATTTCCCGCATGACCGCATGCAAACAACTAGGCAAGAAAAGCAACTGATCCATCACCCCTCCCCCACGATTGCCTAGATACATCAGGTACCACCTCCCCCACATGATCCCTCCCAGCTCCCTGTATTGTTCGTCTTCTCCTTTCCCCTCCATTCCCCTCCTTTCCCCTCCTCACCCACGCCTGGCCCACATCTTCTTCTTCCCCAAGAAGGAAAGGACTACTGGGAAACGTAGCAATAATTCAAAATTTTCCTACGTGTCACCAAGATCAATCTATGGAGTCATCTAGCAACGAGGGAGGAGTGAATCTACATACCCTTGTAGATCGCGCGCGGAAGCGTTCAAGAGAACGGGGTTGATGGAGTCGTACTCGTCGTGATCCAAATCACCGATGATCCTAGCGCCGAACGGACGGCACCTCCGCATTCAACACACGTACGGAGCAGCGACGTCTCCTCCTTCTTGATCCAGCAAGGGGGGAGGAGAGGTTGATGGAGATCCAGCAGTACGACGGCGTGGTGGTGGAAGTAGCGGGATTCCAACAGGGCTTCGCCAAGCGCTGCGGGAGGAGGGAGATGTGTCATGGGAGGGAGAGGGAGGCGCCAGGGCTTAGGTATGGCTGCCCTCCCTTCCCCCCACTATATATAGGGCCAAGGGAGAGGGGGGCGCAGCCTTGGCCCTTCCTCCAAGGAAGGGTGCGGCCAGGGAGGAGTCCATCCTCCCCAAGGCACCTAGGAGGTGCCTTCCCCTTTTAGGACTCTTCCTTTTCCTTATCTCTTGGCGCATGGGCCTCTTGGGGCTGGTGCCCTTGGCCCATATAGGTCAAGGCGCACACCCCTACAGCCCATGAGGCCCCCCGGGGCAGGTGGACCCCCTTGGTGGATCCCCGGACCCCTTTCGGCACTCCCGGTACAATACCGATAATGCGCGAAACTTTTCTGGCGACCAAAACAAGACTTCCCATATATAAATCTTTACCTCCAGACCATTCCGGAACTCCTCGTGACGTCCGGGATCTCATCCGGGACTCCGAACAACTTTCGGGTTACCGCATACTAATATCTCTATAACCCTAGCGTCACTGAACCTTAAGTGTGTAGACCCTACGGGTTCGGGAGACACGTAGACATGACCGAGACGACTCTCCGGCCAATAACCAACAGCGGGATCTGGATACCCATGTTGGCTCCCACATGTTCCACGATGATCTCATTGGATGAACCACGATGTCAAGGACTTAATCAATCCCGTATACAATTCCCTTTGTCTAGTGGTACGATACTTGCCCGAGATTCGATCGTCGGTATCCCGATACCTTGTTCAATCTCGTTACTGGCAAGTCTCTTTTACTCGTTCCGTAACACATCATCCCGTGATCAACTCCTTGATCACATTGTGCACATTATGATGATGTCCTACCGAGTGGGCCCAGAGATACCTCTCTGTCACACGGAGTGACAAATCCCAGTCTCGATTCGTGCCAACCCAACAGTCACTTTCAGAAATACCTATAGTGTACCTTTATAGCCACCCAGTTACATTGTGACGTTTGGCACACCCAAAGTATTCCTACGGTATCCGGGAGTTGCACAATCTCATGGTCTAAGGAAATGATACTTGACATTAGAAAAGCTTTAGCATACGAACTACATGACCTTTGTGCTAGGCTTAGGATTGGGTCTTGTCCATCACATCATTCTTCTAATGATGTGATCCCGTTATCAATGACATTCAATGTCCATGGTCAGGAAACCGTAACCATCTATTGATCAACGAGCTAGTCAACTAGAGGCTTACTAGGGACATGGTGTTGTCTATGTATCCACACATGTATCTGAGTTTCCTATCAATACAATTCTAGCATGGACAATAAACGATTATCATGAACAAGGAAATATAATAATAACCAGTTTATTATTGCCTCTAGGGCATATTTCCAATAGTCTCCCACTTGCACTAGAGTCAATAATCCAGTTCACATCGATATGTGATTAACACTCAAGGTCACATCCCCATGTGACTAACACCCAAAGAGTCTACTAGAGTCAATAATCTAGTTCACATTACCATGTGATTGACACTCGATAAGTTCTGGGTTTGATCATGTTATGCTTGTGAGAGATGTTATAGTCAACGGATCTGAACCTTTTAGATCCGTGTGTGCTTTACAAATCTCTATGTCATCTCCTAGATGCAGCTACCACGTTCTATTTGGAGCTATTCCAAACAACTGTTCTACTATACGACTCCAGTTTACTACTCAGAATAATCTGGATTAGTGTCAAAGTTTGCATCGGCGTAACCCTTTACGACGAACTCTTTTACCACCTCCATAATCGAGAAAATTCCTTAGTCCACTAGTTACTAAGGATAACTTTGACTGTTGTCCTGTGATCCATTCTTGGATCACTCTTGTACCCCTTGACTGACTCATGGCAAGGCACACTTCAGGTGCGGTACACAGCATAGCATACTGTAGAGAGCCTATGATAAAAGCATAGGGGACGACCTTCGTCCTTCCTCTTTCTTCTGCCGTGGTCGAGCTTTAAGTCTTAACTTCATACCTTACAACTCAGGCAAGAACTCCTTCTTTGACTGGTCCATCTTGAACACCTTCAAGATCATGTCAAGGTATGTGCTCATTTGAAAGTACCATTAAGAATTTTGATCTATCCTTATAGATCTTGATGCTCAATGTTCAAGTAGCTTAATCCAGGCTTTCCATTGAAAAATACTTTCAAATAACCCTATATGCTTTCCAGAAATTCTATGTCATTTCTGATCAACAATATGTCAACATATACTTATCAGAAATTCTATAGTGCTCCCACTCACTTCTTTGGAAATACAAGTTTCTCATAAACTTTGTATACACCCAAAACTTTGATCATCTTATCAAAGCATACATTCCAACTCCGAGATGCTTACTCCAGTCCTTAGAAGGATTGCTGGAGCTTTGCATACTTATTAGCATCTTTCAGGATTGACAAAACCTTCCGGTTGTATCACATACAACCTTTCCTCAAGAAAATCGTCGAGGAAACAATGTTTTGACATCCTATCTGCAAGATTTCATAAATAATGTAGTAATTGCTAATATAATTCCAACAGACTCTTAGCATTGCTACGAGTGAAAAAGTCTCATCGTAGTCAACTCCTTGAACTTGTCGGAAAACATCTTAACGACAAGTCGAGCTTTCTTAATGGTGATACTTACCATCATTGTCCTTCTTCCTTTTAAAATCCATATGTACCTAACAGCCTTACGACCATCAAGTAGTCCTTCCAAAGTCTACACTTTGTTTTCATATATGGATCCTCTCTCGGATTATATGGCCTCAAGCCATTTTGGAATCCAGGCCCACCATCGCTTCTCCATAGCTCGTAGGTTCATTGTTGTCTAGCAACATGACTTCCAAGACATGATTACGTACCACTCTGAAGTAGTATGCATCCTTGTCATCCTACGAGGTTTGGGAGTGACTTGATCCGAAGTCTCATGATCAATATCATAAGCTTCCACTTCAATTGGTGTAGGTGCCACAGGAACAACTCCTATGCCCTGCCACACACTAGTTGAAGAGACTGTTCAATAACCTCATCAAGTCTCCACCATCCTCCCACTCAATTCTTTCGAGAGAAACTTTTCCTCGAGAAAGGACCCGATTCTAGAAACAATCCGTTATTGCTTTCGGATCTGAGACAGGAGGTATACCCAACTGTTTTGGGTGTCCTATGAAGATGCATTTATCCGCTTTGGGTTCGAGCTTATCAGCCTGAAACTTTTCACATAAGCGTCGCAGCCCCAAACTTCTAAGAAATGACAGCTTAGGTTTCTCTAAACCATAGTTCATATGGTGTCATCTCATCGGAATAACGTGGTGCCCTATTTAAAGTGAATGTGGTTGTCTTTAATGCCTAACCCATAAACTATCGTGGTAATTCGATAAGAGACGTCATGGTATGCATCATATCCAATAGGGTGCAGTTATGATGTTCGGACACACCATCACACTATGGTGTTCCAGGCTGTATTAGTTGTGAAACAATTTCCACAATGTCTTAATTCTGTGCCAAACTCGTAATTCAGATATTCATCTCTATGATCATATCATAGATATTTTTATCCTCCTGTCACAACGATCTTTCAACTTCACCCTGAAATTACTTGAACCTTTCAATAATTCAGACTAGTGATTTATCAAGTAAATGTACTCAACATCTACTCAAATCATCTGTGAAGTAAGAACATAACGATATCCACTACACGCCTCAGCACTCATTGGACTGCACACATCAAAATGTATTTCTTCCAACAAGTTGCTTTCTAGTTCCATTTTACTGAAAACGAGGCTTTCAGTCATCTTGCCCATGTGGTATGATTTGCATGTCTCAAGTGATTCAAAATCAAGTGAGTCCAAACGGTCCATTTGCATGCATATACACCAAGACATGGTTCGCATGTCTCAAACCTTTCAAAACAAGTGAGCCCAAAGATCCATCAACATGGAGCTTCTTCATGTGTTTTATACCGATATGACTTACGTGGCAGTGCCACAAGTAGGTGGTACTATCATTACTATCTTTTGGCATGAACATGTGTATCACTACGATCGAGATTCAATAAACCATTCATTTCAGGTGTAAGACCATTGAAGGTATTATTCAAATAAACAGAGTAACCATTATTCTCTTTAAATGAATAATTGCGATAGACATAATCCAATCATGTCTATGCTCAACACAAACACCAATCTCGATGGTAGAGGGAGCGTACGATATTTGATCAACCTTGGAAATACTTCCAACACATATCGTCATCTCACCTTTAGCTAGTCTCCGTTTATTCCGTAGCTTTTATTTCGAGTTACTAACACTTAGCAACCGAACCGGTATCTAATACCCTGGTGCTACTAGGAGTACTAGTAAAGTACACATTAACACAATGTATATCCAATATACTTCTATCGACCTTGCCAGCCTTCTCATCTACCAAGTATCTAGGGTAATTCTGCTCCAGTGGCTGTTCCCCTTATTACAGAAGCACTTAGTCTCGGGTTTGGGTTCAACCTTGGGTTTCTTCACTAGAGCAGCAGCTGATTTGCCGTTTCATGAAGTATCCCTTCTTGCCCTTGACCTTCTTGAAACTAGTGGTTTCACCAACCATCAACAATTGATGGTCCTTCTTGATTTCTACTTTTGTGGTGTCAAACATCGCGAATATCTCAAGGATCATCATATATGTCCCTGATATATTATAGTTCATCACGAAGCTCTAGCAGCTTGGTGGTAATGACTTCGGAGAAACATCACTATCTCATCTGGAAGATCAACTCCCACTCGATTCAAATGATTGTTGTACTCAGACAATCTGAGCACAAGCTCAACAATTGAGCTTTTCTCCCTTAGTTTGCAGGCTAAGAAAATCGTCGGAGGTCTTATACCTCTTGACGTGGGCACGAGCCTGAAATCCCAATTTCAGTCCTTGGAACATCTCATATGTTCTGCGATGTTTCAAAAACGTCTTTGGTGCCTCAATTCTAAACCATTTAGCATTACGCACTGAACTATCATGTAGTCACCAAAACGTGTATGTCTGATGTTCGCAACATCCATAGACGATGTTCGAGGTTCAGCACATTGAGCAGTGCATTAAGGACATAAGCCTTTTACTGTCTGCATAATTGCTACTATCAACTTTCAACTAATTTTTCTCTAGGAACATATCTAAACAGTAGAACTAAAATGCGAGCTACGACATAATTTGCAAAATCCTTTTGACTATGTTCAGGATAATTAAGTTCATCTTGTGAACTCCCACTCAGATAGACATCCCTCTAGTCATCTAAGTGATTACATGATCCGAGTCAACTAGGCCGTGTCCGATCATCACGTGAGACGGACTAGTCATCATCGGTGAACATCTTCATGTTGATCGTATCTACCATACGACTCATGCTCGACCTTTTGGTCTCTTGTGTTCTGAGGCCATGTCTGTACATGCTAGGCTCGTCAAGTCAACCTAAGTGTTTTGCATGTGTTCCAAGGCCATGTCTGTACATGCTAGGCTCGTCAACACCCGTTGTATTCGAACATAAGAATCTATCACACCCGATCATCACGTGGTGCTTCGAAACGACGAACTTTCGCAATGGTGCACAGTTAGGGGGAACACTTTCTTGAAATTTTAATGAGGGATCATCTTATTTACTATCGTCGTTCTAAGCAAATAAGATGCATAAACATGATAAACATCACATGCAATCAAATAGTGACATGATATGGCCATCATCACTTTGCTCCTCTTGATCTCCATCTTCGGGGCTCCATGATCATCATCGTCACCGGCATGACACCATGATCTCCATAATCATGATCTCTATCATCGTGTCTTCATGAAGTTGTCTCGTCAACTATTACTTCTACTACTACAGCTAACGGTTAGCAATAAAGTAAAGTAATTACATGATGTTTATGTTGATACGCAGGTCATAAATAAATTAAGACAACTCCTATGGCTCCTGCCGGTTGTCATACTCATCGACATGCAAGTCGTGATTCCTATTACAAGAACATGATCAATCTCATACATCACATATATCATTCATCACATCCTTTTGGCCATATCACATCACATAGCATACCCTGCAAAAACAAGTTAGACGTCCTCTAATTGTTGTTTGCATGTTTTACGTGGCTGCTATGGGTTTCTAGCAAGAACGTTTCTTACCTACGCAAAAACCACAACGTGATATGCCAATTGCTATTTACCCTTCATAAAGACCCTTTTCATCGAATCCGATCCGACTAAAGTGGGAGAGACAGACACCCGCTAGCCACCTTATGCAACTAGTGCATGTCAGTCAGTGGAACCAGTCTCACGTAAGAGTACGTGTAAGGTCGGTCCGGGCCGCTTCATCCCACAATGCCACCGAATCAAGATTGGACTAGTAACGATAAGCATATTGAACAAAATCAACGCCCACAACTACTTTGTGTTCTACTCGTGCATAGAAACTACGCATAAACCTAGCTCATGATGCCACTGTTGGGGAACGTAGTAATAATTCAAAATTTTCCTACGTGTCACCAAGATCAATCTATGGAGTCATCTAGCAACGAGGGAGGAGTGGATCTACATACCCTTGTAGATCGCGCGCGAAAGCGTTCAAGAGAATGGGGTTGATGGAGTCGTACTCGTCGTGATCCAAATCACCGATGATCCTAGCGCCGAACGGACGACACCTCCGCGTTCAACACACGTACGGAGCAGCGACGTCTCCTCCTTCTTGATCCAGCAAGGGGGGAGGAGAGGTTGATGGAGATCCAGTAGCACGACGGCGTGGTGGTGGAAGTAGCGGGATTCCAACAGGGCTTCGCCAAGCGCTGCGGGAGGAGGGAGATGTGTCATGGGAGGGAGAGGGAGGCGCCAGGGCTTAGGTATGGCTGCCCTCCCTTCCCCCCACTATATATAGGGCCAAGGGAGAGGGGGGGGGGGCGCAGCCTTGGCCCTTCCTCCAAAGAAGGGTGCGGCCAGGGAGGAGTCCATCCTCCCCAAGGCACCTAGGAGGTGCCTTCCCCTTTTAGGACTCTTCCTTTTCCTTATCTCTTGGTGCATGGGCCTCTTGGGGCTGGTGCCCTTGGCCCATATAGGTCAAGGCGCACAGCCCTACAGCCCATGAGGCCCCCCGGGGCAGGTGGACCCCCTTGGTGGACCCCCGGACCCCTTTCGGCACTCCCGGTACAATACCGATAATGCGCGAAACTTTTCCGGCGACCAAAACAAGACTTCCCATATATAAATCTTTACCTCCGGACCATTCCGGAACTCCTCGTGACGTCCGGGATCTCATCCGGGACTCCGAACAACTTTCGGGTTACCGCATACTAATATCTCTATAACCCTAGCATCACCGAACCTTAAGTGTGTAGACCCTATGGGTTCGGGAGACACGTAGACATGACCGAGACGACTCTCCGGCCAATAACCAACAACGGGATCTGGATACCCATGTTGGCTCCCACATGTTCCACGATGATCTCATCGGATGAACCACGATGTCAAGGACTTAATCAATCCCGTATACAATTCCCTTTGTCTAGCGGTACGATACTTGCCCGAGATTCGATCGTCGGTATCCCGATACCTTGTTCAATCTCGTTACCGGCAAGTCTCTTTTACTCGTTCCATAACACATTATCCCGTGATCAACTCCTTGATCACATTGTGCACATTATGATGATGTCCTACCGAGTGGGCCCAGAGATACCTCTCCGTCACACGGAGTGACAAATCCCAGTCTCGATTCGTGCCAACCCAACAGACACTTTTGGAAATACCTGTAGTGTACCTTTATAGCCACCCAGTTACGTTGTGACGTTTGGCACACCCAAAGTATTCCTACGGTATCCGGGAGTTGCACAATCTCATGGTCTAAGGAAATGATACTTGACATTAGAAAAGCTTTAGCATACGAACTACATGCCCTTTGTGCTAGGCTTAGGATTGGGTCTTGTCCATCACATCATTCTTCTAATGATGTGATCCCATTATCAATGACATTCAATGTCCATGGTCAGGAAACCATAACCATCTATTGATCAATGAGCTAGTCAACTAGAGGCTTACTAGGGACATGGTGTTGTCTATGTATCCACACATGTATCTGAGTTTCCTATCAATACAATTCTAGCATGGAAAATAAACGATTATCATGAACAAGGAAATATAATAATAACCAATTTATTATTGCCTCTAGGGCATATTTCCAACAAGGACAGTGAGTCCTTTTTCCCCTCCAGGAACCTTGAGAACCTACAATGGTGACTGCATTAGGGATGGGGATCTAAGAGTTCTATCAATTTGCATCCAAAAACACAAGATAGAAAACAAACCAGATTGTTGAGAAGAAGCACAAAGGTCAGTTTTTCTCATTATCTTCCACTGATTTGCACTCCCCCACCCCATCTTGCAGAAGAACCTGGTTGTTTTCTCTTCATTTCGTGCATCTTGAAACACATCTAATTTTTTTATTTGTATTGCACTGCTTGCATATGGAAAATTAAATAAAAAATTATGAAAGCACCTACTATGGTTATTTTAAGTACAAACAAAGTGTTTGGTAACAATAACAAAAACCAAAAACCTGATTGCTAGTTGTTGTGTTTTTAAGTTGCTTGTACTATGAACTATGGTTGAATAAAGAAAGGTGGCAACTTATATGTTCTGTTTTAAGCAAATCCAATACTACCATGAAGCAACTCATACGAGCTAGTACATGTTTTTTATGAAAAAAAGACACCTAATTTTTTGACTTCAAACTATAGAACTTGCCAACTGACGACAGAAACAAAAAGGTGCAAAACAAGAAAAAAGTGTTGGAAGAGCAACTCATATACACTGTTTAAGCAAATCTAGTGCTACTGTGAAGCAACTCCTATGAGCTACTACATGCTACATGATAACCAAGGAGAAACCTTATTATCGCTAACTGATAAAAACAAAAAGGTGCAAAGCAAAAAAGAGTTGAAAGTAAGCAACTCATGTACTATATTTAAGCAAATCCAGTGCTATTGTGAAGCAACTCCTATGAGCTACTACATGCTACCTGATCACCAAGGAGAAACCTTATTATTGCTAATTGACAAAAACAAAAAGGTGTATAGCAAAAAAAATGTTGGAAGTCAACAACTCATATACTCTATTTAAAGCAAATCCAGTGCTACCATGAAGCAACTACTATGAGCTACTACATGCCAGAGAAACCTTATTATCACTAACTGACAAAAACAATAAGGTGCAAAGCAAAAAAATGTGTTGGAAATAAGCAACTCATATATTTTATTTAAGCAAATCCAGTGCTATCATGAAGCAACTCCTATGAGCTACTACATGCTGGAGTGCTACCGCGAAGCAACTCCTATGAGCTACTACATGCTACCTGATGACCAGGGAGAAACCTTATTATCGCTAACTGACAAAAACAAAAAGGTGCATAGCAAACAAAATGTTGGAAGTAAGCAACTCATATACATGTTTAAGCAAATCCAGTGCTGCCGTGAAGCAACTACTGTGAGCTACTGATACGTACATTTTGCATCATGTTTTCTTACTGTTATTTATGATATTGTTATCTATAATAATGCTTTTTGAAGTAATTCTAATGCCTTTTCTCTTATAATTTGCAAGGTACACACCAAGAGGGAGAATTCCGGCAGCTGGAAATCTGGACCTGGAAAAGCTATGTCAGGCTACCTATTCTGCACAACTCCAAACAAGCTGAAACATCATGGAGATTTTTTATGAAATATTTAAGGAATATTGGAGGAAATACTACCAGAGGGGGCCCACCAGGTGGGCGCGCAGGGAGCCCAGGCGCGCCCTGGTGGGTTGTGCTCACCCAGGCCCACCTCCGGTGCCCATCTTCTAGTATATAGGTCATTTTGACCTAGAAAAATAAGGAAAGGATTTTCGGGACAGAGTGCCGCCGTCTCGAGGTGGAACTTGGGTAGGAGCACTTTTGCCCTCCGGCGGAGCGATTCCGTCGGGGGAACTTCCCTCCTGGAGGGGGAAATCATCGTCATCATCATCATCACCAACAACTCTCCCATCTCGGGGAGGGAAATCTCCATCAACATTTTCAACAGCACCATCTCATCTCAAACCCTAGTTCATCTCTTGTGTTCAATCTTGTTACCGAAACTATAGATTGGTGCTTGTGGGTGACTAGTAGTGTTAATTACATCTTGTAGTTGATTACTATATGGTTTATTTGGCGGAAGATTATATATTCAGATCCATTATGCTATTTAATACTCCTCTGATCATGAGCATGATTATTATTTGTGAGTAGTTACTTTTGTTCTTGAGGTCACGGGAGAAATCATGTTGCAAGTAACCATGTGAATTTGATATGTGTTCGATATTTTGATAGTATGTATGTTGTGATTCCCTTAGTGGTGTCATGTGAACGTCGACTACATGACACTTCGCCATATTTGGGCCTAACTGAATGCATTGTAGAGTAGCAATTAGATGATGGGTTGCGAGAGTGACAGAAGCTTAAATCCTAGTTTATGCGCTATTCCGTAAGGGACCGATTGGATCCAAAAGTTTAATGCTATGGTTATAATTTATTCTTAATACTTTTCTCGTAGTTGCGGATGCTTGCGGGAAGGTTAATCATAAGTAGGAGATTTGTTCAAGTAAGAACAACACCTAAGCACCGGTCCACCCACATATCAAATTATCAAAGTAGCGAACACGAATTAAACCAACATGATGAAAGTGACTAGATGAAATTCCTGTGTACCCTCAAGAACGCTTTGGTTATCATAAGAGACCATTTTGGCCTGTCCTTTGCCTCAAAAGGATTAGGCTACCTTGTTGCACTTTTGTTATTACTATCGTTACTTGCTCGTTATTATCTTGCTATCAAACTACTCCGCTACTTACAATTTCAGCACTTGCAGACATTACCTTACTGAAAACTACTTGTCATTTCCTTCTCCTCCTCGTTGGGTTCGACACTCTTACTTATCGAAAAGAGCTACAATTGATCCCCTATACTTGTGGGTCATCAGCTACTACATGCTACCAGATGACCAGGGATAAACCTTATTATCGCTATAATCAGAAACTCATTTGGCACCTTCGGGACATGTAACATGCGATACTTATTGCAAATATTGTTTATCATCATGGAAAAAATATAAAAATGCATGCCGATTTTTCATTTTCCCAACTAAAACTACTGTGTCATATGCCAACTAAATGTAGGTGATATAAAGTGTAAGAGTATTGGTGTACTTTTAAGCAACAAAGTGGTGGACGTAAGCAAAAAAAAAAGGGATGATACACAACTAAATTCTTGGGGTGGTGGTGGACATTGCCATGGAGGATTTGGACGCCAAAAAGAGTTAGGTTTGTTGCTTAAACATGCTTATGACATATTAAAAACTGCTCCATTTCTACTCTTGGGTATTAGTTTTGTAGGTAGATCCTGTAAAAAATGTCATAGGCAGCAAAGAAATGTAGTGGGTCAAAAAAACGAGGTGCTCCCATTCTTCCCCAAGACCCAAATGAAAGAAATTAGTCACAGCCATGTAGTAAATTGAAAAATGGAAAAAGTCTCGACGGTTGTAAGTTTTCGATGCAGTTAGTACAAACAGGTAAAACAAGTGTGGGTTCCATCGTCAAAAACTCAACGAATGGACCACACCAGAATAAAGGACCAACAAAAGGTTGTTCATTAACTGAACTGTATCAGGCATCTAGGTGACAAAAAGGTTAGGCAAAAAAACTGGAATGTCCGTTAACTGAATTACTTTCCTCTGTTTATACATTCAATAATGATTGTCTAAACGGCAACATTCAATAGTGATTGTCCAAATGATCCTAGTCCTGGAACAAAATCACGCACCCCGTTTTCAGGCAAAATCTGAAAACCATATCAGCTAACTAATTGACACAGATTAAGCAATATCACGCACCCTATTGTCATAAAAAATCTGACACATATCAGGCACCCCATTTTCAGGAAAAATCTGAAAACTGTATCAGGCAATAACAACCGGTTAAGCAATATTATGCACCCCAATTTTTAGGCAAAATCTGAAACCATATCAGGCAACTAATTGACAACAGTTAGACAAATTTTAGGTTATTCGTTAACTAAATTATTTCCTCCAAAAAACTAGCAAAAGAAGATCACGACTCCAGCAACTCATGCCAACATCTCTAGCAACCAACTATCATGTGTGGACAAGTTTTGGACACTTTCAGCTCAAATCATAGACAATTCCATCCCCCACATCTCGAGGGCGGATCTTTAGGCAACTCAAGCCAACATCTCTAGCAAATAACTATCATGCGTTGGTCAAGTTTTGGACACTTAAGGCTTAAATCATTGACGATTCCAGCACCCGCATCTCGGGAGCGAATCTTTGGGCAACTTACACCAACATATCTAGCAACTAGCGATCATGTGGTGGGCAAGTTTTGGACACTTTCGTCTCAAACAATAGACGATCCCAACACCCGCATCTCGGGAGCGGATCTTTTGGCAACTCACACCAGCATCTCTAGATACTATCTATCATGTGTTGGGCAAGTTTTGAACACTTTCGGCTCAAATCATTGACAATTCCAGCAACCGCATCTCAGGAGCGAATCTTTGGGCAACTTAAGCCAGCATATCTAGCAACTAGCTATCATGTGTCGGGTAAGTTTTTGACACTTTCGGCTCAAATAATAGACGATTCCAGCACCCGCATCTCGGGAGCGGGTCTTTGGGCAACTTACACCAGCATCTCTAGACACTACCTATCATGCGTTGGGCAAATTTTGGACACTTACGGCTCAAATCATCGACGATTCCATCCCCCGCATCTCGGGAGTGGATCTTTCGGTAACATACGCCAGCATATCTAGCAACTAGCGATCGTGTGTTGGGCAAGTTTTGAGCACTTTCATCTAAAATCATAGACGATTCCAGCCCCCACATCACCAAGTCACAAACTAGAAAAAATATATTGTAGGCAACTTTCTAACATTATTAGGCAAGTTAGTGTAGAAATCATTGACGAGAAGAAAGCATGTTTTTTTGGCTGGAACTTAATGCGCAAAAAGTATAAATTGACGGTGATGGGGTGAAAGCTAAGGAGCAAGGAGTTTCCAAAGGTGATGGCGTAGATGGGCCGGCCATGTACACGACAACTAACGGGTATTGATTATGATAGTGAAGCAAATGAAAAGCTATTTCAGTGTATCAAATAAGTGTATAACAAAATATTTACAAAATGTAGATGATTTAGGCAAGTGTATTGTTAATATGTAGGCGACTTATCGTATTGGAAACAGAAAATTTTGTGCAAATTAAATCAATTTGTTGCTAAAAATATCTATGGGCAACTCGTGCTAGCATCTCTAGCAACTAACTATAATGCCTTTGACAAGCTTTGAGCGAAATAAAAACCTGCACTATAGGGAGCGGATCTCTGGGCAACTCGCGCCAGCATCTCTAGCAACTAACTATCATGCGCCCTTCCTAAATTTCATATGTTAATAGATAGTACTGAGTGGTCAATAATCATACACTCACAACATATCTATTTTCTCTTTATTCTTCTGAGTAGTTCCCACTTGTTATGTCCGAGCTTTTGGTTCACTGTATACAAAGGTTCCACGCCACTGCAAACCATTTGGAGACAAATGAACCAACACATTGATGTACCTCGGGCCAATGACAAGCTTTATTATTTCGATGCTTAAGTTATATATAGAAGAGCGCAATGCCGGCACCTTTACCAATGCCGGGTTGCGGCTTGAGGCCAAGCCTCTATCTCGCATACGATGAGCTCAACAGCCAAGGCACAACCGACCCATGAGCTCAACTAAACCTACTCGCATACGATGACCCTACATAATCACAACCGGACTAGTACTAAGCCAACTCCTAGTCACGTAGGCAACTAGCACACATCACGACCAAGTACTAGTCCTAGCCGGACTCAGCATGCACACTAAGAGCATCTCCAGCCGCCCCCCAAATGCCATCCCCAACGCCACTTTCTCTGCACCGGCATCGTAAAAGGGGCAAAAAACAGCCCAGCCATGCCCCCAAGCGTCCCCAAGACCTCATACTAGCGCCGGCAAACCCAGCCCAAACCCAGCGCGCTGGGGGGCTCCTAGGGGCGCCGGCAAAGGCAACGGCCAATCCTACTCCTCCATGCATTTTTATTCCTGGCCCACCCAATCACTTTGTGCCCAGCGATTCTTCTGAGGACGCCAACGACTGGGAACACGGGTTCATGGAGGCGCCGGCGGAAGCGTTTTGCCCCCCAGGACGTGCTATTTTCGATCCGGCGATTGTCATGGGGGGCTCCAATGGCTGGAGATGACCTAACTACTGGACACCTAGCGCAGGTACTCACCTAATACAAGGAAACTAATTAACCTTTAATGTCTTTCAAATGTAAATGTCACATTGGGCTAGTTACTCTACAGCTTCCATTTAATTTTCAGACAGTAGTAAAGTTTGACGTTCGACAGTAATCAGCACACTTTCTTAACTAATGGTAGTTAACTGGTACAACTACGCATTCATATGGGTCATGGAAGTAAGCATGGTATCTCGTAAAACCAAGTCAAAGAAATCTTTCACATAACTGCTACAAGATTATTACTAATGAAGCCATAAAAAACAGCATGACTACGACTGAGTTCCTCTTAATGATTTCCATTTGAGAAGGTACGAAAAGGATTCTTCCTAAATGTTCTCCATTTCTGAAGGTACCAAACTCAATGGGCAAACAGAAATCCAAAGCTATGGCAAAACTGACAAGTTTGTTGCCAGATAGAGCATGTAGTTCCTGTTTCTACTGTAAGACAAAATTACAGATAGGTATAGACAGTGTCTGGAAACATCTTAGCATTCACTCATTCATTCTATTACAGATAGGTACAGACATATCTTTACCTAGTACGTATAAGATACACAGAGTAATAATCAAAGTGTATGCCTAGCGTTAACCATAACAATAAAATTGGCAAATATAACGCTGCATAATGTACCATTGCAGCACAGAGGCAAAGTTGGAGGTGATGGGCCATTTATGTTCAGATGGGATGATTGCCTGATTGAACTTATATACTAGACCCAAAATAAATGGATAAATCTAGACCTTAGCTATTGGTTTTTCTAGGGGCATGTTATTGGGTTGAGATGAGGCCAACCGACAAACCCATCAAAGCAGCAATACAGAGGGTACAACATAAATTTCAAAGGTGTCTGCAAAAGTACCGGAAAAGTAAAAAAGGAAAACACCACATTTTTTTGGTTTGCTAGATTATTCACAATATTCGAATAATACCGCCAATGTGTGCAAAATGTCAACAATGCAAACTTTGAATGCAAGAAAATCAGAATAAGAGGTAGAATCAATATTTAGAGCTTCTTCGTCACTATGATTAGATTGATATCAGGAATTCGAGAAGGCACAGATATGCTCAACAAAAGAAGCAGAAGACAAATGTCCACATATACCTTGTATAGTTTCACCAAAGAAGTCTCCTAATAAGTCAACCATAATTGTATAGCAAAGCAGAATTATTGAAGGTTTCAATGAAACTTTAATGAAGTGCTCTCCAAAGTGATGGGATGAGGAAGTTCTACTAATACAGTTTCACTGAAATCTATGAGTTTTATAATTGAAGATCTATTAGTGCTTATATATCCATTTGATTAGTCTTATAAAAGGAACTGTATGAACACAGAAATGCATTAGAGAATAAAAATAGGATAGGTACCCCTCAGATTTTGCGTCACACTAGTACTTCGTTAGTGATAGACAGATAAAAATACTACACTAAAGAAACACAAATGCACCAAAAAAATAGGCAGAGTAGGATAATGAAATTCGCAAGGTATGAAAACTATCTGGTTAAGGCGGTGAGACTAAATTCACCATGCAGTCAAATATAATTCAACTAACTAAATATGTGGCACTTGTTATGAAGCTAGTCCAGACTACAGATGTGCTTGCAGATGAAGTAATGAGGCAGCAATATGATTTTGCTTTCAAATATGGGCGGAACTACCTTGCAACTATCTGTTAATTAGTCTGAACCAACAGATTGCTCCTTTTACTACATACTAGTGCTTCACTAAGTGCTAGGCAGATAAAAAATTACTACACTGCACAACCAGAAACACACTGAAAACAATAGGCAAAGTAGGACAGTGAATTCTCAGGTGTCCTTATCTGGTTAAAGCAGATGGACTAAATCCAGCACCCAGTGAAACGAAATTCAACTACTGTAACAAATTTTGTGGCAAATGGTTATGGAACTAGTCTAGACTACAAATGTGCTTAATGATGAGATGGCAATATGATTTTCTTTCCACATACGGATGGTACTACAACTCTACAAGAAACAACAACTGCATCAGCCGGGGCCCGGGTTGGCATCGAGGTAGAGGTGCATGTTGAGGAAGAGGTCGATGTCTTGGGCGACAGTCTGCGCGAGGTCGTAACGATCAGGACGAAACACTCCCCGGTTAAGATCGTTGGCGAGGTTGAGTAGACCACCACGGACAAGCATGTTCACGGCCTCGGGAAGCCAGGCACCGTCTCGGCGGAAGCGGCAGGTGGCGAGAGGACCGAGGTCAAGATCTCTTAAGGTGCAGCTGATAGCGTGGAGGCGCTCCCCGGTGCGGCGCTTGATGAGCTTGATGGATCTCCCGTCCTCAAGCAACGAGACGATGTTTGCGCATCCGAGCTGCGCTTGATCGAGGTTGTCATGCAGGATGGCAAGCTGTGGAAGCAGTTGGAAGTTGAATACGCGCCATCCTCTGTCCTGGACTCTGCCCCGCATAAGATCAAACACCTTGCGTGCATTCCGTATGCCGTCGATGCAGAAGAGGCGGGCGTGGACACCGAGCTCGTTGCCGTGGCTCTCAACAAGGCCGTGACGCAGTTGAAAGAGTTGAGGGGGTGCATCTCGCGAGGGGCGACGTAGTCGTCGACGGGCGCTGGGGGCGGCGGCATGGCGATGTGGACCTTCTTCAGCACGAAGCGTCCCACCCGCTGGCCGAGCAAGCGCACGCGGCCCAGCAGCACGCGCGGATCCTGCTCGACCACCAGCAGCTCGGCGAGGTCGCAGATTTCGTGCGCCAGCGAGACTGCGCGCTGAGGGAGAGGGCGTTGCCTGGTGCGGAAGCTGCAGGCCGAGAGCGAGGACAGGTCGAGCTCCAGGGTGTGCACTCCCGTGTTTCGGAGAAGCTGTGGTCGGATCATCATCCTGGTTCTCGACCGCGGAGTTGATCTCGTCAAGGAGGGTGCTGGCGCTGCGGACGTAGTCATGGAGCTTGTCCAGCCGTTGGAGAAGGGGGAATTCCTCTATGCGCCACGCGCCACCTTCCTCGCTGACCTTGTCATACAGCAGGGCGACGATCTCCTCGACGTCGCGGAGGCTGTCAATGGAGATGATGCGCACCGGCAGATCGAAGATCCCGTCGTAGCCCTTCACGATACTCTGAAACATGGCCCAGAGACGTCACCTCTAGCGGGTTCGCCATGGCTGGCTAGTGGGAGCCAGGAGCGAGGTGGAGGTGGGGGATTGGGGAAGGGGCGGTTTTTCTTTCCCTTTTTCCCCCTTTTTCTTTTCACTTGTGGCCTTGTGGATGGTGCGGCCGATAGAAGAAATTGGGGTGGGTCTGTGGGTGGGGAGGGGACGACCATTAATCGCCTCGCACACTAAAAAAAAAACACAGGCACACAACTAGTTTTGCGACGCGAGAAATAAAATGTTGTAGATAGTATTTTTTAACTTTCTTTCACACCAATCTACTACTTTCTTTTGCAGTTTGCTTACAATAATCCACCTTTTTAATCAAGAATCAGGGATAGCTAGAATGCCAACAAGGGCGATTCACACAAATCAGACATGTCCACCATCTCACTATATATGGGAATAAAACAACCCATTGCCCGAACCCAAAACCATATAGTCCGTAACTCGATCACTGTATCGGGTAGTAGCTTTGAAAATCGAAATTATATTCAGGAAATTTGCATTACAAGTTATGGTAAATAAATAACCCGAAATAATTCGGCAACCAAGTAAGATTGTAACAAATTCAGCACCTGTTGGCGTAACGGGAACAGGTGTATCCCGGCACGCCAATTGGGCCACCCAAATCAACCACGAGCAAAAACACATCAAAAAGGCTACTACAACATCTTAGAAGGAGTCTAATCTCCACGGTGTGCCGCATCATGGCACACAGATCTTCGTCAAGATCCATGACCAGCAAAGATCCAATACCAGTGAAGGAAATATCATCAGTGACGCCGTGCATAGAGTGCTCGCGTGCCGAGCATGATGCTAGCGAGCATACTCTGTTAGAATAAAACTCTAATGTAAGATTATAGACGACACACCAAGGTACGATATTTGTTAACGAGGTTCATCGATATGGCTACATCTCCGAGGCATGACTACGAGCGCTCCTTCCCAAGATACCGCAACACCGGCCGCTCGGGCGCCGGCACAAGCCGTTGACTCCCCCACGTACCTGTTGCTATCAAGCATCATCATGGGTTACAACCTGTGGTGCCCCTCCGTATATAAGAGGCCTAGGATACAAGTGTCCGACTCCTACACAACTCGTACCTAACCACACCAATTACAACTCCAAGTCCACGTAACCCCTTGCGTACATAATATTCGACACAAATATAACAAACTCCACCTTGGCGAATATTCTCCACCACTTAGAAGTCGTCCATGCTCGAACCTTCATGTACTCCGGACTTGGGTTATATCCTTTGTAGCTTACTGAGAGCTACCCGACGGGTCAGATCCGCCGCCACCGTGAGACTGCACTGCTACTCCTGTAGCTCCACTCTTCATGGCTACACCTGCAATAGTTGTTGGGGAACGTTGCAGAAAACAAAAAATTTCCTACGGTTTCATCAAGATCCATCTAGGAGTTCATCTAGCAACGAGTGATCGGATTGCATCTACATACATTTGTAGATCACGCGCGGAAGCGTTCAAAGAACGGGGATGAGGAAGGCATACTCGACGTGATCCAAATCACCGGAGATCCTAGCGCCTAACGGACGGCACCTCCGTGTTCAACACACGTATGGTCAGCGTGACGTCTCCTCCTTCTTGATCCAGCAAGGGGAAGGAGAGGTTGAGGAAGATGGCTCCAGCAGCAGCACGACGGCGTGGTGGTGGTGGAGCTGCAGTACTCCGGCAGGGCTTCGCCAAGCACTATGGAGGAGGAGGATGTGTTGAAGAGGGAGAGGGAGGCACCAAAGGCGTGGTGGGAGAGGCCCTTCTTCCCTCACTATATATAGGGAGCCTAGGGGGGCGCCGGCCCTAGGAGATGTAGGGGGGCGGCGGCCAAGGGAGGAATCCCTCCTCCCCAAGGCACCTAGGAGGTGCCTTCCCCCTTTAGGACTCTTCCTTTCTTGATCTCTTGGCGCATGGGCCTCTTGGGGCTGGTGCCCTTGGCCCATACAGGCCAAGACGCATACCCCTACAGCTCATGTGGCCCCCCGGGGCAGGTGGCCCCACCCGGTGGACCCCCGGGACCCTTTCGGTGGTCCCGGTACAATATCGGTGACCCCGAAACTTGTCCCGACGGCCGAAATAGCACTTCCTATATATAATTCTTTACCTCCGGACCATTCCGGAACTCCTCGTGACGTCCGGGGTCTTATCCGGGACTCCGAACAACATTCGGGTTACTGCATATACATATCCCTACAACCCTAGCGTCACCGAACCTTAAGTGTGTAGACCCTACGGGTTCGGGAGACATGTAGACATGACCGAGATCGCTCTCCGGTCAATAACCAACAGCGGGATCTAGATACCCATGTTGGCTCCCACATGCTCCTCGATGATCTCATCGGATGAACCACGATGTCGAGGATTCAAGCAACCCCGTATACAATTTCCTTTGTCAATCGGTATGCTACTTGCCCGAGATTCGATCGTCGGTATCCCAATACCTTGTTCAATCTCGTTACCGGCAAGTCACTTTACTCGTACCGTAATGCATGATCCCGTGACCAGACACTTGGTCACTTTGAGCTCATAATGATGATGTATTACCGAGTGGGCCCAGTGATACCTCTCCGTCATACGGAGTGACAAATCCCAGTCTTGATCCGTGTCAACCCAACAGACACTTTCGGAGATACCCGTAGTATACCTTTATAGTCACCCAGTTACGTTGTGACGTTTGGTACACCCAAAGCACTCCTACGGTATCCGGGAGTTACACGATCTCATGGTCTAAGGAAAAGATACTTGACATTGGAAAAACTCTAGCAAACGAACTATACGATCTTATGCTATGTTTAGGATTGGGTCTTGTCCATCACATCATTCTCCTAATGATGTGAACTCGTTATCAATGACATCCAATGTCCATAGTCAGGAAACCATGACGATCTGTTGATCAACGAGCTAGTCAACTAGAGGCTTACTAGGGACATGTTGGTGTCTATTATTCACACATGTATTACGATTTCCGGATAACACAATTATAGCATGAATAAAGACAATTATCATGAACAAGGAAATATAATAATAATGCTTTTATTATTGCCTCTAGGGCATATTTCCAACAGTCTCCCACTTGCACTAGAGTCAATAATCTAGTTACATTGTGATGAATCAAACACCCATGGAATTCTGGTGTTGATCATGTTTTGCTCTAGGGAGAGGTTTAGTCAATGGATCTGCTACATTCAGGTCCGTATGTACTTTACAAATATCTATGTCTCCATCTTGAACATTTTCACGAATGGAGTTGAAGCGACGCTTGATGTGCCCAGTCTTCTTGTGAAACCTGGGCTCCTTGGCAAGTGCAATAGCTCCAGTGTTGTCACAGAAGAGTTTGATTGGCCCCGACGCATTGGGTATGACTCCTAGGTCGGTGATGAACTCCTTCAGCCAAATTGCTTCATGTGCTGCCTCCGAGGCTGCCATGTACTCCGCTTCACATGTAGATCCCGCCACGACGCTCTGCTTGCAACTGCACCAGCTTACTGCCCCACCATTCAAAATATACACGTATCTGGTTTGTGACTTTGAGTCATCCAGATCTGTGTCGAAGCTAGCGTCGACGTAACCCTTTACGACGAGCTCTTCGTCACCTCCATAGACGAGAAACATTTCCTTAGTCCTTTTCAGGTACTTCAGGATATTCTTGACCGCTGTCCAGCGTTCCTTGCCAGGATTACTTTGGTACCTACCTACCAAACTTACGGCAAGGTTTACATCAGGTCTGGTACACAGCATGGCATACATAATAGAACCTATGGCTGAGGCATAGGGGATGACACTCATCTCTTCTATATCTTCTGCCGTGGTCGGACATTAAGCTGAGCTCAATTTCACACCTTGCAACACAGGCAAGAACCCCTTCTTAGACTGATCCATATTGAACTTCTTCAATATCTTATCAAGGTATGTGCTTTGTGAAAGACCTATGAGGCGTCTTGATCTGTCTCTATAGATCTTGATGCCTAATATATAAGCAGCTTCTCCAAGGTCCTTCATTGAAAAACTCTTATTCAAGTAGGCCTTAATGTTGTCCAAAAGCTCTATATCATTTTCCATCAAAAGTATGTCATCTACATATAATATGAGAAATGCTACAGAGCTCCCACTCAGTTTCTTGTAAACGCAGGCTTCTCCATAAGTCTGCGTAAACTCAAACGCTTTGATCATCTCATCAAAGCGAATGTTCCAACTCCGAGATGCTTGCACCAGCCCATAAATCGAGCGTTGGAGCTTGCACACCTTGTTAGTATTCTTAGGATCGACAAAACCTTCCGGCTGCATCATATACAATTCTTCCTTAAGGAAACCATTAAGGAATGCCGTTTTGACGTCCATTTGCCATATCTCATAATCATAGAATGCAGCAACTGCTAACATGATTCGGACGGACTTTAGCTTTGCTACCGGTGAGAAAGTCTCATCGTAGTCAACCCCTTGAACTTGTCGATAACCCTTAGCGACAAGCCGAGCTTTATAGATGGTCACATTACCATCCACGTCTGTCTTCTTCTTAAAGATCCATTTATTTTCTATGGCTCGCCGCTCAACAGGCAAGTCAGTCAAAGTCCATACTTCGTTTTCATACATGGATCCTATCTCGGATTTCATGGCTTCTAGCCATTTGTCGGAATCCGGGCCCGCCATCGCTTCTTAATAGTTCGAAGGTTCACCGTTGTCTAACAACATGATTTCCAAGACAGGGTTGCCGTACCACTCTGGTGCAGAACGTGTCCTTGTGGACCTACGAAGTTCAGTAGCAACTTAATCTGAAGTTTCATGATCATCATCATTAACTTCCTCTCTAGTCGGTGCAGGCACCTCAAGAACATTTTCTTGAGTTGCGCCATTTTCCGGTTCAAGAGGTAATACTTCATCAAGTTCTACTTTCCTCCCACTTACTTCTTTCGAGAGAAACTCCTTCTCTAGAAAGGATCCATTCTTGGCAACAAAGATCTTGCCTTCGGATCTGAGGTAGAAGGTATACCCAATAGTTTCTTTAGGGTATCCTATGAAGACGCATTTTTCCGACTTGGGTTCGAGCTTTTCAGGTTGAAGTTTCTTGACATAAGCATCACATCCCCAAACTTTCAGAAACGACAGCTTAGGTTTCTTCCCAAACCATAATTCATACGGTGTCGTCTCAACGGATTTCGACGGAGCCCTATTTAAAGTGAATGCGGCAGTCTCTAAAGCATACCCCCAAAAAGATAGCGATAAATCGGCAAGAGACATCATAGATCACACCATATCTAATAGAGTGCGATTACGACGTTCGGACACACCATTACGCTGAGGTGTTCCAGGCGGCGTGAGCTATGAAACTATTCCACATTTTCTTAAGTGTGTGCCAAATTCATGACTCAAGTATTCTCTTCCACGATCTGATCGCAGGAACTTGATTTTCCTGTCACGTTGATTCTCAACCTCACTCTGAAATTCCTTAAACTTTTCAAAGGTCTCAGACTTGTGTTTCATTAAGTAGACATACCCATATCTACTCAAGTCATCAGTGAGGGTGAGAACATAACGATAGCCACCGCGAGCCTCAACACTCATTGGACCGCACACATCAATATGTATGATTTCTAATAAGTTGGTTGCTCTCTCCATTGTTCCTGAGAACGGAGTCTTGGTCATTTTACCCATGAGGCATGGTTCGCACGTGTCAAATGATTCGTAATCAAGAGACTCTAAAAGTCCATCAGCATGGAGCTTCTTCATGCGTTTGACACCTATGTGACCAAGGCGGCAGTGCCACAAGTATGTGGGACTATCATTATCAATCTTATATCTTTTGGTACTCACACTATGAACATGTGTAGCATTACGCTCGGGATTCATTAAGAATAAACCACTCACCATCGGAGCATGACCATAAAACATATCTCTCATATAAATAGAACAACCATTATTCTCGGATTTAAATGAGTAGCCATCTCGAATTAAATGAGATCCTGATACAATGTTCATGCTCAAACTTGGCACTATATAACAATTATTGAGGTTCAAAACTAATCCCGTAGGTAAATGTAGAGGTAGCGTGCCGACGGCGATCACATCGATCTTGGAACCATTCCCGACGCGTATCGTCACCTCGTCCTTCGCCAGTCTCCGCTTATTCCGCAGCTCCTACTTTGAGTTACAAATGTGAGCAACTGCACCGGTATCAAATACCCAGGAGCTACTACGAGTACTGGTAAGGTACACATCAATTACATGTATATCACATATACCTTTCGTTTTGCCGGCCTTCTTGTCTGCTAAGTATTTGGGGCAGTTCCGCTTCTAGTGACCACTTTCCTTGCAATAAAAGCACTCAGTCTCGGGCTTGGGTCCATTCTTTGGCTTCTTCCCGGCAGCTTGCTTGCCGGGCGCGGCAACTTCCTTGCCGTCCTTCTTGAAGGTTTTCTTACCCTTTTCTTGAACTTAGTGGTTTTATTCACCATCAACACTTGATGTTCCTTTTTGACTTCTACCTCTACTGATTTCAGCATTGCAAATACTTCAGGAATGGTATTTTCCATCCGCTGCATATTGAAATTCATCACAAAGCTCTTGTAGCTCGGTGGAAGCGACTGAAGGATTCTGTCAATGACCGCGTCATCCGGGAGATTAACTCCCAGCTGAGTCAAGCGGTTATATAACCCAGACATTGTGAGTATGTGCTCACTGACAGAACTATTTTCTTCCATCTTACAGCTGAAGAATTTGTCGGAGACTTCATATCTCTCGACCCGGGCATGAGCTTGGAAAACCATTTTCAGCTCTTCGAACATCTCATATGCTCCATGTCTCTCAAAACGCTTTTGGAGCCCCGGCTCTAAGCTGTAAAGCATGCCGCACTGAACGAGGGAGTAGTCATCGGTACGTGCCTGCCAAGCGTTCATAACGTCTTGTTCTGCAGGGAGAACAGGTGCGTCACCCAGCGGTGCTTGTAGGACATAATCTTTCTTGGCAGCTATGAGGATGATCCTCAGGTTCCGGACCCAGTCCGTGTAGTTGCTACCATCGTCTTTCAGCTTGGTTTTCTCTAGGAACGCGTTGAAGTTGAGGACTACGTTGGCCATTTGATCTATAAGACATATTGTAAAAAAAATTAGACTAAGTTCATGATAATTAAGTTCATCTAATCAAATTATTCAATGAACTCCCACTTAGATAGACATCCCTCCTGTAATCTAAGTATAACATGATCCGAGTTAACTAGGCCATGTCCGATCATCACGTGAGACGGACTAGTCAACATCGGTGAACATCTTCATGTTGATCGTATCTTCTATACGAGTCATGCTCGACCTTTCGGTCTTCTGTGTTCCGAGGCCATGTCTGTACATGCTAGGCTCGTCAAGTCAAACTAAGTGTTTTGCATGTGTAAATCTGTCTTACACCCGTTGTATGTGAACGTTGGAATCTGTCACACCCGATCATCGCGTGGTGCTTCGAAACAACGAACTGTCGCAACGGTGCACAGTTAGGGGGAACACTTTCTTGAAATTATTATGAGGGATCATCTTATTTACTACCGTCATTCTAAGTAAACAAGATGCAAAAATATGATAAACATCACATGCAATCAAATAATAAAAGTGACATGATATGGCCAATATCACATAGCTCCTTTGATATCCATCTTGGGGCTCCATGATCATCTTGTCACCGGCATGACACCATGATCTCCATCATCATGATCTCCATCATTGTGTCTCCATGAAGTTGCTCGCCAACTATTACTTCTACTACTAAGGCTAACGCGTTTAGCAATAAAGTAAAGTAATTTACATGGCGTTTCTTAATGACACGCAGGTCATACAAAAAATAAAGACAACTCCTATGGCTCCTGCCGGTTGTCATACTCATCGACATGCAAGTCGTGATTCCTATTACAATAGCATGAACATCTCATACATCACATATATATCATTCATCATTCATCACAACTTTGGCCATATCACATCACAAAACACTTGCTGCAAAAACAAGTTAGACGTCCTCTAATTGTTGTTGCAAGTTTTACGTGGCTGAAATATGGTTCTAGCAAGAACGTTTTCTTACCTACGTGAAAGCCATAACGTGATTTGTCAACTTCTATTTACCCTTCATAAGGACCCTTTTCATCAAATCCGCTCCAATTAAAGTGGGAGAGACAGACACCCGGCAGGCACCTTATGCAACTAGTGCATGTCAGTCGGTGGAACCGGTCTCACGTAAGCGTACGTGTAAGGTTGGTCCGGGCCGCTTCATCCCACAATACCGTTGAAGCAAGATAAGACTAGTAGCAGCAAGAAAGTTGACAACATCTACGCCCACAACAAATTGTGTTCTACTCATGCAAAGAGAACTACGCATAGACCTAGCTCATGATGCCACTGTTGTGGAACGTTGCAGAAAACAAAATTTTTCCTACGGTTTCACCAAGATCCATCTAGGAGTTCATCTAGAAACGAGTGATCGGATTGCATCTACATACCTTTGTAGATCACACGCGGAAGCGTTCAAAGAACGGGGATGAGGAAGGCGTACTCGACGTGATCCAAATCACCGGAGATCCTAGCGCCGAACGGACGGCACCTCCGTGTTCAACACATGTACGGTCAGCGTGACGTCTCCTCCTTCTTGATCCAGCAAGGGGAAGGAGAGGTTGAGGAAGATGGCTCCAGCAGCAGCACGACGGCGTGGTGGTGGTGGAGCTGCAGTACTCCGGCAGGGCTTCGCCAAGCACTATGGAGGAGGAGGATGTGTTGGAGAGGGAGAGGGAGGCACCAAAGGCGTGGTGGGAGAGGCCCTCCTTCCCCCACTATATATAGGGAGCCTAGGGGGGCGCCGGCCCTAGGAGATGCAATCTCCTAGGGGGGTGTGGTGGCCAAGGGAGGAATCCCTCCTCCCCAAGGCACCTAGGAGGTGCCTTCCCCCTTTAGGACTCTTCCTTTCTTGATCTCTTGGCGCATGGGCCTCTTGGGGCTGGTGCCCTTGGCCCATACAGGCCAAGGCGCACACCCCTACAGCCCATGTGCCCCCCCGGGGCAGGTGGCCCCACCCGGTGGACCCCCGGGACCCTTTCGGTGGTCCCGGTACAATACCGGTGACCTCGAAACTTGTCCCGACGGCCGAAATAGCACTTCCTATATATAATTCTTTACCTCCGGACCATTCCGGAACTCCTCGTGACGTCCGGGATCTCATCCGGGACTCCGAACAACATTCGGGTTACTGCATATACATATCCCTACAACCCTAGCGTCACCGAACCTTAAGTGTGTAGACCCTACGGGTTCGGAAGACATGTAGACATGACCGAGATCGCTCTCCGGTCAATAACCAACATCGGGATCTGGATACCCATGTTGGATCCCACATGCTCCTCGATGATCTCATCGGATGAACCACGATGTCGAGGATTCAAGCAACCCCGTATACAGTTTCCTTTGTCAATCGGTATGCTACTTGCCCGATATTCGATCATCGGTATCCCAATACCTTGTTCAATCTCGTTACCGGCAAGTCACTTTACTCGTACCGTAATGCATGATCTCGTGACCAGACACTTGGTCACTTTGAGCTCATAATGATGATGTATTACCGAGTGGGCCCAGTGATACCTCTCCGTCATACGGAGTGACAAATCCCAGTCTTGATCCGTGTCAACCCAACAGACACTTTCGGAGATACCCGTAGTATACCTTTATAGTCACCCAGTTACGTTGTGATGTTTGGTACATCCAAAGCACTCCTACGGTATCCGGGAGTTACACGATCTCATGGTCTAAGGAAAAGATACTTGACATTGGAAAAACTCTAGCAAACGAACTATACGGTCTTATGCTATGTTTAGGATTGGGTCTTGTCCATCACATCATTCTCCTAATGATGTGATCTCGTTATCAATGACATCCAATGTCCATAGTCAGGAAACCATGACTATCTGTTGATCAACGAGCTAGTCAACTAGAGGCTTACTAGGGACATGTTGGTGTCTATTATTCACACATGTATTACGATTTCCGGATAGCACAATTATAGCATGAATAAAGACAATTATCATGAACAAGGAAATATAATAATAATGCTTTTATTATTGCCTCTAGGGCATATTTCCAACAATAGTGCTCCCTTGCAACTTGTAAAGATGCGAAGCCGTCCTCTCTCCTATCATCACAGTCACCCTATCTTCCATGATTTTCATGGTCTTCGTATCCCGATCACAACGGAATTCCATACCACCATCATGAAGAACACCAACCGAAATTAGATTCCTCCTTAGCCCTGGCACATGCCTGACTCCCAGAAGCATCCGCTCAACTCCGTCAAACATCTTGATTTTGATGTCACCTACTCTAGCAATACGATAACCTGTATCATCGCCCACATAGGCTAAAGCAAACTCACCAGACTTGTACGAAGAGAACCACTCCCTGTTGGGCGTCGCATGAAAAGAGCAAGCCGAATCCAACATCCACGCTTCAGTTTTTGTTGACCGCATGTTTGATACTATGAGAACATCACTACTGCTGTCTGAGTCATCACCATGAGTAGCCGCATTAGCACTTGCCCCACCCTTCAGTTCTGGGCATTCCCTCTTTATATGTCCCCAGTCCTTGCACCTGTAGCACTGCACCTTTTTCTTCTTTTTCTTCTCCGCCTCTTGTCTCTTCCTGATCTGAAAACCTTTAACTGCCAACCCCAAACCTTGAGTACTCTCCTCTGTAGCATTCTTTTGCTTCCTCAACTCATGCCCAAGCAACGCTGCAGTGACTTCCTCATTATTGACGGTTGTCTTTCCATGTGTCAATGTAATGACCAAATGCTCATAGGACGGTGGCAACGAAACAAGAAGAAGTAGTGCCTTATCCTCGTCCTCAATCTTCACATCCAGACGCGCTAGATCCGTGACCAACCGATTAAAGGCATTCACATGCTCCACAAGATCCGACCCCTCCTGCATCTTCAGCCCATAGACCTTTGCTTCAAATACAGCTTATTGGTCGCTGACTTGGACATATAACGATTTGCCAACTTGTCCCAAATTCCCTTAGGAGAATCTTCGTCCATGACATGATACATGACCTGATCCGCAAGACAAAGCCGTATGGTAGCGGCCGCCTGCACTTGCATATCCTCCCACGCATCATTGTCAACCTTGGCCGGCTTCGTCTCCTGCAAACCCTTCAAGATTCCCTGCTGCGCCAGAATATCCTTGACTCTTGTCTGCCATAGACCAAAGTTACCTGTGCCATCGAATTTCTCCAAATCAAACCTGGTGAATCCCGGCGACATGCCGAGCTGCGATCTAACCGACCTGTTGCCGTCGGTCTGACCGCCCTTGTTTTCTTCTGCAACTTCCTCATAAAAAAGATCACTGAACCCGTATTCCTCGTCTGAAGCCACGCCGCAGTCCACGATCTAACCAAAAAATCTGACTTAGCACCGTCCCTGTCCGCCCTTCAGAATTGCCGTGAAGCCTCTCGCTGTATATCTGCCTAGCCGAATCGCTCCACCTTTTCCCTGAACTTGCAGACTAACCTTTTGTTTGGTGCCTTCGCTGCCTCAGTCGCCAGCCTTTTATTACTGCTGGATCCACGTACGGCCTTGCCTATTCCTTCCCTGACACACGGACCGAGTTCAACTTTGTCACGATTCGCCCGGCCTTTGCCAAACCAAGAGGCTGTTTGGTTCCTAGCCTTCGGTCGCCACGCCAAAGGTGTGGCTCGCCACAGCTCCCTAGGCCTGCGTTTGGTTTTATACTAAAGTTTGGCTTGCCACAGCGCATACACGTTTCTGCTGCAGATTTTTTTGCCCAAGATGCGGCGCTTGTTTTGGCCGCCACAGTTTTTGTGGCGCGCCACAGGTGTGGCTAGCGCCTAACCTTAGGCGTGGCAAATTAAGTTCTAAACCAAACAGGCCCCAAATCTCGCACGGACTTATGCATGCACACGTCTCTTATTTTCCTTTTTCTAATCATAGCCAGCAGACTTGTCCCTGGATCAAAACATGCATGCACGTACACCTTCTTGTAAAAAAGGGTCCGCTGCATGTTAATCCTCCGGACTCCTGCCTCAGCATGATTTTATTTTTCCTTGTGCGCTGCACCCTCCCGCTGCTCCGAAACCGGTTGCCACACGCCTCCTTGAGGCTCCAGCGGCCGTTTCGCGTACGAACGCCGACAACTGAATCCTGACTTTCCTTCTCTCGTTCTGTGCATCTCGGAAAAAACCTCGCCACCGTATCCGACGAACAGCTTACGCCATCACCTCTGATCTTGGTCCTCGCCAGCGATCTGTACTGGCCCGTCGCGCGTACTCACCGACGCCAACCCTGCCGTAACAGTCGCCACCTCACGCATCGTCCATGCACGAGTCGTGCTGTACCCTGGCCACCCGCGTCACCGACACAATCCGTCCGCAGTGCCGCGCCGCCGCCCTTGTACAACACCAAGCACATCGTCTCGATGCTCTCACACTCCGATCTATCCGGTCGTCCCCCACGTCTGGTCGCCGGTCTGATCGCAAGCCGAATCCGTCGCCTCCGCAACGTCTTTAACAGCCACTACGCCGGTCCGATCGCCACGTCTAGCCGATCCTTACCGGCCGCAGCCCATCGAACGGTCCAGGCCTTCTGCTCGAAGTGTCCGACACCACCGACCGCATCCGCGATCGCCGCCATGCTCCACCTTGCGCCAATCGGACGTTCCTTGGCACCCGTCGAGCATGATCCTCTTACCTCCGGATGATCTTCCGCACAGCTTTCTCGCAACCTTGCTCATGATACCACTTGTTAGAATAAAACGCTAATGCAAGATCATAGACGACACACCGAGGCATGATATTTGTTAACAAGGTTCACCGATACCGCCCGGGCGCCAGCACAAGCCGTCGGCTCCCCCGCGTACCTGCACTGGTAGAAAAAGGGCTTGTTGTCATCACTGCTCAATTTAATCTCTAATCACCCCTCATCATTCTAAATCATCTAACCTCCCGGATGGTCACCCATCCTCCCACTCCCCCAGCCTGAGCACGCTTAACTTCCGGGTTTTATTCTCCCTCGTTTCCAAGTCTGCACTCGTTGTTTTCCTGACAATAGTAAGATGTCAATCCTATTAACCCTCAGGTGTTTAGCTTGAGCATAAAGTCACACATTTCACTATTTGAGTCTGAAACTATTGTTCTAAAAAACAATAATTTTTTAGTAACACTAATATTTCTTGAATAAGTAGTTTGACGGTTGTTTGACCACAGTTTGACCATAGTTTGATCAGATTTGACCAAAATTCAAAAAAACTGAAATAATTATTTAATAACACTAATATTCTTGAATAATTATTTAGTAACACTAATACTTCTTGAATAAGTAGTTTGACCATAGTTTGACCAGATTTAATGAAAATTTAAAAAACTGAAATTTGAGCATAACTTTTTTTCCTGTTGGAATTTGAGGATTCTACAAATTTGCAAACAGGCCGTAGGCGGTCTCCATCGGATGTAACTTTTCGAGTAGATGATTTTTCATATAAAAAACTTTTTAATCCGAGTTCGTATGCAAAAGTTATGCCCATTTTACAAATTCCAGAGAGATTTTGTAAATAAAGTCAAAATTCATATTTGTAAATTTTCCCAACAACTAGACCACATATCACATGGGAAACTTATTTTATTTTATTTTATTGACATTTCCATCA
>NC_041388.1:683568648-683570678 GCF_002162155.2 Triticum dicoccoides
AAATGGGACCTTTAGTACCGGTTCGTGCCATGAACCGGTACTAATGCCTCAAAGCCCAGGTGAACCGGGACTAATGCCTTAGCCGCACGAATCGGGATAAATGCACCCATTGCTCCCGGTTCTGGACTGAACCGGGACTAATGGGCTTACCCGGCCTAGACCAAAGCCCCCTTTTCTACTAGTGCTGTTGCTATCAAGTCGTCATCATGGGTTACAACGTGTGGTGTCCCTCCGTATATAAGAGGCCTAGGATACAAGTGTCCGACTTCTACACAACACGTACCTAACCACATTAATTACAACTTCAAGTCCACGTAACCCCTTGCGTATATAATATTCGACACAAATATAACATACTCGTTGTAAATGAAAGACGAGCTCCAACGGCCACGAGCATGACCATGTGTCTACCAAGCATTAAATGAGGCAGTTTTTCTTTCCCTTTTCCCCCTTTTTCTTTTCACTTGTGGCCTTGTGGGTGGTGCGGCCGATAGAAATTGGGGTGGGTCTGTCATCTGTGGGTGGGGAGGGGACGACTATTAATCAAGCACACTAAAAAAACATAGCACACGCACACAACTAGTTTTGCGACCCGAGAAAAAATATTGTAAATATTTTTTAACTTTCTTTCACAACAATCTACGTTTTTTTGCAGTTTACTTACAATAATCCACCTTTTTAATCAAGAATCAGGGATAGAATGCCAACAAGGGCGATTCACACAAATCAGACATGTCCACCATCTCACTATATATGGGAATAAAACATGATACCCATTGCCCGAACCCAAAAAACCCAAACCCATATAGTCTGAACTCGAATAACTCGATCACTTTATCGGGTACTAGCTTTGAAAACTGAAATTATATTCAGAAAAGTGTATTAGAAGTCATGGTATCTAAATAGCCTGAAATAATTTGGCATCCAAGTAAGAAAGGAACAAATTCTGCACTTGTTGGCGTAATGGGAACCGGTGTATCCCGAGCACGCCAATTGGGCCAGTCAAAATGCCGGACAAAATCAACCCGGAGCAAAAACACATCAGAAAGGCTACAACATCCAGAAGGAGTCTAACCTCCACGGTGTGCCGCATGATGGTACACAGATCTTCGTCAAGATCCATGACCAACAAAGATCCAACATCCATGATGGAAATATGATATGTCATGCATAGAGTGCTCGCCTGCCGAGCATGACGCTAGTGAGCATACTCTTTGTACAGGAAAGACGAGCTTCAACGGCCGCGAGCATGGCCACGTGCCGACTAAGCATTAAACGGGGCCACGGGCTATGCAGACCGCCACAAGTCTACATGTTTTAGGTGCTAAAATATACCATTTGACAGGCAGGCCCCACGCGCCCTAGGGGCAGTGTTCCCCTGCTGCGTGGGCCCTCGAGCCTCCGATTTACCAACTTCTGGTCCTTGTGCCTCTATATACTTCCGAAACCATTCAGGAATTTATAGCCCTAATTTTTCCGTCACCACACGCCGCCGTTTCTTCATGACCTAATCTGGAGGCCTTTTTTAGTACTCTACCGGAGGGAATATCTTCACAGTGGCCATCTCCATCAACTTAAAGGCCACCATGACCACCCATTAGTCGTTTTCTTTGGACTATGGGTATGTAGTAGTAGCTACTTGGTTCTCTCTTCCATGTTTCTTAATACAAAGATCATGTGAGCTTCTCTACATGATCATGATCCATCTGATGTAATTCTTGGGGTGTGTTCGTTGCGATATGATGAATTATCAATTTATGATAAGATTATTCATGAATTATTTGGAGATCTATTTGGTTTCGTTTTAGTGTAATTCTTATTTAGATATGTTATCCCATATATTATTATTTCTCTGGCCGAGTTAGGGGTTTGATATCCAAAAGGGAGTTGTGTGTGATAGCTGGGTTCAATCTTGCAAGTAATCTACCGCAGTGAAAAAGTAATCTTGCAAGTAATCTACCCCAAGGCTGCTCCCTTCCCTCTCTCACCTATATATACATGGGGAGGGGGCGTCTAGAACACACACCAAC
>NC_041388.1:683570904-683605679 GCF_002162155.2 Triticum dicoccoides
CATATTCATGTAGTGTTTAGGCGAATCCCTACGCGGATTACTTCACCATCATCGTCACCACGCCGTCATGCTGACGGAACTCTTCCTCAGCACTTTGTTGGATCAAGAGTTTGACGTGTGCAAAACTTGGAGGTGTCGTACGTTTAGTGCTTGATCGGTCGGAACGAGAAGAAGTTCGACTACATCAACCGCGTTAACAAATGCTTCCACTTTTGGTCTACGAGGGTACATGGACACACTCTCCCCTCTCGTTGCTATGCATCTCCTAAATAGATCTTGTGTGAGTATAGAAAATTTTTAAAATTGCATGCTACGTTTCTCAATACATTTTTCCAAAATAAATCCTTCAATAAGATTGCTTCCTGCAGCCTGCCTGTTGCCGCTCACCTGACACATCCTGGACCTGGCTACTGTGAAGATTAGGCCGCCGCCCCATGCCCCCGTCTAGTCCGTCTAGGCCGCCGCCTCATGCACCCGCCTTGCGCTTCCGTGGCACAACATTGCTTCAGAACGATCTGCGTGCGCGACTGCCTTGATCGCTTATTCTCTCATGAAAATTACAACCAACGTGTCTCTTGACCTTAACTCCCCGACGACTTCGTCCCATACTACAGTCCCTTCCTGCAGGTTTTCTGTTTGATATCTTCTTCCCCCTCTAGACCATTGATCCAAAACTTCTAACAACCTAGCTCATGATACCACTTGTTTTTCTTTAAACATCATGATACCACTTGTTAGAATAAACCAAGGCGCATACTCGATCATCTGAGGATCAATCAATCACACGAGGCATGACACTGAGATTTGGTAACGAGGTTCACCTAACATCGGCTACATCCTCGGGGACTAACTAAGGTGCTCTTCCCCATGACAGCGTCACAATACCGCACACCGATCATTCAGGTGCCGGCACACGCCGGCTCCCCTTTGCGTACATGTGCTATTATGTTGGTATAGGTCACATCATGTGTCTACCCTCTCATTATGTAAGGGACATAGGATCTAAGTATCCTATTAAGACACGATTCTATACCCTGTAAACACAATACATTTCAAAGCCCAACTAATGACCTGTCCATATACATGGTGAACCCATCGTATCCAAGGCTATGTACAACAACTTCCTGTCCTAAATGAGGATTTTACATGAGGACATTCTCGTTGGGGAGAAAGTGGCTTGTTTGCTTGGAGATCAAGATCTCCCGGTATTCGCGGTGCAGTGCCATCGGGTTTTGACTTCGTCCAAGATTTCCCCACATAACCATTCTATTTGGATTTGAAGATCTTTGTTGAGTATCGTGATTGTTTAGAAAATATTGGATAGCGTAAGATTTATTCTACCGTACTCCAATAAGGATGTACTCACTATATATATATGCTCACGAGGCTTAGCAATAATCATCTATTCCACCAATCCCTTTCTTTATTCCTCTTACAATCTTTAACTTGTTCAATCTCCTCAAACTCGACACATCCTTACTCGGTATGGGCATTCCATCAAGAGGAGCTCCTAACGGCGCCTTCAGGGCCGGTTAGGAGAAAAGGGCTCCCACGCACCACCCCTCATGGGCCGGCCCGTCAGGAGCAATTCACTTCGCTTGGGAAATCGCTCGTTATGTTCCGTTCGATGGTTCTTAAAAAATGAAATCTAGTTCGCTGGGTTCGTGTGTTGACCAGTCACAGTTGACCACTTCACCATTGACCGGCTGACCGTTGACCCCCAAAAAATACTTTTTTAGAAAAAGGGAATTAGAAAAATTTCATCAGTTTTTTTTAAAAAGTTTTCAAAATTGAAAAAGGTTAATCAATTTTAAAAATATTTCATCGATCTTAAAAAAGTTCATCAATTTTGTAAAAACATCAAGTTTGAATTTTTCTATCAAGTTTTTTAAAAAAATCACCAATTTGAAAAATCATATTTAAAAAAACACAAAATTGAAAAAAGTCCATCAATTTTTTAAAAGTTCATTGATTTAAAAAATCAGGAAAATGAAAAAAATTCATCAAGTTTGAAAAAAATCAAAGAATTTGAAAAAAGTTTGTAAATTTTGAAAAAAGGGAAAAATAAATAAAAGATATCGTTGAAAACCTAGGTGAAAAGGCAAAAAAATGAAGAGAAAAACAAATGGGCGGGCCCAGTGCTAGACCTAGTGTATAGGGGTGCGCCCCGTACGGAATGCCCTTTAAATGGCGCTTAAGTCACCATATAGGGAATGCCTCCAAGCCGGTGTGGTACTTGAGAAGGTGTAAGATGTCACAGTAGCGGGCCATTAACATTAGTGGGCCAAAGTTGAGGTAACAATGGGAGATCACAACAACAAATATAGGCTCATCGTGTACGGTCTTAGTCTAGTCTTCTTCCTTTTTAGTTCTTAGGACATCTCTGACGTCGTCCCCAAATCAGACGCACTATATGTCCACGGACATGGATACGGGAGTCATATATCCAACGCAGTGGGTTGAACGCCCACCTCTTTTTTTTCTATGTTGGGAGCACTCAAAAATATAGCAATGGCACATTTCATCCATAAATAACATGAAAATATGCTAATAAAACAATAGTCCAGATATAATAGATATTATATCCGAAATATAACGGGATGTTCAACAAGTTTTTGAAAGTGGTCGCAAAAGTTGGTCATCCAGACCCTATGCCTCATGAGCTTTCATCCAACAATGTCTCTGTTGTTTGGTACCGTAAGGCAGCGTGTGGTAGCTATACAACATGATGATTATTAAGGTACGGCATTGAATGAATGAATAAATTGATCAACAAGTAGAGCAACTAGAACCAAAACTTACAATCCCCGCTTTTAACACACCTGGTGGCAACATTCTCTCCACTTGTGTAATCACATGCAGTACTTCATCATAAATTTCGAGATGGTGTACCACTGATGATCATGGATCATGTGCAAGTTGTAAGACGTAGAGTGCTTTTGCTCATGAAATCAAGAGTGTACATTTAACCAAAACACCCGGCCACCCTGCTTCATGCCTAGAAAGTCCACACTTCTGTCCAACCACGCCTAACACAACAACTCATCCTTCATCGTCGAGTACCTAGGCATCGTGCTTGCTCCAAAGAAACAAGGAAACTGTCAAAAATAATCTCAATGACATTCGGCTAAACACTTGCCCATCGTGGTGTCCGACATGGACGACGCCGACAGGGGAGGAGGATACCTACCTGCGGACGATCCAGGGTGGACAACGGCGTAGTCGAAGGCGAGCGAGCAGGCGCATGGGGTAGGGGGAGAGGTCCAGCAAGGCTTGGACAACGACCGAAGTGGGAGGTTCATGGCGTCGGCTATGAGGGTGCAGATAGAGAGAAGGAGGAAGGAATGTAGTGGGAGAAAAGTGGTTCGGGAGAGGGGATTTGGTTGGACCGGGGTTGTCGGAGTCACACGTGGAGGAGGTTTAGACTTGGAAAAGTGGTCCGTGTTGATGTATTATTATACAAAGAAAAGAAAATGGATTATGTGAACCAACATGTGGCCGGATGGTTAGGAGGACAGTGGTATTTCCAGCCTATCAGGATTCAAGTTCTAGACTTAACATTGGCTCTTGTATTAGTCCTAGATTTATTTCAAACTTTCGGCGATGTTTGTTCAGTGGGAGGAGTCGTCCCGTGGATTGCAAGGTATTTATGGAACTTCGTAAAATCTCAAGATGCTATGCCGGCCCAGCCTCTTAAAGGTGCTCAAAGGTAGGGTGTGTGTGCGTGCGTGTATGTTCATGTACGTGAGCGACTTCGATTATACTGTATTCAGAAGAAAAAAAATAAGAAAATGGATTTTTTTTTTGTCGTGTCTAATCCTGCCTTGCCTCCTCCGGGTGAGAGAGTCCGTTTCCTCTCGTGGTAGGTAGCCCCGTCCGGCGGCGCCGATGCTAATACCTTCAATAGCCCCTTGTTGGCTTCACATCCAATTCGAGATAGAAGCGCGGGATCCCCTCGCCGCGCGCCCTATTCTGTGTGGACAGATCCATTGAGAGGCGCCCTTGATTCCTGGCTGTTGTATCATGGGGTTGCTAGCTCTGAAGATGCTCATGTCTAGGCGGCGGGATAGCAAGCATCTTTGCGGCCAGATTCAAGCCCGTAGTAAGTCGTCGCTTAGCTCCTTCTCGGCTTCTCTGTTTGCGTTTCTTTCCAGGGAAAAACCCGATCTTTCTGCTGTGCGGGTGGGGATTGGGGTGTGTGGTAATTGATTATGTTGACCAAAATCCGAAAGCCAGACAGACAATGTTTTTACTTGACCTTAAAATCTTACTTTGGTGCACAGCAGGAATCGTTCCTGTTTCCCCTTCTTCTGTTTTGCGTACTCACTCTGAGACTCTGCAACCGAGCTCCCATTAGTTGATATTCCCTCCGTTCCGTAATTATTGTCATGGTTTTAGTTCAACAATAATGATGGAACCGATGGAATATGAATTAATTAACGTGGGTGTGGCTAGCTCTCGTCTAGATAAAAATTAACTAAGTCTCATCTACAAAATAGAAATAAAAATCCGTACGAATCTTCTCATAAAATCAAATGACATACGAGTTAGATGGAACTTTGTTAAGACGAGAATGAACAAATCCGTTAATTATATCAATTATTGAAGATTTGAGAGGTAAAAGATTCAATGATACTTCATCTGTAAACTAATATAAAAGCGTTTAGATCACTAGTTTAGTATTCTAAATGCTCTTATATTAGTTTATGGAAGGAGTACTTCTCTACCATATTTCCTGAGGACCCATCAGTATCCATTCAAACCAGAATAGTCCCTAGGCTTCATAGCATCCAAATGTGAACCAAGGGATGGTGGCTAGGAAAGGGTATGGGTATCACTGGCCGATGGGCTTTACGTTCTGTTGAAATGAACAAAATTGATGGAATTTCGGGAATATTGCAGTCTTGTGGTTTTTGAAGTTGCTACAGTCCTTTCGCAAAACTTAGGTAAATAGATTTATGTTTCTGCTTGATTTGGTGTTTTCAATGTTTTTGAAGTTGCTAGTGTCCTTTTCACAAAACTTAGATAAGGGAAGCAAACTAGATTTCTGCGTGTGCCTGAGTTTGTTGTTTTTTATGGTAATGTCTATATTACTAATACCCATGCATGATTTGTTGCAGATAGATTGGTTACTTCAGTGGTTAAAAGAAAGATCTCTTCATGCCAACACAATAACAATCAAGGTTGCAAGAGAGTGGCATTTTCAGGGGCAGACCTTCCAGAGGTACGGCATACTACAATGCTGATAATACTAGTAATTAGAGTAAAACACGACTATGACTATTCTAGCCTCAAAGTGCACAAATTGATATGGACTGATCTTGTAGTGCTGCAATCTCCTGCAGTACGTACTACAACATTAGTTGCTTTGCTCAGTTCTAACTATTCCAGCTCAGAACAAAACTCTCTGTCAAGAGATGAGGGTGAGTTGCTTTGCTATTTTTGTTCGATACATTTTAGCAAGGTAAGAAAGAGAGGTGAGACACATGGATAGACCACCACTAATCCTCACCCTCAATTGAACAAGTTTTAGAACAAATTATTGGTTAGTAGGCTTCAGAGCAGCGGCGAGTCTAGTAGGGGGCCTTCAACAGGCTTGAGCCTACCCTCCAGCAAAACAAAAGCTCACCAGTCCATCTAGAGCCCGTTCGCTGTAGCAAAACATACGAGCAATATCTCTCTGTTCGTAACTTTGCACCCAGCCAGCCGTGATGCGTCCAACAGAAGTGCAGAATAATAGTCGCAACCTCGCAGGACTGCAGCCCTCAACAGAGGAGTGCACCGACAGTATGGTAGAGGAGCGCGCCGGCAGTAGGGTAGTGGAACGCGGCGGCAGTACCGCAGTAGGGAATTGGAGCGTGCTGGCCGGCCCACAAAGGAGGGAGAAGGCCACAACCTGGGCAGCTCCACAGCTGGGCGCATCCCCGCTTTGGCCACTGGAGGGCCAACCCGCAAGATGTTGGTCTAATTCTTGATTTATTTCGTTAAATTAGTAACACTAATGGCTAGCTCATGAAATGTTAAATAGTTTACTGTTGAATACAGCTTGTTTGCCTATTTACAAAAATAAAGATACTATGAGTATTCTATGAGAAAGAGATATCCACAAGCATAATTTTCAGTAATAATTCTAGTGTTGGGCACTTGGGTATACTTTTCTTTATTTTGGTTTGGAGCCGTTCAACAATATGGCAGTATGAAGCAACACTGATATCATTGTTTTTGCCTTCTTTTGCTGTTTTATTGTTGCTTCTCTCATACTAATGTATTGGTATGTGAATTCCTAGTACATGACACTATTTTCTATGATGATGCTAATTTAGTTTAGTCATCGTTAATTTTGAGCCCACCCTCCATTTCCTTTCTGGATTCGCCACTGCTTCAGAGTAGGATTCTACAAGTGGTTCATAGAAATCAATACGACCTTTTGAAATCTCACACAATACAAGATTGTCTGGCTTGGGCATTCGAGTACATTCCCTTATTTGGGCTTACCACTTGGTACAACACGTCCTATAATTCAAGATTTTGTGACCCTTGGTGGACTGTGTGGAAAGAAGATTAAACGTCTGCTCCCGCTTTTTGACATCTGGTGGCTCTCTAATTATGTTAATTCAGTTATGTCAGCGCTCCCTACATTTTACATAGGCTCTCTTAAGATTTAGAAAAGGACGATCCAGTCAATGGACAGAGCAAGACGCCACTGTCTTTGCGCCAAAGGGAGGATGGCATTGATCAAAAACCCAAATCCTTGGCTATATGGGATATAGTTTGCATGCCAGCAGCTTTTTAAGTTTTACAATTGTGCTAACATTTCTTGGCCGCAGCTGGTTAGGCATGCATATTATCAGAATTTTGTTCCCCACGGCTCATTTTGGTGGCGGGACATTTGTTCTTTTGCTTGGCACTTTCGGGCTATTACCGCACTTGATCCAAGAACTGGCATGACTATACTTCCGTGTGAAGATAAGTGGCATTCTGGAGCTTCACCTCCCGAGATTTTTATAATTTTCTGTTGAGCACAATATATTCCTTGCCCAGGCTGTTCAAACAAAAGATATAACAACTTTGTTCATTCTGCCCCTGTCTGAGCAAGAGTTTGAGGAGCTTTAGGTTGTCTCTGCCCATTCAGATGACTGTTCAGGATGGTCTGTCAGATTCTTGGACGTGCTGTTTAAAACTTCAAATGCTGGGCATTTTACTCCATCTAGCTACAAATTCCTATTTGCTGGTTTGGAGGTTGACCCAATCTTCTCTAAATTATGGAAAAGCAAATGTATGACCAAGCTGAAGGTGTTTGCTTGGTTATTTTTAATGGATCGGCTCAATAGTAGGGGTCTAATGCTTCGGAAACATTAGCATTTGGAGCCTGGTCCCAATTGTGTGCGCTGCTCTGAGGGAATTATTGAAACAAGGAACCATATCTTCTTTGAGTGTTCTTTTGTAGCTAGGTGCTGGAATTTTGCAGAAGTCACTTGGCTCCCAGGTCTTTCTCTGTTCCATTCTTTCCATGCAACGAAAGCTTCCTTTCAGAGCTCATGTTTCATTGAGATCATTACTTGTGTTGCTTGGAATATCTAGAAAGAAAGAAATGGTTTGATTTTTAGCAAACAAGACCAATATTTTCTTCTTGGAAAGCTAGGTTCCTATCTGATCTCAACCTCACTGCTCATCGTTTCAAGCAAACCGAGAAGCAAAAGTTTGAAACTTGGATCTATAGCCTCTGGCCTTGGCTCTTTTTGCTTTTGTTGCTCCTCGGGGTTTCTAGCTATCTAGTTCCCCACTGAATTGTTAGCCTTGTTAACCTACATGTAACCTTTCTGTTTTATGTACTATATTTATTAATAGAAAATTACCCTTGGGGGTTCCCCCAGGATTTCATGGTAAAAAGAATAGTAGGAAAGTACCGACAACACAGTTTTTTGTGAACTAAATCTTACTCCCTCCGTCCGAAAATACTTGTCATCAAAATGGACAAAAAGGGATGTATCTAAAACTAAAATACATCTAGATACATCCCCTTTTATTCATTTTGATGACAAGTATTTCCGGACGGAGGAAGTATAAAGAAACATCCTGCACATGCTCACCCCATTGAAACAACCACTTGCCTGTACAATTCCCCTTGTAAACTTTTCTCCAATGTTTGTGTCTATAGGACATCTGGCGCCATATACATTCCCTACTGCCGCTGCGAGATGCTGCCCGTGTTGCCTGCGTATCTCATGCATTTTTACGTTCCTGGAAATGCCATCCCAACCTCTCCTTCACTAGGAAAGCACTGGGCCTGAATGGAATTCCACGTCAAAGTGATGTAATTGCAAGGGATCTCACTATGAAAGTCGACCACATTCTCAAAAAACACTCAGGCAAAGGAGTTAAGAAATTCAGGATCGAATTGCACATTCCAGTTGATCCCTGCTATCTTAATAGCTGGCTTCAGATTGCTGCTGAACTACGGATTGAGGAACTCGCCGTTGTTCTACCTTCAACCTGCAATGCAAATGACTACGATTTCCCTTGTGCACTTTTTGTTGATGATGGGTGTAGAAACGCAATAGAGCATCTCTGCCTTGGCGGTTGTGCCTTCCATCCCACAGCTGGATTTGGTTACTTGAGAAAGCTGCGGCTGTTTTGGGTGCATATTACGGTGGATGAATTAGAATGCCTTATTTCCAAATCTCCAGCTTTGGAGCACTTGGCACTCAAGTATTGCTATACGATCACTTACCTGAAGATACCTAGCCTGCTACAGCATCTCAGCTACCTGATGGTGGCTGCATGCGCTAATCTGCAGACAATAGAGTGTAAAGCTCCAAATCTCTCCACTTTTTACTTCAGTGGTCGACAAGTTGAACTTCTGTTTGGATGTTCAGTTCAAGTGAAGACCATGGAAATGCGTTGTTCTACTCAGTGTAACACCATTTATAATGCTTGTGCCAACCTGCCATCCATTGTGCCAAATATTGAAACTCTCAGCATATCTTCTGTTAGTGAGGTAAACTGCGGAACTTTTGATTATCATATATACCTTGAAATGTTACTAATGTGAGGCGTATTCTTGAAGGTGGTCAATACACCAATCGTGCCTGTAAAATTCCTCCACCTCAAGTATCTGTCTATTTCTCTTGAAGGAAATGGGGCTTTTTCCCCAGACTATGATTACTTTTCTCTGGTTTCTTTGCTGGATGCTTGTCCTGTCTTGGAAACTTTCAACTTGTTTGTAAGTCGCTCTTTCATCTTGAATCATATCTACTGTCTAGTATCTTCAGTGGTACGATCCAAGTATCTTGGTTTTTCACATTGTCAGGGACACTGATATTGAACATTGCGCATGCAGGTGTCACAGGATCGCATGAAACACGATTCGGTTCTTGGAGACCCGTCGTCACGTCTTAGGCAGATGCCTGAATACCGCCACGACAACATTAAGAATGTGAAGATTATTGGGTTTTGCTCTGCGAAGAGCATGGTCGAGCTGGCATGCCATATTCTCGAGAATGCAACATCACTCGAGTGCCTTACTTTGGACACGATACGTGCTGTTTTTAGTATTGACAGACACATTCACAAAACCGGTGAATGTGGCCACATAGGCAGGCATATGATCAGAGAAGCACGTAAGGCGCTCTTGGCTGTCAAAAGATATATTGTGGGAATAGTTCCCTCCACAGTCAAGTTAAATGTCCTGGAGCCTTGCAAGCTATGCCATGCTTTGGCTGTTTAGCTGTGGTAATATCATAATTTTGTAAATTACATTGTGGACCGAACACTGTTGCATGAGTTGCGACTTGCAGAAACACCCATGTAGAAGCATAGGGGCAAGCAATTATGGTATTTTGATATATGAGAGAAGATATCAGAAACTATTTAGTATTATAGTTGTTGATATATTTTCTTATAAAACTTGGTCAAAACTTACAGCATTTGACTCGAGACAAAAGTTATAGGCCTTCTCTGGGGAGACAAGGGAGTATCATGTAACTGAGATGTGCTATGCAGTTATCCCAACAATCTTGTTTATCTTTGTCCATGAAATTATTGTTTTTGATCTTTATTTTTATTTTCACATATGCTGTGATTTGGTTCTTGTATTTTGTGTAATCAGCTTGACATGTGTTGTGCTTGAGGTATACTGTGATGATGTTTGATGAAAACCAGAAATTTTGGCTCTGGTATTTGCCTGATGAGAAAACAATCAAATAAAAAGCAGAAGCCTAAAAATGGGGATAGTACATGGAACTACAAATTATTATAGACAATTACACATGTTTGAGAGCCGTGTAGCATCAAGAATGGTGCCCAGATCAGCAGGGTTCATTTTACATCGCCTCCAAATCACTGCTGAATCGTCTCCCTTGTTGATTCAGAGAACATCTACTCTAGTGGTACAGATTGCAGAAATGGTGGCTGGATCATCGCCCCTCGCCGCGGGCGTTGAGCTGGGAGAAGACCTGGCTGTCGGCGAGGTCGGTCATGCTCAGGCCCGTCTCGTCCGCGTCGTCCATCACAAGCTTCAAAATATCGGATATCGGGTTCGTTCGGTTTGGCTTTGACATATCGGATGTCGGATATCGGGTGATATATCGGACGATATGTAGATATATCGAAGAAAACATGTCTAGTTTTTTTCATTCTTCTTGTTCAAAACATGTATTTTTTAGTAAAACAAAATGTGTGATGTCAATGCTTCAACATAACACATTTAGGTTCCTAATTTATTAACTCGTTGATTAAGAAACTATTAAGGAAAGATTCACAAAATTCTTAACCTATGATTAAAAAAATACGATATGTATGCATTTGTACGAAACATTGCGCATGACTTTGATAATATATGCTGAAGTTGTAAGTGCATAATATTATTTCACTATTATTTAATAAAGAATTATTGTTATCTACGTATCGTGCTATATCGGTGGACATATCGGGCTAGATATCGGCCATATCGGTTGACATTTCGGTCCATATCGGGTGATATGTTTGAAAATGATATTTACAAAATGATATGTTATGTATATATCGATAGAGCCCCAAAAGTGATATATCGGCCTTTATATCGGTCATATCGGCCTTGATTTAAAAGCTTGGTCCATCATCAGCAGGCTTGTATATTTATCTAGGATGTGTAACATGTATGCAATATTCATCATCAGCAGGCTTGTATATTTATCTAGGATGTGTAACATGTATGCAATATTTTGAACCAACTTCCTCTATCTTGAAAAGTAACAGCCAAAAATATTTATTGAGTTCCGCCTCAATGTCTCCAACATCATCTATTCAAGAACGGAGGGGCCGTAGTTATGTATATCGAATCAACTAAATTAGAAATCACAATAGAGAGTTCTCGCCAAAAAAAATTCACAATAGAGAGAATTTAAATATATACGTATATGCAACCAGGAAAAAAAAGTTTTGCGAGTTTGTGTTAAAAAAAGTTGTTCACGGACAATTAAACGGGCCAAAAATTTACATGCCAAAGTCTGGCCGGATCCCCTAAAAAAAAAAGTCTGGCCGGATGGCCGCGCAAACGAATAATCCTGCCTTGCTTTGCCCTGTTTTTTTTTTTGGAAGGGTTGCTTTGCCCTGTTGCGGGGGTGAGAGTCCGTTTCCTCTCGTGGTGGGGTGGGTAGCCCCGTCAGGCGGCGCCGACGCTATTTCCTCGGCCGCGCCTTGTTGGCTTCGCCTCGAATTCGAATTCGAGATAGAAGCGCGGGATCCCCTCCCCGCGCGCCCTATTCTGTGTGGACAGATCCATTGGCATATACGGAGTAGAAGAGGAACAGAGGTTGAGCCCTTTTTGGCGCGCTCGATTTCTCGCTTTCGTATCATGGGGTTGCTAGCTCTGAAGCTGCTCATGTCCAGGCAGCGGGGCAGCAAGCATCTCGGCGGCCAGATTCAAGCCCGCAGTAAGTCGTCTCTTAGCCCCTTCTCGGCTTATTTGTTTGCGGTTTCTGTCCCGGAGGAAAAAAAAACTCATCTTTTGGGGATTAGTTACTACTTAGACCTGAATTCTTGCCAGGCCTGAATTCTTTTGGGGATGAACCAAAACGCTCCTTTTTGGTAAGATAAGAGGAAGTTTTTGGAGGCAATCAAGGAAAAGGCCCCTGGCATGGACGGTTATAACACCTCCTTTTAGTTGCAGTGATGATCTGATACAGGAGATCGGCGACATCGTAAACCACCAGATCTCCTCCCTTCCCATTAAGTATTAGGGATTACCACTAAGCACGAAGAAACACAGAAAGGAAGATTTTCATGGTTTGATTGACAAGCTAAGAGACAAGTTGCCTGCTTGGACTACTTGACTTTTATACATCAGAATGATGCATGCAGCCATATTATGAACTAAAGTGCGGAAAAGAGCCTTCTTAGGGAAGGGGACTGATGTTGTTCATGGTGTTCATTGGCAAATGGATTAATGGATTCACAATTGAAGAACTTGCTACGGAGATTTTCCACTTGGTTCATCCAGAAACCAGAGTGAAGAGAACGGTCATTGATGCCATGACCAATGGCAGATGGATTAAGGATATCAAGAAACCAATCAATGTACTTTTCTTTGTGCAGGCGCTTGCATTGTGGGATATCCTCTCTCAAGTTCATCTTAACCGTACCTGAATGCTACTGACTCTTGGAATTGGAAGTGGGAGGCCAAGGAAGTTTTCTCCGCAAAATCTGTTTACAAGGCGTTTTTAGCACTTCGATCACTAACCTATCGGCTGATGCAATCTGGTAGTCTTGGGCTCCACTTAAATGCAATTTTTTCTTATAGTTAGTCGTTCGTGGAAGGATATGGACGACAGAACCTCCCTCATAACAAGCTATGTTTCTTCTACTCTTCTGTGATATGGTTCAGGAAAACATCCATCACATGTTCATGGAGTGCGCAGTCGTGAACTCTGCATTGGGCTGATCTGCAGGAGGTCATCCCACAAATGGATTCAAATTTGATCATGCTTATCACCTGTAGCATCTAGTGGCATTCGGCAGATCTAGGCTGCAAGGTGACAAGATAATTTTTTTGAAAAGAATTGATCTAGCAGTGGAAGGGAAGAGTTTTTTTATAATATCTTCAAACCAATACAGCATATCGTTGATCTGATCAAAGCTTTGGGCGGTGGCTAGCCCGTGATGTTTTCCTTTGTACCGAAAAAGGCTTTCGCCCCGCTTTATATATAAAGCAAACCGCCCAAGCAACAGAGAACACAAAAGTTCACACCACACACACACACACACAGAACGAAAGTACGAGGGTCTTACTCTTTCTGTTTTGTGGTTGTTTCTGCATTGTCGTTGGTCTTGTCAGGTCCTTTGCTGGTAGTTTTCATTTTGGTAGAAGGTCGTATTCGGCTTTGTCAGGTCGCCCGTAACCTTTCTATAGCTTCAACTTCTCCTTTCTTAACATATCCTACATGCAGTTCTCCTGTATGGTTCGGAAAAATTATGTTGATCAAAGTCTGAAAGCCTGACAGACAATGTCTTCTACTTGACCTTAAAATCTTACTTTGGTGGACAGCAAGATTGATCCCTTTTTTTCTTTCTGTTTTGCGTAGTCACTCAGGGACTCTCCAACCGAGCTCCCGTTGGTTCAGAATGAATTAATTATTGAAGATTTGGAGAGGCAAAAGATTCAATGATACTTCTCTACCATAGATCCTGAGCCAGGAGTATCCATTCAAACCAGACTTGTCCCTAGGCTTCATGTGGTAGCATTCAAATGTAAACTGAGCGATGGGGGCCAGGAAAGGGTAGTGGTATCACTGTCTGATGGGTTCTACATTCCTTTGAATTGAACAGAATTGATGGGACTTCTGGAATATTGCAGTCTTGTGATTTTTGAAGTTTCTAGTGTCCTTTCACAAAACTTAGATAAGGGAAGCAAACTAGTAGATCTCTGTGTGTGCTTGAGTTTGGTGTTTTTGAAGCTGCTAGTGTCCTTGTGCAAAACTTAAATAAGGGAAGCAAACTAGATTTCTGTGTGCTTGAGTTTGTTCTTTTCGATGGTAATGTCTATATTATTATTAATATCAATGCATGATGTGTCGCAGATAGATCGGTAGCTTCAGCAGCTAAAAGAAAGATCTCTTCATGCCAACACAGTAACCTTCAAGGTTGCAAGAGAATGGCATTTTCAGGGCCAGACCTTCCAGAGGTACAGCATACTAAAATGTTGATAATACTCGTAGTTAAAGTAAAACATGACTATGACTGTTCTAGCCTCAAAGTGCACAAATTCAGCTATGCTAACTAAATAAACAAAATATGGACTGATCTTGCAGTGCCGCAATCCCCTTCAGTCCTACTACAACATTAGTTGCTTTGCTCAGTTCTAACTATTTTATCTTAGAATAAATCACTATAAGAGTTACTCTGTAATACAGGGCTGTACCCGAGAAATCGGACGACCTTATAGCTATTAAAGAGCAATGATTGAAAAAATGTTCTGTATATCTAGCTAAGTATCATGCTTCACTATGAAATAAATTTTATAAAGAAACATCGTGCACATGCTCACCCCCATTGAAATAACCACTTGTCTCTACAACTCCCCTTGTGAACTTTTCTCCAATGTTTGCGTGTACAGGACATCTGGCGCCATATACATTCCCTGCTGCCGCTGCGAGATGCTGCCCGTGTTGCCAGCGTATCTCATGCATTTTTACGTTCTTGGAAGTGCCATCCTAACCTCACCTTCAGTAGGAAAGCACTGGGCCTGAATGGAATTCCATGTCAAAACGATGTAATTGCAAGGGATCTCACGATGAAAGTTGATCACATTCTGAAAAAACACTCAGGCAAAGGAGTTAAGAAATTCAGGATCGAATTATACATTATAGTTGATCCCTGTTATCTTAATAGCTGGCTCCAGATTGCCACTAAACTACGGATTGAGGAACTCGCCGTTGTTCTACCTTCAACCTACAATGCAAACTGCTATGATTTCCCGTGTGCACTTTTTGTTGATGATGGGTGTAGAAACACAATAGAGCATCTCTGCCTTGGTGGTTGTGCCTTCCATCCGACGGCTGGATTTGGTAACTTGAGAAGGCTCCAGCTATTTTGGGTTCGTATTACGGTGGATGAATTAGGATGCCTAATTTTCAATTCTTCTGCTTTGGAGCACTTGACACTAAAGTATTGCAATACGATCACTTACCTGAAGATACCTAGCCTGCTACAGCATCTCAGCTACCTGATGGTGTCTGAATGCACTAAACTGCAGTTGATAGAGTGCAAAGCTCCAAATCTCTCCACCTTTTATTTCAATGGTGGACAAGTTAAACTTCTGTTTGGAGATTCAGTTCAAGTGAAGACCATGGGAATGTGTTGTTTTGCTCCGTGTAACACCATCTACAATGCTCGTGCCAACCTGCCATCCATTGTGCCCAATATTGAAACTCTTAGCATATCTTCTGTTAGTGAGGTATACTACAAAACTTTTGATTATCAGATATAACTTGGAATGTTACTAATGTGAATTATATTCTTGAAGGTCATTAATACACCAATTGTGCCTGTCAAATTCCTCCACCTCAAGTATTTGTCTATTTCTCTTGAAGCCGAACATGGGGCTTTCCCCCCAGTCTACGATTACTTCTCTCTGGTTTCTTTTCTGGATGCTTGTCCTGTCTTGGAAACTTTCCACTTGGCTGTAAGTCACGTTTTCATCTCAAAAGATATCTAGTCTAGTTTCTTCGGTTGTATCATCAATCCAAATATCTTCTTGGTTTTTACATTATCAGTCGATGGTCATATTAATTTTGATCCTATGCAGGTGTCGCAGACTCGCATGAAGCATGATTCGGTTTTCGGAGACCCGTCACATCTTAGGCAGAGGCGAGAATACCGCCATGAGAACATCAAGACTGTCAAGATCTCTGGGTTTTGCTCTGCAAAGAGCATGGTTGAGCTGACATGTCATATTCTTGAGAATGCAACATCACTAGAGTGTCTTATGTTGGACACGATAGATGATGTTGACGATATTGGTAGGCACGTTCATGAAACCGGTGAGTGTAACCCCATTGGTAGGCATATGATCAAAGAAGCCCGTGAGGCTCTCTTGGCAATTGAAAGGTATATTATGAAAAAAGTTCCCTCCACAGTAAAGTTAAATGTTCTAGAGCCTTGCAGGCGATGCCATGCTTTTGCTGCTTAGATGTGGCAATATCATAATTTAGTAGATTATACATTGTGGACCAAATATTGTTGCATGATGCAATATTTCACTGTGACAATGTCATAATTGAATTTATTGTTTATTACTCCCTCGGTTCCATAGTTGTCGTTAATTTAGTACAACTTTGTACTAAATCAGCGACAACTAATATGAAACGGAGGTAGTACTTTTTAGTTACAACTTACGGCGCTATTGGTTCCTTTGGTTTTTCTATTTTAAATGGGTTGTGTTAAAGGTACTATCATGCTGTTGATGAGAATAGGAAGATCTGGGTTTTTAATTGCTTGGTGAAAAGAAAAGTTGTGGCATTTTAATAAACTCTAAAAATAAATATTGCTGGTCCATAGTTCACTCCCACATGTGCAGGTAGAAATCTTCAGAAAATTTAGAACATTGAAAGTAAGCCTTGAGTTTAGTGTGATGAGTCACTGTTGTGTATCCGTGCATTGCCCAAATCAGTGTTTTTTTTCAGGTGTTCACATTAAACGGCCGATGCAGTCTTCTCACGAAGCACATTCCACACTGAAAAGGCTCCACTTGGATTTTTTTTGGAAAAAATTCCCATTTATTCAAAAAATGTTAACACTTTCTGAAAAATAAACATGTTTTGATTTTTGATGAACAAAATTTGATTTTTGGATGAACATTTTTTGCATTTAATGAACAAAATTTAAGTTCAATGAACATGTTTTGAATTCACTGAACATTAAAAAAATCATAAACATTTTTTAATTTGATGATTTTTTTACTTTGATGAACACGTGTTGAATTTGATGAACAAAATTTGAATTTCAGAAAATTTTAACCAATTTGTAAAAATGTTTGAATTTTAAAAAATTCATTAATTTGAAGAAAAAAATCCCAGATTTTGGAATTTTTTGTGAATTAGGAAAGGGAAAAATAAAAAAGAAAAGAAAAACAAAAATTCAAAGAGAAAGGGAAAAAACAAAAGAAAAAATAAAAATAAAAACCAGTTTGAGAAAGTTTTAGTACCTTCCCAAAATCAAAAAGGGCTAGTTGGGGCGGCCCAAACATATGTAGCATGAAGGGGGAATGAGGGGATGAGCACGGTCGCTACACAGCGAAGGTGTAACATACAAAAATGAATAAAAAAAGAAACAACAAAGAGAAAAATAACAAGTAAAAAAATAAAATGAAGGCGTCGTCGTCTTTTTATAACTTGCCTTATCAATTAGAAATTGTAAGAATGCCCAGTTTGATCTTGAGTGGAACAACAATAAAAATCGAAGCTTAAGTTTTTTTTTTGACGAGAAACGTATAGCTCGGACACAAGGTTTCTCACACGTCCAGAAAAAGAAGGCCCAATAGACAAAAGACCCTCCCTCACGCTCAGCCCATGGTGCATCCCTGCCCAATAGAAGGAAAAAAAACAAGATCAGGCTGGTTGCACTGGGCCGAGACGATTTTTTTTGTCCAAAAGGACCACCTGACCAGATGAATTGACAAAAATGACTACCTATGGATCAATTTGACAAAAGACGACCCCCTCAGCGGTGGCGGCAGGCACGGCAGGCGACACGTGGCGCCTGCCGCCACGATAGGAGGCAGGCGGCCCTGCCGCCACGCAACGAGGCGGCCAACAGCCTAGAACGTGTTTTCGTTGCCAGGATGGAACGGGCCAGAGCATGTGGGCCATGCCGCCACTGGATGAGGCGGCCGACACTGCTGCTGTCGCGCCCAGGCCGACAGCGCGTGCTGCACGTGGGCCGAGACCCCGAGCCATGCCGCCACTCCATGAGGCGGCAACGCTGTTGCTGCAGCATTGCCGCGCGACAACTTTGTTGTGGCAGACGACGATGATTCCCACGCCAACGATGCTGATTTCCACGGGCGGGAATCCGATGCTGTGCGGTGATTCGTATGCCCTCGAGAATCACTCACTTTGCTGGCTTTTGCTTTAGCGGATGCGACTGCTTCAGTCACTCAGCACTGCTTTTGCTTTAGCGGACGCGACCGCATTAGTCACTCAGCACTGCTTTTGCTTCAAAGGACGCGACAGCACTGCGGGAATTAACTCACTCGGTGCGGGAGTCCGAGGCTGCAGTAGGATGAGTTTTAACCTGATCTGCCGACACTACAGGGATCCTCTTCCTTTTATATGCCATACTTCTGCTCCGTGCGCAAGCATACTCTCTGTGACCTCGTTCCTCTCCTTTGCTCTCTAATTCTCTAAGTACAGAGAGAGAAAAAAAGCTCAGTAGGCACTTTCACTCGTGATTTAGGGTGATTTAGAGTTGGATTTTGAAGATGATAAAGTTGAAAAAAAGATAGATCAAGGTAAGATCTATCCATTTTTGTTTGTTTCGTTCGCATGCATGATGTTTTTACTCTTTTTGATGAGTTCATAACTAAGTATTCTATGTTGTGTTAGGCATTATTTCATCACTTTTTGAGTCATTTTAGAGCTATAGGAGTAGGAATTGCCGTGCGAAGTGAACTACGAAGTTGAAGATCGAGGTATGAGCTTTGCTATACATAGATTTTTTTGTGCATGCACAATGGTAATTAGTTAATCTTTTAGCTCGTCATTAGCTATGCGATGTTAGTGCTTGGAAGTTAGAAATAATTTCAGACAACATATGTTGCATTTATACTATTTTTTGACAAGAGTAGGTTGAAGATGTCGTATTAATGTTAGCTGCGTCCATTAATATTAATTTGTAATTAGTACTTTTGTTGAACATTTAGGTTCGGTTAGAGCCAGAATTGGACATTAAGTATTGTAGGGCATTATTAGTTTGTACCGTCTTATTGTAGGGCATTATGTTCTATCTTAAATTTATGTTGTAATTGTTGCATGACATTCGATAATTAGTTTGTATTATTAAAGTGTTTTCGGGTGGGGAGAGAAGAAAAAATTGCCGGGAAAGAAAATGACGGAAATAATTTATGCGGGAAAGAAAATACCACATTTTATTCCAAAACTATTTTTTTTCGTCCTAATGCTTTGATCCGAGCAAGGCAAACTCATACAAACGAAATTTTAGGTGGGAAATACGCGTGATCCAAAATAGTGCAAGCAGTGCATGCATGAGTGCTGTCGCCCAGGCTGCAGCAATAGGCTGAAGCAAAAGCAGCGCTGAGTGACTGATGCAGTCGCGTCCTCTGAAGCAAAAGCCAGCGCTGAGTGAGTGATTCCTGTGCTGAATATTAGTTGGGCTATAGGCCCATTTAAAAATTTCAGAAAATCCCTAAGGGTCCATGCTGTCAAGGGAGTGGTGGAAAGTTTAGTCCCACATAGCTAGTTGATAGAGATGTACACCAACTTATAAGATGAGCTCTTCTTCCACTAGTATGAGTTGGTGTGAAGGAATGAGAGGTGTTCCACACGCGCTCCTCCGCCGCCCGCCTCGCCACGACGCGCCGCGGATTGCGGAAATAAGCCGGTCAAAATTGGAGAGTCGATTACAGACACAAAATGAATGCGAGACGTCATATTCATTGCGGAAATGGAAACGTCCATAATAAATACATTTTATTGTGGAGATAGAAACATCTGAAATTAAACGTGTTTATTATGGAGATGAAACATTTGCAATTAAACGTGTTTATTGCTGGACCGTTCTCCTACCCGACTTGCTATATATATGGGGCATCGCAGCTCAGTCATATACACAACACTTCACACCTCAACTGCTCCCTGGTCGTTCCTTCCACTGCTGCTGCCTTCGATGATCCCATCCCGTCTACCGCATACACGGCTGCCGGGAGAGCAGGCCTCCGAAACCCCGCTTCTCCAGATCCTGTATGGGAGAGAGGCGATTAGGTTTTTGGGGAGCGTCTCCTACGTGACTACTCACCTCTGTTCGACTACTTCCTCTACACCGACTACTTTCGCGTCACCTTCGTCTTCACCATGAGCATTAACGTCGATCGCGCGGCTGCCGAGAAGGCCGCTGCTGATAAGAGGATCGCCGACGAGGCCAACACCTCTGCTGCTGCTATGGCCGACTGGCCTACTGGAGGGTATAACATATTTACCGCGCTCTTATTTATTTTCATGTGTGCAGTACTAGTGGTTTGCTTAGATGTTTCTACTATCTGCCTAGTACGTGCGTACATCATCAAAATTCAGTATGTCATTAGCACTGCTTATGTCATGTTCATGATTTATTATTGGATTAAATTAATCAAACAATTGCTTAATTTCTCAACAATCCAAAAACCTAATATGTGTAGGCAATTTTTGATCCATGGCTTTGCTGTTGCATTGAAACCAGCCCCATTTACGGGGATGTACTTTAAGCGTTGGCAGACCAAAACTATTTTATGGCTCACGGGGACGTACTTTAAGCGTTGGTAGACCAAAACTGTCTTATGGCTCACGGCGATGAACGTGTTCTGGGTCGCCGGTGTTACTCCCACGGGAAGGATCGCTCCCGAACAGGAGAAGGCGTTCAGGGAGGCCACCTCGTCTTTGTTGGATGCTTCTGAGCGTGATCGGAGATAAGCTGGTTGATGCATACTTACATATGCGGGTTGCCAAGGACTTGTGGGAGGCGCTTGAATCTAAATTCGGCGCAACGGATGCTGGGAACGAGATGTATATTATGGAGCAGTTCCACGCTTACAAATGGTCGAAAATCGTTCTGTATTGGAACAGGCTCATGAGATACAGTGCATAGCTAAGGAGCTTGAGCTTCTCAAGTGTGTGCCGTCGGGCAAATTTGTCGCGAGTTGCATTATCGCTAAGTTACCTAATTCCTGGAGGAACTTTGCCACTACTCTAAAACATCATAGGTGTGAATTCTCAGTTGACGATGTCATTGGCCATCTGAGTGTCGACAGAACTCGAGGGCAAAGGACTCACACGGAAAAGGGACCGAAGGGACCTCTGTCGCAAATGTGGTGCAGAAGAACTTCAACCCCCACAATCCCAAGGGAAAGACTGGTGTCCAACAGAACACCGAGTTTAAGAAGAAGGGCAAGAAGACCTTCAAGAAAGATAAGAAGAAGGGTGGATGTTTCACTAGGGGTTCAGATGAACATTGGGCTGCTAAGTGCCCAAACAAGTTTAAGAAGTCAGGATAGGACTCCAAGACTGTCAACATGATTGTGAGCAACGATGAGAGTGGGCCATCTGGGTACGGTAATTTCTTTACTGTATTTTCAGTTTGCCAGTCTACCAATTGGTGGATTGACACAGGTGCAAATATTCATGTGTGTGCTGACATTTCATTGTTTTCTTCTTATCAGGCCATAGGGAACGGGTCCATACTGATGGGTAACCACGCGAGTGCTTCTATTCATGGTGTTGGAACGGTCAATCTGAAGTTTACTTCGGGAAGGATCGTGCAACTGAAGAACGTGCAGCATGTCCCCCCATCAAAAAGAATTTTGTTAGTGGTTCCCTTCTATGTAGAGAAGGGTTTAAGTTGATATTCGAGTGTAATAAAGTAGTTGTTATGAAATATGGACTCTTTGTTGGAAAAGGTTATGAATGCGGAGGTCTATTCTGCTTTTCCCTCGCAGATTTTTGTAATAAAGCCGTGAACAATATTCATTCTAGTGTTAATGAAACAGAAGTTTGGCATTCACGTCTTTGACACATTGGTTTTGGTAGTATGACACGGTTAGCAAAATTGAATTTAATCCGAAGTTTCACTTTAGCCAAAGGTTCTAAGTGCCATTCGTGTGTGCAAGCAAAGCAACCTCGCAAGCCCCATAAGGCTGCGGAGGAGAGACATTTGGCGCCATTAGAACTCATACATTCTGATCTTTGTGAGATGAATGGTGTATTGACTAAAGGTGAAAAAAGGTACTTCATGATGTTGATAGATGATTCTACTAGATATTGCTATGTATATCTTTTAAACACTAAAGATGAGGCTATACACTACTTTAAAATCTATAAGGCAAAAGTTGAGAATTAACTTGAAAAGAAAATAAAATGAGTCCGATCAGATCATGGTGGAGAGTATTTCTCTAATGAGTTTGATTCTTTCTGTGCGAAACACAGAATTATTCATGAGAGGACGCCTCCCTATTCATCTCAGTCAAATGGGGTTGCCGAATGGAAAAACCGTACTCTAACAGATTTTGTTAATGCCATGTTAGATACATCTGGTTATCCAAGGCATGGTGGGGGAGGCTATATTGACATCATGTCATGTCCTGAATAAAGTTCCGACAAAAGACAATGAGATCACTCCCTATGAGCAATGGGAAAAGAGAAGAACGACACTCTCATACTTATGCACTTGGGGTTGCTTAGCAAAAGTCAGTGTGCCAATCCCCAAAAAGCGTAAGCTTGGACCAAAGACCGTGGACTGCGTTAATTTGGGCTACGCTAAGAATAGCGTCGACTATAGATTTCTGGTAGTGAAATCTGAGGTACCTGACATGAAGGTCAGTACGATTGTGGATCTAAAGATGCTACATTCTTTGAGGATATTTTTCCTATGAGAGATATGCAAAGCACTTCTAGGCTGGAATCTAATGAGACTCCTGAACCTGCCATTCCGATGGAATATTATGAACAGACACATGATGGAATTCCTGAGGAGGATGACAAGGAAACCCTTGCTAGGGGCAAGAGACAGAGGACTGCAAAGTATTTTGGTGATGATTTCCTTGTATACCTTGTGGATGATACTCCCACTTCTATTTCAGAAGCTTATGCGTCTCCGGATGCTGACTACAGGAAAGAAGCGGTCCGTAGCGAGATGGACTCCATCATGGCTAACAGGACATGGGAAATCACTGAACGCCCCTATGGCTGTAAACCAGTGGGATGTAAATGGGTGTTCAAAAAGAAGCTTAGGTCCAATGGTATGATTGAAAAGTACAAGGCAAGGCTTGTGGCCAAGGGCTATGACCAGAAAGAAGAGGAATATTTCTTTGATACTTATTCACCTGTGGCTAGACTGACCACCATTCGAGTATTACTCTCGTTGGCGACCTTGCATGGCCTTCTAGCCCACCAGATGGATGTTAAGACGGATTTCCTGAATGGAGAGCTACACGAGGAAATCTACATGCAACAGCCATATGGATTTGTGATAGATGGTCAGGAAGGAAAAGTGTGTAGGTTGCTGAAATCTTTGTATGGCCTGAAACAAGCACCTAAGCAATGGCATGATAAGTTTAATACAACTCTATCATCTGTTGGTTTCGTTGTTAATGAAGCTGACAAATATGTATACTATCACCATGGTGGGGGTGAAGGAGTTATACTGTGCTTGTATGTTGATGACATACTAATATTTGGAACCAACCTCAAAGTCATTGAGGAGGTCAAGTCGTTTCTATCTCAGAACTTTGAGATGAAAGAACTTGGTGTGGCTGATGTTACTTGAACATCAAGCTATTGAGAGATAATGAGGGTGGGATTACACTTCTGCAATCCCATTATGTTGAGAAGGTGTTGAGTCGTTTTGGATATGCTTACTGCACGCCATCTCAAACACCATATGATCCTAGCGTGTTGATTCGAAAGTCCAAAGGCACGGCTATAGATCAATTAAGATACTCTCAAATCATTGGTTCACTTATGTACCTAGCGAGAGCTACGAGGCCTGACATCGCTTTTGCTATGAGCAAACTGAGTCGGTTTGTTTCAAAACCGAGTGATGTACATTGGCGTGCTGTTGAAAGAGTTATGCGCTATCTAAAGGGTACTATGAACTATGGACTTCACTATACCGGATACCCGTCGGTACTTGAAGGGTATAGTGACGCAAATTGGATCTCTGATGCTGATGAGATGAAGGCTACAACTGGGTATATGTTTCCTGGAAGTCTTGCAAGCAAACGATCTTAACGAGATCGACAATGGAAGTAGAATTAACAGCATTAGACACGTTTGGTGTCTAAGAAGGATGGCTTCGAGATCTTTTGATGGACTTGCCAGTGGTTGATAAACCGGTTTCGACTATCCTTATGAACTATGATAATCAGACTGTCATCACTAAGGTGAAGAGTTCAAAGGACAACATGAAGTCCAACAAAAACATAAGAATGAGACTAAAAGTTGTCAGAAAACTAAGAAACACCGGAGTGATAGTGTTGGAATATGTCCAAACGGCTAAGAATCTGGTAGATCCCTTTACAAAAGGGCTGTCGCATGTTGTGATAGATAATGCATCGAGGGAGATGGGTATGAGACCCGCATGAGTTGCCATGGTAGTAACCCAACCTTTGTGATCGGAGATCCCGTGAAGTAGGACCTGGGAAAACAAGCTAGTGGTTAACTGAGGAGAGTATTTTAACTAACCCACTCCGTTGGAGATGCACAACTCTCGATAACTGTATGGCAGGTTGACTTTTGTCTTAATGTGTTCCAAGGCTTGTAAAGGCAAGATGCTATCCTATAGAGCGATCTTTGGAGGAACACACCTATATGAGCCTGACTACTGGTCATAGTCTATGAGAATAGGGTGATCTCTAGTAAGTTCATGAACAGGCCAGGAGTGACCCATATGCTCCACCCGAGGGGGTCAGCCTTTGGCAGCCTAGTACTGGTAAGACACTTGGTGAAACTCCTTCACGCCAAATTGACAATTCAAGGCCTAGTCCATTGTTCAGTTGTGGAGGAGTGTAGCTATTTGTTCTAGGCGGATGTTCAACCTTAACGGGTCTCCACTGAAAATACTGGTATATCAAAATAGAGTTTGGAACGGAGGACAAAACCATGGGCCTTCGGGATCTGGTGGGGGATTGCTGAATATTAGTTGGGATATAGGCATTTAAGAATTACAGAAAATCCCTAAGGGCCCATGCTGTCAAGGGAGTGGTGGGAAGTTTGAAGGAAATATGTCCTAGAGGCAATAATAAAGTTGTTATTTATATTTCCTTATATCATGATAAATGTTTATTATTCATGCTAGAATTGTCTTAACCGGAAACTTAGTACATGTGTGAATACATAGAAAAAATGAGTGTCACTAGTATGCCTCTACTTGACTAGCTCGTTAATCAAAGATGGTTAAGTTTCCTAGCCATCGACAAGAGTTGTCATTTGATGAACGGGATCACATCATTAGAGAATGATGTGATTGACTTCACCCATCCATTAGCTTAGCACGATGATCTTTTAGTTTGTTGCTATTGCTTTCTTCATAACTTATACATGTTCCTATGACTATGAGATTATGCAACTCCCGAATACCAGAGGAACACTTAGTGTGCTATCAAACGTCACAAGGTAACTGGGTGACTATAAAGATGCTCTACAGGTGTCTCCGATGGTGTTTGTTGAGTTGTCATAGATTAAGATTAGGATTTGTCACTCCGTGTATCGGAGAGGTATCTATGGGCCCTCTCAGTAATACACATCACTATAAGCCTTGCAAGCAATGTGATTAATGAGTTAGTTACGGGATGTTGCATTATGGAACAAGTAAAGAGACTTGCCGGTAACGAGATTGAACTAGGTATTGAGATACAGACGATCGAATCTCGGGAAAGTAACATACCGATGACAAAGGGAAAAACATATGTTGTTATACGGTTTGACCTATAAAGATCTTCGTAGAATATGTAGGAACCAATATGAGCATCTAGGTTTGGCTATTGGTTATTGACCGGAAGTGAGTCTCGGTCATGTCTACATAGTTCTTGAACCCGTAGGGTCCACACGCTTAACATTCGGTGACGATCAGTATTATGAGTTTATGTGTTTTGATGTACCGAAGGTAGTTCAGAGTCCCGGATATGATCACGGACATGACGAGGAGTCTCGAAATGGTCAAGACATAAAGATTGATATATTGGACGGATATGTTCGGATATCGGAAGTGCTCTAGAGAAGTTTCGGATAAAATAGGAGTGCCGGAGGGTTATCGGAACCCCCGGGGGAACTAATGGGCCTCGATGGGCCTTAGTGAAGAGAGAGGGGGGCGGCCAGGGCAGGCCGCGCGCCCCCTCCCCCTTGAGTCCGAATTGGACCAGGAAGGGGGGGGGCCTTTTTCCTTTCCCCTCTCCCTATCCTTCCTTCCCCCTCTCTCCCTTTTGGTGGAAACCTACTAGGACTTGGAGTCCTAGTAGGATTACCCTCTTGGGGGCGCGCCAAGGAGGGCCGGCCAGCCTCCCCCTCCCTCCTTTATATACGTCGGGAGGGGGGCACCCTAGAACACACAAGTTGATTGTTTAGCCGTGTGCGGTGCCCCCCTCCATAGATTTCCACCTCGGTCATATCGTTGTAGAGCTTAGGCGAAGCCCTGCGTCGGTAACTTCATCATCACCGTCGTGATGACGAAACTCTCCCTCGACGTCAGCTGGATATAGAGTTCGTGGGACGTTGATACGTCTCCTCGTATCTATAATTTTTTTTGTTCCATGTCAATATTATACAACTTTCATATACTTTTGGCAACTTTTTATACTATTTTTGGGACTAACATATTGATCCAGTGCCCAGGGCCAGTTCCTATTTGTTGCATGTTTTTTGTTTCGCAGAAAATCCATATCAAACGGAGTCCAAACAGGATAAAAACTGACGGAGATTTTTTTTTGGAATATATGTGATTTTTGGGAAGAAGAATCAACACGAGACGATATCCGAGGGGGCCACGAGGCAGGGGGCGCGCCCTGGGCCCTCGTGGCAATCCCGTAAGGCGGTTGGTGCCCTTCTTTTGCCGCAAGAAAGCCAATATCTGGATAGAAATCGTGTTAAAATTTCAGCCCACTCGGACTTACGGATCTCCGAGAATTTAAGAAACGGTGAAAGGGCAGAATCTGAAACGCAGAAACAGAGAGATAGATCCAATCTCAGAGGGTCTCTCGCCCCTCCGCCGCCATGGAGGCCATGGACCAGGGGGAAACCCTTCTCCCATCTAGGGAGAAGGCCAAGGAAGAAGAAGAAGAAGGGGGCTCTTTCCCCCTCTATCCCGGTGGCGCCAGAATGCCGTCGGGGACATCATTGTGTGACGACGATCTACACCAACACCTCCATCATCTTCACCAACATCTTCATCACCTTCCCCCATCTATCTACAGTGGTCCACTCTCCCTCAACCCGCTATACCCTCTACTTGAACATGGTGCTTTATGCTTCATATTATTATCGAATGATGTGTTGCCATCCTATGATGTCTGAGTAGATTTTCGTTGTCCTATTAGTAATTGGTGAATTGTTATGATTGATTTAATTTGCTTGTGGTTATGTTGTTGTCCTTTGGTGCCCATCATATGAGCACGCGCGTGGATCACACCATAGGGTTAGTTGTATGTTGATAGGACTATGTATTGGAGGGCAAGAGTGACAGAAGCTTCAACCTAGCATAGAAATTGATGCATATGGAATTGAAGGGGGACCAATATATCTTAATGCTATGGTTGGGTTTTACCTTAATGAACGTTAGTAGTTGCGGATGCTTGCTAATAGTTCCAATCATAAGTGCATAGAATTCCAAGTCAGGGATGACATGGTAGCAGTGGCCTCTCCCACATAAAACTTGCTATCGGTCTAGTAACGTAGTCAATTGCTTAGGGAAAATTTCACAACTCCTACCGCCACTTTTCCACATTCGCTATACTAACTTTATTGCTTCTTTACTTAAAACAGCCCCTAGTTTTTATTTACGTGCTCTTTATATTCTTGCAAACCTATCCCGTTACACCTACAAAGTACTTCTAGTTTTATACTTGTTTACTTGTTCTAGGTAAAATGAACGTTAAGTGTGCGTAGAGTTGTATCGGTGGTCGATAGAACTTGAGGGAATATTTGTTCTACCTTTAGCTCCTCGTTGGGTTCGACACTCTTACTTATCGAAAGAGGCTACAATTGATCCCCTATACTTGTGGGTTATCAAGACCTTTTTCTGGCGCCGTTGCTGGGGAGTTATAGCGTGGGGTGAATATTCTCATGTGTGCTTGTTTGCTTTATCCCTAAGTAGTTTTTATTTGTTGTTATAAGTTGTTATCCATCTTTAGTTATGGATATGGAACACGAAATACCAAAAAATATGTTTACTTGCTACTCATGGAGATGGGGAACCTCCTAAAACCCTCGATGCTCATTATGTGAAATATATTATGTACTACTTTGATAATCCTGAGAAAACCCCATTCAGTTATGTTATGGGAGACACATTGGATCAACGTGAATACTTTAGGGATTATCGCTTGACTCAAAAGGGAAACTATTATGGGATCAAATTTATATGTTGTATTAGTATGCTAGGCAACTATGCTTTAGATATGATTATACTTGTTGCTCTAGGATGAAGGCTCCACACCTTGCCTTTTCATGAAAATTTAATGATAATGAAACCTTAGATTCTTATGCTAATGGTATATATAATTACTATGATGTGGAACGAATAGAAGAATTTGTTGCTTTTAAGGGTGCTTGTGAAATAGAATCTTTGTTTAAAGAGTTTGAAGATTTTGATGATTCAGTTTATAGACCTGAAAATTTTGGCATCCTTAAATATTGCTATGAGAATTATAAATACAATTATGATATTGATGAATTTATTGAGAAAGTCTCCGCTGTCCGAGAAGAGACTAATATTTTGCAGGAGTCTATGGAAGAAGAAGTTGATGAAACTGTGAGCTCATTGGATGAAAAAGATGATGAGGAGAGTGAAGAACAAAAGGAGGAAGAGTGGATTAGCTACCCGTGCCCACCTTCTAATGAGAGTAACTCTCCAACTCATACATTATTTAATGCCCCTTCGTTCTTACCGAAGGAGGAATGCTATGATGATTGTTATGATCCCGTTGATTCTTTTGAAATATCCCTTTTTGATGATGCTTGCTATGCTTGTGGCCAAGATGCCAATATGAATTATGCTTATGGAGATGAACTTGCTATAGTTCCTTATGTTAAACATTAAATTGTTGCAATTGCACCCATGCATGATAGTCCTATTATCTTTTTGAATTCTCCCGACTACACTATATCGGAGAAGTTTGCCCTTATTAAGGATTATATTGATGGGTTGTGTTTTACTACTACATGTGATGATTTTGATAGATATAATATGCATGTGATTGCTGCTCCTACTTGCAATTATTATGATATAGGAACTACATCTCCGCCTCTCCATGTTTCCAGTATGATAAAATTGCAAGAAACTGTTTATACGGTGCATTGGCCTTTACTTTGTGTGCATGAATTGTTCTTTTATGACATGCCGATGCATAGAAAGAGAGTTAGATTTCGTCATTACATGATATATGTTACTTTGTGCTCACTACTAAATCAAAAATCATTGTTAATTAAAATTGGCTTTGATATACCTTGGGATCCGGGTGGATCCATTACTTGAGCACTATATGCCTAGCTTAATGGCTTTAAAGAAAACGCTGTCAGGGAGACAACCTGGAAGTTTTAGAGAGCCATTTATTTCTGTTGTGTGCTTTTATAAAGTTTAAAAACAAGAATAATGTGCCAAGATTTGCCTTAGGATGTTTACATTGCTTGTTGGTTTGTGCGGTGCAAGACAGAAACTTTGGCTGTAGTGCGCGATTTTACATTTTTTACTGGAATGTCAAACGGTTATGTAACTTTTTGCACTGTCATTCTATACAAATTCTTTATTTTTACTAATTATTTCAGAATTTTTGGAGTACCATAGGTATGGTGAATGTTCAGATTATTACAGACTGTCCTGTTTAAGACAGATTCTGTTTTTGATGCATAGTTTGCTTGTTTTGATGAAACTATCGATTTCTATCAGTGTATTAAGCCATGGAAAAGTTATATTATAGTAGCTACAATGCAAAAATAATATATGAATTGGTTTGCAACAGTACTTAGAGTAGTGATTTGATTTATTATACTAACGGATCTTACTGAGCTTTCTGTTGAGTTTTGTGTGGATGAAGTGTTCAAAGATCGAGGATGTCTCGATTGGAGGAGAAGGAGGAGAGGCAAGAGCTCAAGCTTGGGGATTCCCGAGGCACCCCAAGGAAATATTCAAGGACTCCCAAGAAACCAAGCTTGGGGATGCCCCGGAAGGCATCCCCTCTTTCTTCTAACAATCATCGGTAATTTTACTTGGAGCTATATTTTTATTCGTGAGATGATATGCATAAATCTTGGAGCGTCTTTTGCATTTAGTTTTCACTTTTCTTTGATGCACCATGCTGGTATGAGGTATTCTATGGTTGATTTATAGAATGCTCTTTGCACTTCACTTATATCTTTTGAGTATGGCTTTATAGAATGCTTCATGTGCTTCACTTATATCATTTGAAGTTTGGATTGCCTGTTTCTCTTCACATAGAAAACCACCATTTGTAGAATGCTCTTTTGATTCACTTATATTTGTTAGAGTGTGGGCGTATCTTTTGTAGAAAGAATTAAACTCTCTTGCTTCACTTATATCTATTTAGAGAGATGACATGAATTGGTCATTCACATGGTTAGTCATAAAATCCTACATAAAACTTGTAGATCACTGAATATGATGTGTTTGATTCCTTGCAATAGTTTTGCGATATAAAGATGGTGATATTAGAGTCATGCTAGTGGGTGGTTGTGGATTGCAGAAATACTTGTGTTGAAGTTTGTGATTCCCGTAGCATGCACGTATGGTGAACCGTTATGTAACGAAGTTGGAGCATTAGGTATTTATTGATTGTCTTCCTTATAAGTGGCGGTCGGGAACGAGCGATGGCATTTTCCTACCAATCTATCCCCCTAGGAGCATGTGCATAGTACTTTGTTTTGATGACTAATGGATTTTTGCAATAAGTATGTGAGTTCTTTATGACTAATGTTGAGTCCATGGATTATACGCACTCTCACCCTTCCATCATTGCTAGCCTCTTCGGTACCATGCATTGCCCTTTCTCACCTTGAGAGTCGGTGCAAACTTTGCTGGTGCATCCAAACCCCATGATATGATACGCTCTATCACACATAAGCCTCCTTATATCTTCCTAAAAACAGCCACCATACCTACCTATCATGGCATTTCCATAGCCATTCCGAGATATATTGCCATGCAACTTCCATCATCTTCATATACATGACTTGAGCATCACTGTCATATTGCTTTGCATGATCCTGAGATAGCTAGCATGATGTTTCCATGGCTTGTCCGTTTTTATGTCATTGCTACGCCAGATCATTGCACATCCCGGTACACCGCCGGAGGCATTCATATAGAGTCATATCTTTGTTCTAGTACTGAGTTGTAATATTGAGTTGTAAGTAAATAAACGTGTGATGATCATCATTATTAGAACATTGTCCCATGTGAGGTTATCAAAATAAAAGTGGCCAAAGAAGCCCCCCCCCCCCAAAAAAAAGAGAGGCCAAGAAGCCTAAAAAAAGAAAAAAAGAAAAAAAGAAAAAAAAGAAAAAAGAGAGAAAAGAGGGAAGGGACAATGTTACTATCCTTTTACCACACTTGTGCTTCAGAGTAGCACCATGTTCTTCATATAGAGAGTCTCTTGAGTTATCACTTTCATATACTAGTGGGAATTTTCATTATAGAACTTGGCCTGTATATTCCAACGATGGGCTTCCTCAAATGCCTTAGGTCTTCGTGAGCAAGCAAGTTGGATGCACACCCACTTAGTTTTAGTTTGAGATTTCATACACTTATAGCTCTAGTGCATCCGTTGCATGGCAATCCCTACTCCTCGCATTGACATCAATTGATGGGCATCTCCATAGCCCGTTGATTAGGCGCCTCGATGAGAGACTTTCTCCTTTTTGTCTTCTCCACACAACATCCACCATCATATTCTATTCCACCTATAATGCTATGTCCATGGCTCACGCATGTATTGCGTGAAAGTTGAAAATGTTTGAGAACATCAAAAGTATGAAACAATTGCTTGGCTTGTCATCGGGGTTGTGCATGATTTGAATATTTTGTGTGGTGAAGATCTAGCATAGCCAGACCATATGATTTTGTAGGGATAACTTTATTTGGCCATGTTATTTTGAAAATACATGATTTCTTTATTAGTATGATTGAAGTATTATTGTCTTAATGTCAACAGATAGACTATTGCTTTGAATCACTCGTGTCTTAATATTCATGCCATGATTAGATTACATGATCAAGATTATGCTAGGTAGCATTCCACATCAAAAATTATCTTTTTTACCATTTACCTACTTGAGGACGAGCATGAATTAAGATTGGGGATGCTGATACGTCTCCGTCGTATCTATAATTTTTGATTGTTCCATGCCAATATTATACAACTTTCATATACTTTTGGCAACTTTTTATACTATTTTGGGACTAACATATTGATCCAGTGCCCAGTGTCAGTTCCTGTTTGTTGCATGTTTTTTGTTTCGCAGAAAATCCATATCAAACGGAGTCCAAACGGGATAAAAACTGACGGATATTTTGTTTTGGAATATATGTGAATTTTGGGAAGAAGAATCAACGCGAGACGATGCCCGAGGGGGCCACGAGGCAGGGGGCGCGCCCCAGGGCGTCAGGCGCGCCCTGGGCCCTTGCGGCCACCCCGTAAGGTGGTTGGTGCCCTTCTTTCGCTGCAAGAAAGCCAATATCCGGATAGAAATCATGTTAAAATTTCAGCCCAATCGGAGTTATGTATCTTCGGGAACTTAAGAAACGGTGAAAGGGCAGAATCTGAAATGCAGAAACACACACAAAGAGAGAGAGACAGATCCAATCTCGGAGGGGCTCTCGCCCCTCCGCCTCCATGGAGGCCATGGACCAGTGGGGAAACCCTTCTCCCATCTAGGGAGAAGGTCAAGGAAGAAGAATAAGAAGAATAAGAAGAAGAAGAAGAAGAAGAAGAAGGGGGGGATCTCTCCCCCTCTCTCCCGGTGGCGCCGGAACGCCGCCGGGGCCATCATCGTGTGACGACGATCTACACCAACACCTCCGTCATCTTCACCAACATCTTCATCACCTCCCCCCTTCTATCTACAGCGGTCCAATCTCCTGCAACCCGCTGTACCCTCTACTTGAACATGGTGCTTTATGCTTCATATTATTACTGAATGATGTGTTGCCATCCTATGATGTCTGAGTAGATTTTCGTTGTCCTATCAATAATTGGTGAATTGCTATGATTGATTTAATTTGCTTGTGGTCATGTTGCTGTCCTTTGGTGCCCATCATATGAGGGCGCGCGTGGATCACACCATAGGGTTAGTTGTATGTTGATAGGACTATGTATTGTAGGGCAAGAGTGACAGAAGCTTCAACCTAGCATAGAAATTGATGCATACGAGATTGAAGGGGGACCAATATATCTTAATGCTATGGTTGGGGTTTACCTTAATGAACGTTAGTAGTTGCGGATGCTTGCAAATAGTTCCAATCATAAGTGCATAGAATTCCAAGTCAGGGATGACATGCTAGCAGTGGCTCTCCCACATAAAACTTGTTATCGGTCTAGTAACATAGTCAATTTCTTAGGGACAATTCCACAACTCCTACCACAACTTTTCCACACTCGCTATACTAACTTTATTGCTTCTTTACTTAAAATAGCCCCTAGTTTTTATTTACGTGCTCTTTATATTCTTGCAAACCTATCCTGTTACACCTACAAAGTACTTCTAGTTTTATACTTGTTTACTTGTTCTAGGTAAAGTGAACGTTAAGCGTGCGTAGAGTTGTATCGGTGGTCGATAGAACTTGAGGGAATATTTGTTCTACCTTTAGCTCCTCGTTGGGTTCGACACTCTTACTAATTGAAAGAGGCTACAATTGATCCCCTATACTTGTGGGTTATTAGCCGTCACCGAGCTGAACGTGTGCAAATCACGGAGGTTCCGTACCTTCGGTGCTAGGATCGGTCGGATCGTGAAGACGTACGACTACATCAACCGCGTTGTCATAACGCTTCCTCTTACGGTCTACGAGGGTACATGGACAACAGTCTCCCCTCTTGTTGCTATGCATCACCTAGATGGATCTTGCGTGTGCATAGGATTTTTTTTTGAAATTACTGCGTTCCCCAACAGTGGCATCCGAGCTAGGTCTATGCGTAGATGTTATATGCACGAGTAGAACACAAAGGAGTTGTGGGCGTGGGTATATACATATTGCTTGCCTTCACTAGTTGATTCTTGATTCAGCGGTATTGTTGGATGAAGTGGCTCAGACCGACATTACGCGTACACTTACGCTAGATTGGTTCTACCGACACTACAAAAAAAAGACACATCCGTGACATTTTGGGCCGAACGAAATTTTTTTCTGTCATACATATGACACTTGTATGACGATAATTGTGACAAAACCCGGTATCATCATAGATGTGGTGGGCTCCTACTTCCATGACAAAAAATCATGACAGAAAATGGGCTTTTCGTCCTGGGCGGGCCGGAGACCCAGCTACATGACATTCTTTGGGCCGTCCATGACGGAAAAAACCGTGGTAGAAGCGAAGGGGAGGAAAATTTTGGGGAGTTCCCAGTTACGGTGGGAAGTCGGGGGCCGAGCGATGCGCGTTTCTCTCGTACACGTACGCGCGTGTGTGCGAGGTGTTGGCTCTAACTGAACCCGAGCGAGGCGTTGGGCTCTAACTGAACCCAAGCGATTGCACTGCAGGCTACGCGTTACTGAACCCGAGCGATCGATCGATGGCTATTAAGTGAACCCGATCGAGCGATTCCTTGTCTACTGCTGCTAACTGAAGCCGATCGATGAGATGAACAGTGAGC
>NC_041388.1:683606357-683626996 GCF_002162155.2 Triticum dicoccoides
GCCCGTGGAGGGGTGGATGAACATGACCCCGTGGTGTGGAGGGCAGAATGAACAGTAGACGGTGGAGGGGTTCCCGTGGAAGGGTGGTTGAACAGGACCCCGTGGTGTGGAGGGTTGGATGAACAGTAGACGGTGGAGGGGTGGTTGAACAGTAGCCGGTGGAGTAGCGTGCGGTGGAGGCTGGATGAACAGGAGCCCATGGAGGCTGGAGGAGGTCGACGGTGGATGAACAGTAGCTCGTGGAGGCTGGAGGGGGTCGACGGTGGAGATGAACAGTATCTCGTGGAGTCCCGTTTTGCGGTACGCCACACCCCTCCCGATGAACAGGACCCCCGTTTCGACCGTAGCGCTCCAACACAAGTCCGTTTCCTCCGTTTTGCGGTGCGCCATACCCCTCCCGATCAACAGGACCCCTGTTTCGACCGTAGGAGGTCAATTTCCTCTGTTTTGCGGTATGCCACACCCCTCCCAATCAACAGGACCCCCGTTTCAACTGTAGGAGGTCCGTTTCCTCCGTTGTGCGGTACGCCAGGCCTCGTTTCCATTGCCTCTTCCGTCCAAGCCCTCCCGATGAACACGACCACGCATTCCGTTGCCTCCCCATGAACACGACGACGACGCTATTTCTCTGTTCCGACCCAGCCATGTACACGAGCCCTCGCCATACGTATGCGCGAGTAGGCGTTCGAGACCCCGCCCTTATGTACACATACATGGCCGTATTTTCTTTCTTGCACCCTGGCCGCCTCTACTATGACACGTGCGCGCCTCTACATCCACAAGTATATATGTACGTACACGTTCGCGACCAGAATGACAACGCTACGTATGCTTCGACCAGGTGGGTCCCGACTGTCAGGCACTTCCTTGCCTGCGAAGATGTAGCTGGTGGGTCCTAGCAGCCAGGGGGGCGAAATACGGTGGCCCGTCCGGTGGGTCCCCGCTGTCAGGTGGAGGAATAATTATTTTGCACATAATAAGGAGGCACTTCCTTGCTGCGGCCGTGGACCCAGCTGTCAGCCTCTCCACGTACAGTCCACGTACGATGGAAGTCGTTTCTTGACCACGTTGACCACGCCGCGCCGAGAGCACCCGGGCGGTGGACAACGGCGAGGCCTAGGAAGGGGACGACAGGGAGCCGGGGAACCCGCGGCAGTGGAAGCCCCCCCCGCGCGCGGAGAGGAGTACGAGGGTTCACTGGTTCGACTGCGGTGTGAGGCTGCCGTCGCCGCAGGGCCTGGCCAGCGATGGGAATAGTAGGGGGCGGTGAGGCCTCCGTGGCAGCACAGCCGGCCACGGGAGGCAGGAGCATGCGGCACGACCGACGCTGCTTTGGGCGGCTGGAGCAAGAAGACCAGAGGTTGAAGAAGCACTACGGCCATTGGATGGACATCATACGGTCACTGGAGCTAGAATCGTTCATATGGACTAAGTTGACAAAGCCCTTCATCCCCGTCAACTTAGTAGGCCCACAAGTCAGCCTCCCACCAAGGTGGGTCCCAGCTAGCCGGGGGAGTATTCATTTTTTTGTGCGTAATAAGGAGGCACTTCCGGTGGGTCCGAGCTGACAGCGGGGGGAACGTTTTTTTTTTCATGAAATACGGTGGCCCGTCCGGTGTGTCCCAGCATTCAGGGGGAAACGATTTTTTTCGCAAAATACTGGTGGCCCGTCCGGTGGGTCCCTGCTGTCAGGTGGAGGAATAATTATTTTCCGTGTAATAAGGAGGCACTTCCTTGCGGCTGCCGTGGACCCAGCTGTCAGCCTCTCCACGTACAGTATTCTTCCGATGGAATTCGGTCGTTGACCACATTGACCACGGCGCACCGACATCACCACGGTGGTGGACGACGGCGAGGCCTAGGAAGGGGACGACGCGGAGCCAGGGAAGATGCGGCAGTGGATGCCCACGCGAAGAGGAGTACGAGGGTGCACTGGTTCGGCTACGCTGCCGTCGCCGCAGAATAACAGGGGGTGTGGATGAGTGGAGTGGAGGGATGGCCTGGCCAGCGGTGGGAGTAGTATGGGGGCGGTGAGGCCTCCACGGCAGCACAGCCGGCCACGGGAGGCAGGAGCAGGCAGCACGACCGGTGTTGGTTTGGGCGGCTGGAGCAAGAAGACCAGAGGTTGAAGAAGCACTACGGCCGTTGGATGGACATCATACGGTCAGTCAAGCTAGAATCGTCCACATTGACTAAGTTGACAAAGCCCTTCGTCCCCGTCAACTTAGTAGGCCCACTATACTGGGTCCCAGCTAGCAGGGGGAGTATTCATTTTTTGTGCGTAATAAGGAGGCACTTCCTTGCGTGCGAAGATATAGCTGGTGGGTCCGAGCTGTCAGCGGCGGTAACATTTTTTTTTGCGAAATACAGAGGCCGTTTCGGTGGGTCCCAGATGTCAGGTGGAGGAAATCATTATTTTGCGCATAATAAGTGTTAGAATAAATCCAAGACGCTCCGTCGATCTACCGAAGACCAAGCAATCATATGAGGCACGACACCGAGATTTGTTAACGAGGTTCACCATCATGGCTACATCCCCGGGGCCTGACTACGGGCGCTCCTCCCCATGACACCGCTACAATACCGCACCCTGGCCGCCCGGGCGCCGGCACACGCCGCCGGCTCCCCGCATGCTTGTGCTATTATGTTGGCATAGGTTACATCGTGTGTCTACCTCACTATATATGAGAGGCCTAGGATACAAGTGTCCTATTAGGACACAACTCCTACCCTGCCTACACACAGTCCAAAACCAAGTCCAATTGTAACCTACCTTGTACAATAATATTCGACACAATTCTAATAAACTCCACCTTGGCGAATATTCTCCATTACCTTGGATTCATCTATGCGTCGAACCTCCATGTACATTGGACTTGAGAACGCCATGAGCACTGCTACTACTCTCAGACTCCATGTGACTCCACTTGCAACTGTAGTCCTTTCTCGTCTTCTTCACAATCAACACTCGAGCAAAATTAAGTTCCTCATTACTCTGCTTTGTGCTCCCAACTTCTAGAGTACCTGTTCAACGGCATCACACACTAATCACTGACCCATTTCTCGGATAGTCTCTGGCATGTCCTACAACTATAGCACTCCGCCTCCTTCTGTACTTGTCATCCGCACTTTGCCATGTGCACTGAACACCACAGAATATACGACCGTGTACCCTCTCAACTTTTGACAATTTTAGACTTTCCGCCACTTTCTCAGATTCTCCACGGTCAACTCCTGTCCATGAACTAGCACCAATAGACCAGTCACCAACTTGAATCTGGTACTCATCAACACTGCTTCAGCACCCCTGCACAGTTTGTCTGACCACATGTCTGGCCCCCAGTGTCTTGGCCCTGTTGCTGTGTCCCGTGCTAACCGCACGCCTCATCGCTATCACCGTGCTGAGCCTCTGCTGTCCTAGTCGAGTCTCTAGGGCCGCGGACCCACACCACTCAAACCCCTACCGCAGAGAACCACCGATCATTACCGACCGATGCCGAGTATCACGTCTTCATCAGACCACTGGTACCCAGTCCGATCCACGTGTCTCTCGCTTTCTCGCTGAAATAAGCTTCGACTCTCCATGCATTTACGCCGTAGCCCCTCCATCAGCACAGAGTGAAGTCGTCCATCAGACTCCAGCTCCACCTTCAACATGACTCCATGTAGCTGCGCTATGCTACCACCACGCCCCGTCGACTTCAAGCTCTCATGTGTGCACTGCCTTGAATCAACCCTGCGTCATAGTCTTGTCGAAGCCGCACAAGCCCTCGGGCCTGCACCACGTGTTTCCACGCCCCAGAAGTCGGCCACCATCAACATCATGCTCCTATGTCGTCGTTGCTGAAATCACCACCGTCTTCTGCTTTTGACCAACATCCATGTCGATCCATCAGACTGTCTAGTCCGACCCAGCCGAATTATCTGACTGCAACCATGCTTCACCCTGCATCGTGTCCGCCTCACACAATTGTGCATTGCCTTGACGCCCTGTGTCTGCATGATCCTGTCACGGCATGCTCCAGACTCCTCCGAGCCTTATACGCATGTCGCCAACCTCGCCACCTGCACCATAGATCCTCACGCTACCATCCATATACACAACCTGTGTACAAAGAAATAAAGCCCAAAAATCCACCACATGAGCCTTCCTGTATACACTTATCCATGAAGATCAATAAAATAATCTCCCAACTCCACATGTGTTTTGTAGGCTGTAGGTCTAGCTTTTCTCTTCTTCCGATGGATAGCACTAGTCTCCGTTGCGTAGCTCTTTTCCAAACAAATCACATGTCATTGCATCCTTCGGCTCAACAGTAACCACACCGTAGCACCCATCCGCTTCTGCCGCAGCCTTGCCTGCACACGCCCGTGCCTGAGCCGCACCAGGCATTTGCCTTGCACCCAAGCATCCGTGGCACCAGCACAGCCTGCTGCCTTGTACTCAGCTCGATCGGTCTCCACGCAATTGGCAGCCACCGCGCCATCCGCAACTCTCCAGCAGCACACCAGCCCGGCTGGGCCTTGCCACCCTCCTGGGCCGCACCAGGCCACCACGCCGTGATCCAATCTCGATCCAACTCGCCGAGTCCTCTGGAACACGCCGCCGCCACTAGTTACCAAACCGAGTCGACCGATCCGATCGGCTCAGATGCGCTGGCTCCACGCATGTTACGCCGCCTCTGCAAACTGATCTTAATCCTTGCCTGCTTCCGATTGCTTCTGACATGAGCAGAACTCCCATCGTTCCGTCGATCTTTCCCGGTCGCACTGCTCGACCACCGATCAATTCAACGAATTCTGCTCCACCTCTCGATCAACAATCCGCAGCCTTCTCATAACCTTGCTCTGATACCACTTGTTAGAATAAATCCAAGACGCTTCGTCGATCTATTGAAGACCAAGCAATCATACAAGGCACGACACCGAGATTTGTTAATGAGGTTCACCATCATGGCTACATCCCTGGGGCCTGACTACGGGCGCTCCTCCCCATGACACCGCTACAGTACCGCACCCTGGCCGTCCGGGCGCCAGCACACGCCGCCGGCTCCCCGCGTGCCTTTGCTATTATGTTGGCATAGGTTACATCGTGTGTCTACCCTCACTATATATGAGAGGCCTAAGATACAAGTGTCCTATTAGGACACAACTCCTACCCTGCCTACACACAGTCCAAAACCAAGTCCAATTGTAACCTACCTTGTACAATAATATTCGACACAATTCTAACAATAAGGAGGCATTTCCTTGCATGCGGTCATGGACCCAGCTGTCAGCCTCTCCATGTACAGTCCACTTCAGATGCATGTCGGTCATTGACCATGCTGACCACGCCACGCCGAGAGCACCAGGGCGATGGACGACAGCGAGGCCTAGGAAGGGAACAACACAGAGGCAGGGAAGACTCAGCCGTTGTTTTTTTTCCCACGCAGAGGGGAGTACGACTGTACGAGGGTTTACTGGTTTGTCTGCCGTCGCCGGAGAATAACAGCAGGTGTGGGTGAGTAGAGGGATGGCTAGGCCAGCGATGGGAGTATGGTGGGGCGGTGAGGCCTGCGCGGCAGCACAGCCGGCCGCGGGGAGGAGGGAGCAGGCAGTCCAGCCGGCGCTTGTTTGAGCGGCTGGAGCAGGAAGAGCAGAGATTGAAGAAGCACGACGGCCGTTGGATTGACATCCAACATTATATAGGCCATCCGTGGAAAGCCTCAAATCTGTGGAAAACAACATACAACCTATCTGCCATTATTTCAAATAATTTACAGCCCATTTGCTAATTCTTACGGGTTTTTTGGAGCCCATATTCTTTATGTTAGCATTACAACCCATATTGTGGCCACGGTTAAAAAATTATACGAAATTTTGCATATGTCGGTGCGGTCTGAACTGTTTTTAATCCCGAAATTTCGAGTCACATTCAGACTGATTTTAAAAATAAATGTATATCAATATAAAATCCAATAAATTGTCCACACATAAAAATCAATGCAATTTAAAATCTCGAAATGAAAAAAATGATATTTGAAAATAATTGCCGGTTTGATGTGTTTTAAAAATGTACAATCCATTTCTCATTATTGATAGGCCACTCTCCTCGTCTTGAAAGATTTGCAGCCCAACAGGCCTGATAAAGCGACTTACTTGACAAATCATAAAAAAACTGGGCTAGCCATTTTCAGAAAGAAAAAAAAACTACTAGGCTGGTCTGTGGTAAACATAAATGAAAAGGCTGTCTAGACAGGCCAGAGTGTCCCGCACAGCCCAGTTGACACCCTACTTCCGTCTGAAAAACAAATTAGATAAATGCCACTCCAATTATGGCGATTCATAAAAATGCCACTGCAGTTTCCAAACTTTGAAAAATGCCACTGCAATTTTTGCAAACTTTGAAAAACGCCACTGCAGTTTGCAAACTTTGAAAAACACCACTCCAGACTTCGAAAAATGCCACTAGAAATGGCATGAAATGCAATTTTCAAAGTTTGGAAATTGCAGTGGCATTTCTCGGATACACCAGATTTGGAGTGGCATTTATCAAATTAACCCAAAGCAAAAATAATTGGGCGAGCTGATGGGTCCCTGGTGTCAGCCGCTCGTTGTGCAATTCTCTCGTTTATTGACTACGTTGACAATGGCATGGGACCCAGATGTCAGAAATCCACTAGGAGGAGCCATTTTTTTATTTGCTTGAAATAAGGAGGCACTTGCTTGTGTACTGCCATGACCTTGGCGGGTCCCTGCTGTCATCCTCTCCACGTACAATCATCTCCTGATTGTGTACGCGTCAACTTGCTAGGCCCACAAGTCAGCCTCTAAACCGTGGAGGACAAATACAACCCATTTAAAAAAATAACAGCCCATTCCATACGTTCAAATGGAAAGTTCAACATTCAGAGCAAAGTAACAGGTCTGATCCACATATAGAGTACTGAACTTCCACGTTGACAACCATCATAGCCAAGTGAACTATCTACTCCCACTAACACTCTAGTAGCATACAAGTACTAACTTACTCTTAGCTAACTAGACGATGCCGGCCGCCATCTGCTGTCCATGCTAAACGCCGGCACCGGCGTCCTCCGCCTCGCCTCGGACTTGCCAGAGGTGCGATAGGGCGCGTTGCTCGCGCGTGTTGGCCCTTTCCATGCTGGCGTGGTCCACCAAAGCTTCGGCTTCCAAGCGGCAAACCCACTTGACAAGCTGGTAGTAAAAATCAGCGTCGCGAACGCGTGCGTGCTCGACAGCCTCCAGGGCTATTTGCCGGGCGCCGGCCTCCATGTAGTCGGCCCAGTTGCGGGCGCTCTGCTCGCGACTCAGAGCATCGGTGCACTGCTGCTCCATGTCCCGCTGGCGGCGAAAATCGGCGAGACGCTGCTCCTCCGCCATGCGGTCGCGCTCCAACAACTCCTCGATCTCCGCATTGCCATCTAAAGACAGATAGAATGCCTCGTCCCTCCGTCTACCTTCCGGTGAAAACCCGAACACTAGTTCCGGCGGTGACCGCCTCCGGCGTCGCCTACCGTGGATGGGTGGGGGCATGGCGGACGTGGCGAGCGATGTCGGGCCGGTGGGGGCTTATGAGGATATGGCGAGTTGGGTCACGGTGGCACCTGAGAAGGCCGGGAAACAGTACTTATAGGCGGAAGGTAACGCGACGGTCATCGGAATTCAATGCATAATGGCTTAGCATGCCAACTTGCCGTGGAAAACTAGAGAAACTGAAATTATGATTGTGCCGTCCCGTCCCGTCTGGGTCGCACGCCGGCATGGCGGTCAAACGAGTGCACTCGAATCATCTCCCTCCTTGTCAATAATGATTCCACGGATTTAAAGCGTATCTTTTTTCGCATCAGTTAGCTGCCTTAATTATGGCTGGCTGCATGCAGGCACTCAGAATCGCTCGCAGGAAGTACGCGAAGCAGCATGCAACCACTTAAATCGCTGGAATTAATTAGGCTTAAACTTCTGCATGCCGAGGGTACGCATGCAGCCACTTAAATCGTTGGAATTTATTAGGCTTAAAGTTCTGCATGCCGTTAATTATTGCCATGCCTTGGTCTTGCTGCTTTGCTCACGGGACTAATAAACCTGGACGGAGGGAGTACCTTGGTTGGTGAGAGGTTTGAATTAAGCCCTGCAAACCAGAAAGGAGGTACTAGTACGTGCGTGATCCGCTATTTATTCATGTAGGATCGAGTAGGCCGTTTCTTGAATTGAGCCCTGCAAACCGGAAAGGAGGTAGTACGTGCGTGATCTGCTATTTATCCGTGTAGGATCGATAGTGTAGCTTGTCAGTTTCTTCAGAGGTAGGCATTTTTATCCATGTAGGGTTGATAGTGTAGCTTGTCAGTTTCTTCATAGGTAGGCATTTTTATTCAAAAAACTGCCACTTTGCATCTTGCGTCGCAAATAAAACTGCCAGGAGCGCATTTGTAGGCTAGCTAGTGATCGATCAGTAACTTGTAAACACTGAGCGAACAGAAATAAGTAACTGTTAATGCATCTCAATGATTCACAGATCATATACAAATATGTAGCTCCAAAAGCAAAGATCAGCCACTTCGGATCTTGCGTCGCAACTAAAACTAACCAGTACGAACATAAGACAACATGTTAATGCATCTCAATGACTCACAGATCATATACAAATATGTAGCTCCAAAAGCAAAGATCTAGAAAAAACATCTATTCTTCCTACTAACATGGATGCTTATCTTGGCCAACATTCAGTACAGACTGAAATACAAATTTGTTTGTGAACTCTACAATTCCTCTTGCAAACGTAAGTGGTTTCACCAACAGCTAGAACCATGAGAATGAACTAGACATGATGGAGGAACATCCACTTCAATATGATTTGGTCTTCTCTCGATCACACGGCGAGAATATTTTCGGAATACAAACTTTAACTTAGGCAAAATGATGCCCATTGTATAATCAGACCAAAGCAATGAAGCACCTAGTGTTGGCCAATAAATAGTACAGTACTACTTTTCTGCAGTCCATGAAGTGACTATCCAATCTTTCTGTGTCTATTTTCAAATGGCACTGCGTCCAGTGACTATACTATTCTCTTGTGCAGTTCAACCAAAATTGCGGGCACTTTGTTGGTTTGCCAAATAGCAACAGGCAGACATCTCTGTCTGCACAAATATCAAGCAGCTAGTAAACATATACCACACCTTGTATTTTCGGTTTAAACATGTCTCTTCCGCTTAGCATCTGTCATGTTCTGCACTGGACAATCTGATACAGTTATGTTTTGCCCTGGACAATTTCATACTGAATTGATTTGCTGGTTCAGAGCAAAAATATAGTGCCTATTCTTCATCAGACCAAGGATATCCATGTTCGCAGTGATGGAAGAGGTGAAATTGATACAATCGAAATTGAGCATCCAATCATTGAATCCCGTGCTCCACCTCCAATGTAGGTCCACCCTGCCAATAAATTCACATGCAAACCACTAGTATTACTATCTAATGATAGCACAAAAAGAGTAGCAAGATAGTAGCAAACCATGTACCTTTGTAATGAACAGCTCATAGTGCCACCATTCGGATATAAAGGTTGGGAAAAAACATGCTCCTAATGTTGAACCAGTTGGACTTTTTGTTCAGTTCCACTAAAATCGAGCATCCCTGTTTGCATAGATATTGAAAGTGTGATTACTCTAAAAGTGGCACTAGTTGAAGCATAGACTCACAAATATAAGCATTCCAATTTCTTAATGGGAAAAGGTAGCAAGACTGTTTCTAACCACCTGTTTGAAGGAATAAATAAAGCAACATCGGCTGATGTGAGGAAGGCATACATAGTTTTTTCTGGAAAAGTGAGCCATTCCTGACCTTTCCTCTTCTTTTAAGCAAATTTTGTACAGTTTTACTAAAATAAAATGCATCACCGCCTTGACAATTCAGTGACACTGTACAAAAGGAAATGACTTAACATTACATCATGATGTCAGTATGTAGTCGACATGCATTAGAGACAAACATACAAACCTCCTCAGGAGAACAGCCAGAGGAGGAGGTGCCCACTCTTGACCTTTCCTCTTGTCTTCATAATTGTCTGTGCAGTTTAACCAAAATAAAATGACATCAGCGCCTTGGCATTTTGGTGGCACTGTATAAAAAAATTAACTTATCTCATGAAAGTGAGGTATGTAATCTATAAGCATTAACAGTGCAAAAATCTGACGGGAGTAACAAGTTTCATCGTTGGTGTACTGGCTGTGCAACAGCATTAGAATGCCTTATAGCTGAAAAATCTTTAATACATCCACAATCAACAGCTAACCCTGAAATAATCCAGTGACATTAAATGGCATTGCTTAAATTTATGGGTGGCATTAGACTGAGAGCGGCATTAGTTAAATGTGGCATCACTTTAGCAGTAGCATTGCTTGACTTGACTGCTGGCGTTATACTAACAACAAAAAAAGTGGCAATAGGAGCATGGGAGGCACCAGTACGATGTACCTCCACGGACGCAGAGTGGTGAGGGAGGTATGGTTGCCCAGAGCAACAAATATCCAGGCAGCATATGTGGATTACGGTCCTATTTTTGTTCTCTTTAGCCACCTTTTTCCTATGCGAGGACAACAAACCGATCGACATGGTCATTCTCTATTGCGTTGTCATGCCTTTCTACCCTTCTTCAACCAAGAGACACGAGACTCGTTCCTTAGCTACTAATTTTCCCCTTTTCAACCTAGATGCGGGTTCGATGCCTACTCTCTTGGACAGTACAGTCTCCCTTCCTTTCCTTATTCAACCTAGACATGGATTAGTCTGCATGAAGTAGGGTTTCCTTTAATAGTGCAAATTATGGTTTTCGTTTGCGTGGCCAGCAGAGTAGAGGATAGCAAATTGGGAAGATGGTGGAGTGGAAAAAGATCCACATGCAACGATGTAGCAGATGGGGCAATAGAACAAGGTTATGGCTCGAAAAGAGGTAGCATACCTGAGGGTCGGCCGAAAGTGGCTTCGCTCATGGTCGTCATCCTCCGCACACACTACGACAGCGAGCTTGGGGACAGAGGCCATCCCGCGCGGGCGCTAGGTCTGAGAGGACGGCCTTGTCATCAGTGCATGACCTCGCTCGCCGATGACGAGTGCGTCAACGCTGCACGTCCTTTTCTTCCCCGGCGGATCTGTGACTACCGGTGAGGAGGGAGAGAGGGGCCGTCTTTTTTAGATCTGGAGAGAGGGTGGTAGTGTTAGAAGCAAGTGGGCAGCCCTTAGCAAGAAAGCGCTGAAGCTCCAGCCTATATATATCTTTTTTATACTACTAGTATTGGAGGTGGGGTAGTGGTAGAGTAGTTTATATTTTCTCTGCGTACAATACCAGTTAGTCGTGCTTAAAAACGGATCAGCACGCCATTAAAAAAATAAAGGTCGATAACTAATGCGGCACCTCGGGCCAACGCGGCCAGATCGCATTTTGCACGAGAAATTACACACCATGTTTCGTTGACATGTGGTCCCGTTCCAACATATCAGTGAGATGACGGCGAGTAGTAGGAGTATTTCCGAACGGACGTGTAGGCCGGGGCGCCTCTTCGTGAACCGTGACAAACTCGCAACCGTCCATCGACTCTTCGCCTTTCCCTCTCGATTTGGAACTGCTGTCGCACTCTCTTCCTCTCCCTCCTCCATTTTCCTTCAGCCCTTCACCCTTTCTTCTGCCATTGTTCGATCGTCTTCTTCATGGAGGGAACAGGCCAGAAATGACCTCGTTATTCTTGCCCTGATCTGAAAGATGACGTGGTGGAGGAACTCATTGATCGGTGCGATGTCATCACCTTAGCTAGCATGGCAGGTTCGTTCCAGCCCATTCTCGACTCAACTAATAATATCATTGCAAGGAACCCAAGGGTCAAGGAGCGGTTTGATCTCCCCTATCTTCTTTGCCGTGACCCTGCTCGCTGGCGAGCGGACGACGGAGACCTCGCCTTGTGCAAGTTGATGCCGCTTGATAATGATACGTGTGATGTCAAGATGCCATCGCTTAAGGGTAAGTCCTGGGCTGGCGCAAATGGAGATTGGGTTGTTTATATTGGGTACAATTGCGAGTGGGAACTTGTGAATGTGTACACTCGTCAGCGGATTCCACTTCCAAAAATCTCCGAGTGCCCTGAGGTTGAGCACACAGATGATCTACGTACGTTCAAATATGATCATGGTGACTGTCGTGTACTGAAGATAGCAATTTGTCGAGTTCCCAACCGCTCTTGGAATTACAAAAACTATGATGTTGTTGCTATCTTCGACAAGCTAGTTGCCGTCCTTCGTGGTTCGACTGGATGGATATTACTCAAAAATCAGTTTCTATACACGGATGTGTACTGTGATGCAATTGAATACAAGGATCTTGTGTTTGCTGCCACCTCTCGTGGCACTGTTTTTGCATGGGATCCTTGTTTTTTCGGTACGTTTGTCTTCCACCGTAATTATAATTGTTTCATCCACATGCATGCGGGTTAGCAACTTTCCCTTTACTAATTAACCGTCTTCTTGTGTTTCCAAGGTCCTGTGGACATCCCATCACATATACTTGAAGATTTTTATAACCAAGGGGGAGATGACGATGGTGATTATCACGAGCATGAGGACGAGCAGCGCCGATATACTCTGTGGCGCCTGGCAACTAATTCTGATGGATCACCTCTTCTTGTGTGTATATAGCCCACTGATGATGTTACTACTAAGGAAGCAGGTGTAGTCTCCCATGGTCGCACTCTCTCGACCTATTCCAACACCCGTTGCATGGTATTCGGGATGGATACTAGTGTTCTAGCACCAACTCCTTCTCCCTAGCACAGAATTGATAGTCTTGGAAAAAAGTCACTCTTCCTTGGACGAAACTATCCGATGATGGTGAAAGGCGATCCAACCGCTGTTGACACATTTATGAGAAGCAACTGTGTCTATACCTCGGACATTTGCGTGGTTCCCTACCCTAGTACTGATATAGTAGGCCGCTTCAGCCTGGATGATCAGTCCTACGTTGGTCTCCAGATCGACAATGCATGGCCCGTCCCAGAGAATCACTTGTGGTTCAAAGCAAGCGTTTCCAACGCCGAGGAATGGTTGAGTTGAAGTTCATTTCATTGCTTGTTATTTGTTGTGTGGTGAAAACTTTAGTATTTATAATGTATCCTCGTTGTCTATGTGGGTTGATGATCGGTTGTTCTATGTAATAAAATGATATGCCTGTGATAAACTTACTACATTTATGAATGGCTTTCGAGTCGCTTCTCTGAGTGAGTGGTGCGACGAGGCAAAAAAATATTTTCCAAATACATAATTGTACGTGCATTGCAACAGGTTATCGGATGAGGCCAATCAACAATAGTAGTACACTATTTGTACTAGCTTCACATGCTTCGCACGTCGGGCGGGTGTTTTTACTGTAGCCATATGTTAATGTGTTCGTTGTACGTAACCAGCACCTCAAATCCTCGATACTAGTATACTATATAGTAGGAGTAAGTAGTAGGAGTAGTAGGGTGGCATGGGCCATAACAAGCATTCACATCCAGGAGTACGGCACACGCCACCACCACGACATCCATCTGACACCATATTATTTCTTGGAGTCCGTGCGAGAGCAATCTCTTCAATCTCGTCGTTTCTCTAACTTCAGCCATCGCGCGTCGGGCGAGGTGGGGGTTTGCCGATAGTCGGTTTCCTTAACTGCGGTCCCACTTGTAAGGCCAACTCCAACGCACGACCCCAAACGGACCTCCGTTTTGCACGAACTCCAACGATAATTTTGACTACTCCTGTAGTAAGTTGGATTAGTGCCTTCTTGATGCATTCATTGTTGATCTACGGAGGCTCGATCTTGCGTGCTTCTTTCTTCTTCGAGTGTAAAGAAGTAGACGTTGCTTCCTCGCATCTAGTCTCATGTCCAGCCTCTATTCTATACTAGCTAAAAGTGATAGAACATCTACTAAATTGCGCTCTATCAATATATGGATGTACTCTTCTTCCCAATACAAAAACTTGCATCCATTCTACTCCCTCCGTTGCACAATACTACATGCCTTCTATTTGTCAAAATATATATGTATCTAGACATGTCTTAGTATATAGGCACATCCATTTTTTGACAAATGGAAGTCAAGTATTTTGGAACGGAGGGAGTACACAATAAAAATTTTAAGTTAGCACAACTAGTCTAATCCGAGAGCAGAACCAAAGATTTGGTCGGGTTCTTCCTTCTTTTGCCGACACATGGGACATCCAGCATCCAGGTCGTGTCATGAAAGAAAATAGAGTGGTAGTTGAAGCCACGAGATGTGCATCTTGGGTTAAACTGTAAATAGAATCTTACTCCAAAAGCGGCCACCAAAGATCTTTATTGGATTTGTTTTTCATCACCAGCACGTTGAGGTGAAAGATGTGCAGGTTCAGTGGGTCCTCCTGCGTTTTCACTGACAAGTGGGGCCGCATGTGAGCAAACATACGATGGGCTCCGCGCGTCCGCTGGCTGGCTGAGAAGAGAGATAGAGGAGGGCTGAGCACGGACTGCAGGAAATTTGTTCTACGTACCTTGATATTGACTCGATATAGTGGGGTGGCATGGGGCATAACTAGCATTCACGTCTAGCAGTACGGCACACACCACCCACACGAGTCCCATCCGACACCGATTTTCTTGGAGTTCGTGCTATAGCCATCTCTTCTCCCTCATGTCCTCTTTTCTCAGCCATCACGCGGTGGGCGGGGTGGGGGTTTGCCGATAGTCAGTTTGCTCAACGACGGTCTCACTTGTAAGTGAAAATGCAACACCGCACGCATTCCCGCTTGAGCGGCGTGCCAGACCAACCGTGTGGGGGTGCGACACGAACACGCCAGGCTTTTCCTTTTGAACTCGTAACTTGTAAAATTTGATTCTGCTCCATGGCGTGACCGATAGATAGAAAATAACGATTTTGCCTAGAGTAATGAGAAGTTTGCTTCTGGCGCCGTTCATGCATGGAGTACGTACGAAAATTATGAAGTTGATGCGAAAGGTAAGATAATTACTGTAGTATCATATACTACTACATGGATTTGACGGAAGGATAAAAACACATACGGATCCATCAACGTTCAACGACATCCTCACGCCCTAGTGCGCCGGGTCACCAACCGACGTGTGAGGAGCAGTGGCGTTGGCGGCGAGCTCAACGTGCTTCTGAACAGTGCCGTCCAAGGTTGCCCCGCGCTCCAAGAAGGCCAGCGTCCTATCGTCCTCCTCTTGCATGTACTAGTCCTTGTGGACGATTTGCGCGTAGACATGGGTGATTATGTCGATGGTGTCTTGCTGCGCCAGGCGCTGCGCGGCGAGCGCGACCTCGAGGTGGACATTCTCCGACGCGACGGCGGGCAGTCGCAGGGCCACCAGTGTGTCGAAGAGGTTGTTACCATAGTGGCTGTTGAGGGTGGCGGGCATCGTAGAGCCTGGGCGCGTCGGCTGGAGGCTTAGGTCAAAGTCGTCCGCAAGCTTCTTGACGACGATGAACTTGTCGAGGAAACCGACGAGGACCTCGTCAAACAAGGATGCGAAGCTGTTGTCCAAGCGACCCCTCGCCCTGGCGGCCTCAAGCAATACTACCTGCCGGGCCGTAGGCCGGCGTCATGGACCATCTGGCACAACCGGCCGATGCTCGCGCTCATCGCCTCCATGGGTCTAGCGTAGCTTCTAGTCAACTGATCTTGCGATTCGAGTGATCACTCAGCCCTTGGTTAGTATGCATAGGTGCGTAGGTGCGTAGGATTTCGTACTACTCCTCGGCCCTCTACTGCACCTGCCTTTGGCTGTATGATAGGTGGGCCAGCCACCCCCTGCGGCCACTTGTCATTCACCCAAAGGCAGTTGCCATAAGTCAATGAAGCTGCGTCCCCCTCCGTGCCGGTGCAGTATAGTCATCTCACCGGACCTCTAGTTGGGGCCAAACGAGAGAAGTTTGATGTTTACTGGTTTATTAGACCCCTTTGCATTTTGCGCCAAGTTTTGACCTTTGATTTAACTAATAAAATGTTAATGCATGTAAACAAAAATGTTGTGTAAGTCACCTTATGAAAACCAAATAATCCCAAAATACTTAGGCAGGGTGGATTAACTCCCTCCTTGTTTCTTATTTCGTGACATATCAACCAATGAGAGATGTGGGCCGTGCATGCTTTCAATGACTTGAGACTAGTACCAAACATGTCATGTAGTGTTAGTTCATTGCATGTAATCCTATTACAGTACTCTAGTTAGCAAAAAAACATTAAGTTCTCTCGCCGATAGGAATAAAACACCATGTATTTATTTATAGAGGGAGTAGTACATTTTTGGTGACATGCATTACTAGATATTGCTAGTCAATACTAAAATCCAGATGGACGTGGAAGTACTCCTAAATCCATACGGTGGTGCTACTAGTACTAGTAGTAGTACTACCAATGTAGTAGTAGGAGTACTAGCACTGTACTACCCGTTGGTCAAATTATTACGTGCTGCTCCTCACAGTGAAGTGACAAGACCCTGCGCCGGAGATGACACTTGAGTATAGGCACCGTGTTCGGCATACCATAGTCAGCCTCACCGTTTGCAGTCACTATCATCATGGCTGTAGAGCTAGCCTGCTTACAACTAGCCCTATTCGACATAATTTCCCGTGCGTAGATGCCCGTGCATTGCACGGAACACCAAGATTGAGGGTGGACGGCTCTGGCAGCGGCCATCGTGCCAGATTTTTCCACGGCCTTCTACTCCTAGATGTGGTGGGGAGGAGATGAGGCTGATTGTGAGAGACAAGGAGTTGTTTGTAAATAGGGAACAAGTGCAGGCATCTTTTTGCAAAAATGGAGAAGCTTGGTTTGTATGCGCCAGATCTAGATCCGACGGCTATTGGTGAAAGATGGGAGGCACAACATCATCACCAACTCAGGACCTGTTTGATTCGCATGATTTTGAAAACGCAGGAATAGGACACGGCAATATTACAAGTTTCAAACTGATATTACAAATATTAGGAGTAATGCTGCACCTACGAAGAGGGAATTACTAGGAAGTTTACGTAAGAACTTTTGTTACTTTAGGTGGATGAAGCATTATCGTACAAACTAAAATCCACCACCTTGACAAGTCACTAATGGGAAAATAAGTTTTCGAGTCTCTGGCCACTTGATGTTTTAAAAACAAATTCAGCTTCTGCGGAGACTTTGTCATTTAGGCTTAGACGCTTGCGGAGATCAGCACGCCATTCATTGTTGCGCCAGAGAACGCCAAACCTCATTACCTTGAGCACACTTGCCTCCAGAACAAAGAACCTGGCCAATTTAATCTCAGATGTGCTGCCTCGGTAGTCGATCAAATCAATTTCTGTAAGATGGAGATCAAGGCATTCGATGAGATTGTTATAGTGCAGCACATTTTTCACTTTCGGGTCTTTTTTTATCTGCAAAAGAAGAGAACATGTTAGAGCAGCTGGCTGCATAAGATTGCCGTGTCATCAAGAGGTACCAATATCATTCGTTCATACGATAGGGTTGGCTGGCTAGTGATATTTTTTTACTCTCTCTCTCTCTCTCTCTCTCTCTCTCTCTCTCTCTCTGTTTCCTCTCATTTAACTAGGAGCACGTGAAGAGCTTGGGCATTTGTTGCCTTCCACTATGTGCCCGATGCCATATTTCGCAAAAGTATGCCACATAATACGCATCAATGTCAAATCAAAAGATTTTGGCACCGCTCTCGCGATGTGAGAGAGTTGGCACCGCTGTGCACACAGACCCACATGTATAAACAAATCAATCAAACCAACTACACCAGCCTCTCACTCTCCCAAACAAGTGTTTTTTTATTGCCTCAGTCCTCTCTCTCCCACGCAGTGTTTTTTCATTGCGTGAGTTAATTTGGCACCGGAGCAAAGTAGGTGATCCAGATTGGGACACCAGGTGAGCAATGGAGGGGCATCGATGCCAAATGCATCACAAGTGAATTTGGCACATGTTTTGGCCTACATAGCCCACTTTTGTAATACTACCTCGTATTTAGTATAAAATTTTGACCATAGATTTACCTAAGAAAATGCCAATGCATGTCACTAAAAATTACACCATTTGAAATTATGTTCAAATACGAATCCAACGATATAGTTCTTAGTGACATGCATTAACATTTTGTCAGTTAAATCTATGGTCAAATTTGGATACTACAAAATTGGAAGAGTAAACCAGGATGGAGGTAGTACTTGCTCTTAGGGTAACCATAAGTTACTTTCCACTATGACTAGCCTAGGCTACTATAGTAGTACAGCATAAAAACGATGCAGGTGATCACGTGAGAAAAAAATACTAAAAACATTTCTTTCGGTGCAGTGCGTAGATGCAGTTTTGAACACTACACTTGTCATCGTAATTTGGGAAAATTACGAAAAAATTGAGCTACGTTGTGATTACCGTTTACTTATAGGAAAGAAGTTTCACCTCGATGAGTAGCTTCTCCGTGCACGGAAAGCATGTAAGGAATCCAACAACTTGATCCAGATTGGGGCTGATAGATTTTAGTGCTAAGATCTTCACTGTGCGCATGGACTGGGTCAAGCTTGTGGGAATCATTTTCTGGAAGACAGTCGTAAATACATCAAGAAGAAATTTAAAAATCTGAATTTCAAGAAGACGGAGAAGAAGATGAGTGCTATACCTGAACGATTACGGATCCAATAAAGAGTTCAGAGAATTTGGCAGACGAGTACACCAACACTGTCAATTTCGGCGCGTCAATGACCCTGATTTTTGTTGGACCTTCTAGATCCGATACAAGCAATCTCTCAAGGAAAGGCACATTCTCAATGACCGTAACGTGGAACAGCTGGAGTGATCTCTTCCCAATTGATGTCTTGTTGCGGGGCCAGCAAGAAACATAAATCCATCGGAGATTCGTCGAGGCGATGTGGAGGCTAATGAACCCGTGGATTTGCTCAAGACGAAGGTACTCAAGCGCAGTACAACTGCGGAGCAGGTGCTCCATAGCCTTCTTCAAGATGACAACGTCGAAGAGGTCGAGCTGCTTGAGTTGAGGGAGAAGAAGAGCGGGCGCGACATTAATCTGGGGAAGATAGCAGGAGCTGAAGCTGGCGTGGCGCAGCGTTGGCGTGAGGCGGAGCGTGGACGACGGCAGAGAGCGACATCGTCCAGCTTCAAAGCTGAGCTCCTCGAGCTGATCTAGGGCGGGGGATAAGAACCACTCGTCGAACTTGGGTTGGACCTTGCAGTTCGTACTGAACATGCGGATGTCAAGGCGTTTGGCTGGCCCAGGGTGTGATGAAAGGATCTTGGAGACTGCGGCCATGCGTTTGCAATCCCCGTCGCAGAGGCAGCTGTCGACGGTGAGGTTGACGGGGACGCAGCGCCAGAGGGGGCGCCACCGCCGGGAGAGCAGGGCGGTCCGCACGGCAGATTTGGTGGGGAGGAGGCCGATGATGACGAGCAGCGTGTCGTCGAGGAGGCTGCTGATGAAGTCCAGGCTCGCTGGATGCGGTTTTGGCTCGAGCCGCCTCCGCTTGTTGGCTGCCTCGCCGTTCATCTCAACCGGCAGCGACGTCGGTGTACACATGTGCTGGTGTGTGTTGTGTGCTGGGTGTGCGCGAGTGCGTCCTTCTGTGCATGCCGCTGCGCAGTGGTGAATTGTGCGTGCGTGCGTCCTTCCCGCGCCAGAAGTTTTTCCTCAATGCGCCCTCAATTTACTAGCATGCGGGGTGCTACCCCGAGTGGTTTCAACTTTGTTTACTTCACCGCGTGTCAGATGGGCCTCTAGTTTACTTATTTTCACCCACTGCCACATGGGCCAGCACACGAAGATACATAACACGAGCTGACAAGGCAGCATGTGGATTGGTTGACCGGTCAACTAAACAATATACGGAGCTATACGCTGACACAGTGAGCGTATAATCTGTCGGTATAGAGAGTTCGAGTGAGAGGGGAGGCTTGTGAGAGATAGCAAAGAGAGAGAGAGAGAAAGAGCTACTCCCTCCGTTTGATAATGTAGTTCCAACATTTTTTTAAGTCAAACTTTTGAAACTTTGACCAAGTTTATAAAGAAATTACTTATATCTACAATACCAAAGATAAATGATAGTATGAAGTAAGTACATGTTGTGATGAATCTAATGATCATTCCAGATGTAAATGTTTTTCTCCACATATACCTGGTCAAACTTTTCTAAGGTTTGACTTTTCAAAACATCCATATGCTTATGGACGTGACAGAGTCCCTAACAAGAGAGAGAGAGAGTGAAAAAAGTGTGTGTGTGTGAAAGAGACATGGACAACACACGATAAAAGTAGAGAAAAAGCGTATGTGTCTTATGCAAACATATCACACATGCATCTTCGACAACGGAGGTAAGGTGAGGAGATAGTGTGTGGTTGTTTGGAACCGAGAGAGCAAGACCCCTAGCACGTGGCCAAGAGGGGTCTGACAAACAAGGGAGAGAGGTCGAGAGAGACGTACGGAGAAAATGCAGACATGGGGAGGAGAGAGTGTATGTTTGTCATAGAGAGATCCCCTAGAGATCGTGATGGGACTACATGGGTGGGAGATCGAGTGACAAGGTGTGTGCGCGATAGAAGATGCCCCGAGAGATATCGAGA
>NC_041388.1:683627300-683730022 GCF_002162155.2 Triticum dicoccoides
GGGGAGTGCTTGCGCCTATGATGGATTGAGGGATTATGGTACTTAGGGGGGTGCGTATCACATGGAGAGAGAACAAGGGCGGAGAGTGTTGGATGGGTCTATATGTATAGCGCGATCGAGACATGTGTATGTGTGAACCAGGGAGATATAAGGCCAGTTTGGCTTGCGTCTTGAGCATCTTTTGCCTAGCCTGGGGTTGTGGCTGGATTTCATGCACGCTTGTTTGGTTGCTACCCTGTGAAAAAGAAAGCCTGCCTGGCCTGGGTTCCCTTGCACTTTAATTAGCCTGGCTGAACTCCAGACACTGCAAGTAGCCTGGCCCAGGCAACCGATTTCGAACGCCTGGTCGTGTGGCCACGAGGCTAACAACAACATGGATGAATATTAGCATTAAATAATTGATGCATGGATTGATTGATGGGACGTTGATGCTTTGCCTGGCCCAGGCATGAACCAAACGCTTCAGCACCACACAAGCCTGGCCAGGCAGAAATATTTTACATCTCACGTCCACACCAGGCAGTACCGGCCATCAAGGCATGAGGGTCAGGTCACGAACCAAACTGACCAATAAAGTTTGAGAGAGATTGAGGAGCCCTGATAAGGCTGAGTGGTGCGTCAGATAGCTGAGAGGGGGAAAGAGATATTCCATCCGCTCGATAATGCAGTGCATGTAAATTTTTTAGAAGTCAAACTTTGGAAACTTTGATCAGGTTTACGCAAATGTTATTTATATCTACAATACCAAAGATACATCATAAAAAACTACATCTCATGGTGAATCTAATGGTATATGTTTGCAGTACTAGATGTAATTCTTTTTCTCCACGTACATGGTCAAACTTTGTGATGTTTGACTTTTCAATAAATCTGTATGCTATGGACTGAGGAGAGTGCCTCAGTTGAGACAGATCAAGTGCGTGTGAAGGAGAATGAGTAAGTGTGCAAAAAGAGTATGCGTGTGAAAGAGAAAGTGACAACAAATGATAAATTAGAAAGAGAGAGTGTTTTTTCGTTTCATATGCGAACATATCACGCATGCATCTCCGAGATGGAAAAGCGAGGCGAGGAGATACACGAAGATAGCTAGTGTGTGATTGTTTGCAACGGAGAGAGACACCCCTGTAGCACATGTCCAATAGAGGTGTGGCCAACAAGGAACAAAGGTCGAGAGGGACACATGTTTGGCATGGACGCATGGGGAGGGAGAGAGGGTGTGTTTGTGATAGAGAGATCCCGTCGAGATCGTGAGGGGATTATACGGGTGGGAGATCGAGGGAGTGCGTGCGCGATAGAAAGATGCCCCGAGAGAAATCGAGATAGACCATGTACATGTTTGTGATGGAGACTAAGATTATCTAGTCATATACATATAGGGGGGACTGCGTGTGCCTACAATTGAGCGAGATACCATCATACTTGGCTAGCTGGGCATGAGATTGTGTGTGTGCGCGTGTGAGATGGAGAGAGAACGAGGGGGAGAGATATAGTTTTAGATGGGCCTATCGAGTGCGAGTGAGATATGCATGTGTATGTGTGACCCAGGTGGATGGAGAGTTTGAGAGAGGGGGGGGGGAGAGCTCCGAGACGACATAGTGGTGCGTGAGAGAGTTACAGGCAAAGAGCCAAGGAATCTGTGTGCATACGATGAGTGCACCCAAGATATCTAGCTTGGACTAGCTAGAGTATCATACATAGTGTGCGAGAGAGACCTATAGATGGTGTATATATGCATGCGAACTAGAAAGACCCCCCCACACACACACAAAGAGAGAGAGAGAGAGATAGAGAGAGAGAGATGGAGAGAAAGGGAGAGGGACCAACAAGGTTTTTGTGTCGGATGCGTGTGACAGAATTGAAGATTGTCGACAAGAGAGAGAGAGAGAAAACAGGAGTGCGGGAGAGGGAGAGGTCGTGTTTTATGCATCAAAGACTGATATAAACCATGTTTCAATATAAACTTGCATTCAAATATTTAAATTGGAGAACATGTTGTCTGCAATCCACACATGAACGGATATATGCGTATATCAAACAAGTTCATTAATTTGACTTTCAACATGTTCATGGAGTACTATAATACTGTACAACATGCTACTCGATTGAGGTGTTCAATTTTGGATTTAGTTCACTATTTTGACCTACTGAATGAGCTATTTCATTGAATCGAGATATTTCATTTTGGGTTTGATTCGTGTTTTTGAGTGGGTCAACTATTTGTCTTATAGTAAATCGCTAGCAACGAGCATGTAAAAACGCATTACTCCCGAGCATCATCTCTCCATCTAAAAAAGAAGTGGCAAGCTAATATTTCAAAATTTGATCCGAATCAACTTGGTAAGGTAGACGTGGATGCTCGTTCTCCCAAAATTTGAACGAACCGTTAAACATCCTCTCTGCTCGGTGGAATTCGCCCGAGCAAATAAATGGGAGACGCGAAATTACCGTCCTATGTGGGACACGCATCAATTGGCCCGTTGTACATCGAGGGTAGGTTCGTAACTTCATCCAAGCACGCCTTCTCCTCGGCCAAAATGACATGTGCCGAATAATTCATAAACCATGGTCGGCAAAACACGCTCTCCTCGCCCGAAATAGCTCACGCCCACTATTTCAAAACACGCTCTCCTCGCCCGAAATCGCTCGCGCCCACTATAGTTCAAAACACGCCCTCCTCGCCCGAAATCGCTCCCGCCCACTATTTGGGGAGAAGTAAAGTTACTCTACTATCCCCGACCCTTAGTACACAGACCCAAGCCGAGAAGCCTATAGGCAAGGGTAGAACTGTAACTCCCCCTCACATTTCATACAAATGCGTCCATAAGACATGGTTCCACTCCCCTCCCAATTCCCCCCGCCCGCACCCATTCATACCTCGTGGGCGCCAAATCACCTTCTCCCCGGGAAGCTCCCTTCTCCCGAGCCGTGAAACCTCAGCCCCACCTCCATGGCGCCCCCACCGCACCAATTTCACAGCCGCCCTCCTCCCTAATGCCGGAGACGCTGTCCATTTGCCGTCATGCACTGGGCCATGTGCCTCTTACTCCGTGCTGCTGGTGCTGCCTCGAGAACGGCCGCGTGAACCGTACCAGAGCCGATTCACCCCCGTCGTTGTTCACGGCGCCGGAGCGGCTCCAACTTCGGATCTGTCCAGAGTCCTAGCGCTGCTTCGGCGTAGCCGTCGACCGTCGCGACATCGCTCTTTCCCTACCGCCGGCCGCCACCGCAACCACGCCGGCCTCACCGACTCGGCAACTAGACCTGCCTACTTCACCATGCCGCCAGATAGGTTGCACCCTCATCTCAAATCAATTTATTTAGGCGTCAGTTGTATGAATTTTTATTCTGGGCCAATCGATTTGCAATGGGAAGCAGCACCCCTCAAGGCGGCGGAGCTCCTAGGCTGCCGGTTGGCCGGTGCCTAACGTGTGGGTGCGGTGCCGCAAGTTCGCCGTGGAAGCAGCGCTTAGATGGCTATCTTTTAGAGTTGCGTGGGTTGAAGGTACTACCGCCGCCGAATCTGGATGACGGGGAGTCTTTGTAGATTGGCCCGGGGGCGGCGCAACCACGACAGTGCAGTGGGGCGGGGTGCGGGGTTTTGGCCGAGGCCACAGACGGCGGAGGCAGGCTGCTCTGCCATTGGTCGCTGGCTCTTCGAGGAAGATTCCGAACAGTGTTAGCCGGGAGGCACAAGATGGCCAGCCATCCGGCGTAGATCGGACAGTACCAAAATAAAATAAAATCGTGTGACCCCAATTTAGTCTTCAGTCAACAGACGTGTGACCACTCTCGTACGTTGCTGTTGATCTCTTAGTGTATTTCTTCAGATCAAAGGGATATGTCGTTCTTAACATTATGCATTATCTGCATCTTCAGACACACCGTCTTCCGACTCACCGCAGCTGCTCCAACAAGGGAAGCATACACCAGAAGGGAGCTATAGTCCCCACTCAACAGTTCCCTGCATCGAATGCGCGTGCCCGACATGCACAGCCACAACAACTGAAGGGCCATCGACAAGTCAGCACATGATGCTCACTCCAATGGATGGTAGCCCGATAGGTTGTACCCTCATCTTACTTGTGTGCAACATTTATGGCTTTGTTATTCATCTAAGCATGGAAAACAGATCATCACATTTCACTATATATTCATGCTGATCTCTTACGGGTCTTGTTCAGGAGTTAACGTTGTTCCATAGTTCAGCTAAGATACTTGTTCTTTAGGTAACACTGTTCCATAGTTATCATCCATCAGCCAATGCTATCCCACAGGCTGGTGATTATAGTATTATACCACTTCTAGTATTTCCTATGTTGTTCTTTAATACTTTTGTGTGCCATCTAGTTAATCTCGAGTACAAACGATACATATTCTGTAGCTTTCATCTGTATTCTCCCTTTAGTTTATGAGACCTATTGCTGCTAGTTAACCCCAGTCCTACTATTTATGTCGTCTCCTATAGGCACTCATTACATAAATCTAACTACTATTTGTCTTCCATGCATGTCAGATATAATTGCACACACTGATATATCCACAAGAACCTCACGGAGCAATGTAAAGGCCAATAAACTTGATGTCAATGATACCTAATATGATGGAACATGTAAAGGCAGTTCTTCAGAAGACTTGTAGAAATATGATGAATCCTCTTCACCCCACAAGGTCCTTGCTCTAACTTGGCCTGTGATATGGGTACAACATGCATATAATGTCCTGGAGTGTATCTACTCTGTTGCAATGCCATGTGGTTAGCATGCTGATCATGCATGTAAATATGTCATGCCTTCCTGTTTTACATTCCGCTAGCATACAGTTTTACATTCAACTAGTGTTTTTTTGCTGTGTTTTCCTGTCGTATCCCTAGCTCTTACACCATACTCCCTCTGTTCAGATTACATGTTGCCGAAATGGATAAAAAAGGATGTATCTAGAACTGAAATACGCCTAGACCCATCCATTTTTTTCCGGATGGAGGGAATACATGTCAATATGTCATGCCTTTCTATTCTTCAGTACCTATTCCATCTCTCTTCTGCTACATGTTTCATAATTAAAGCACCATTCTTCTATACAAGGCATGCAAGGGGAAGACGACTATGTTAGAATCTGAAGGGTTACAAACAAGGCCTTTGCAAAAGATCCAAATGCCAGGAGATAATAAACCAACTCCAGTTTTTATAGATACTGCTCCAGCACAGAGAAACCCAACTCCTACTGATAATAAGCAGATTCCAGTGACCAAAGAACTAGTCCGCTCCAGTCCAGCAAAAATATGTCAACTCAATTCTAAGAAGCGTGTGCGTATCCTTGCATCATGAAATTTTATAGCACGCTAATCATATTTTCTACATGTTTCTTACCCATCTCTCTTTTAGAAAATAAGCTTAACAGATAGAAGATTTTCTGCAATGGTATCATTTATGAGGAAAGATTCTTGCAGGAATTCTCTGTCCTCCAATGTAGATGTAAGTACCTGTGGTATATCACTATATTTTTACATCAACATGTATTATGTTAATCGGCGTGAATCCAAGCTTTATCTGATCTAAATTTAGTTGTAGCAAAATGTATGATTAAAGGCCACAATGTTGATTTTTGCAAGGAAAACTGCCTGGTAGTTTTGCATCCTGAGCTGCATGAGTGTACTATCTCATATGAGTGGGTTTGAATACTTTGGTTCTGTAGTGGGTTTTTCAGTGTTTTCTTACTGTGTTGTCCTGTTGTATCCCTAGCTCTTACATCATACTCCCTCCGTCCGGATTAAATGTCGCAGAAATGGATAAAACTGGATGTATCTAGAACTGAAATACGCCTAGACCCATCCATTTATTTCCGAATGGAGTGAATACATGTCAATATGTCATGCCTTTCTATTCTTCAGTACCTATTCCATCTCTGCTGTAGCATGTTTTATAACCGAGTCACCATTCTTCTACATAAGGCATGCAAGGGGAAGACGGCTATGTTAGAATCTGAAGGGGTTACAAACCAGGTCTTTGCAAAAGATCCAAACGCCAGGAGATAATAAACCAACTCCATTTTTCATAGATACTGCTCCAGCACAGAGAAACCCAACTCCCACTAATAATAAGCAGATTCCAGTGGCCAAAGAACTAGTCCGCTCTAGTCCAGCAAAAGAATGTCAACTCCATTCTAAGAAGCGTGTGCGTATCCTCGCATCATGAAATTTTATAGCATTCTGATCATATTTTCTACATGTTTCTTATCCGTCTCTCTTTTAGAAAATAAGGTTAAATGATACAAGACTTCCTCCATTGGGATCATATTCGAGGAAAATATCTTGCGCAAATTCTCTATGCTCCAGTGCTAATGTAAGTACCTGTTGTATATCACTATATTTTTACAACATCATGTATTTTGTTAATCGGCGTGAATCTAACCTTTATCCGATCTAAAATTAGTTGTAGCAAAATGTTAAAGGCACCAATGTTGATTTTTGTAAAGGAAACTGACTGGTAGTTTTGCATACTGAGCTGCATGAAAGTGCTATCTCATATCATGCACATTACTGAATTGTAGTGCTTCTCTGGTTGCCCATTCATTCATTGTGTCAATGTTGCTTTCGTATTACCTTACCTGGCTGATGATAACTGTGCCATATTGTGTTAATTTGGTGTAGGCTAGTTGCCCAAACGTTCATTGTGTCAATGTTGCTTTTCTATTATCTGACTTGGCCAATGATAGCAATGCTAGTGTGTTAATTTTGTGCAGGCTGCTGAAGATAAGAAGACAAACTCTGAAAACAACAAGGGAACCCCATTGTTTCTTTCCAGTAAATCTAGGCCATGTAATATGGCAATAACTCATGATTAATCTGTTTGGTTCCCGTCCTAATTTACGTTATGATGCAGTGGTCAAGACACTCTCCACTATCAATAATACAAGCCTGCCAAAATCGCCATCTGAATCTGTTCAGTATCCTCTGTCTCGAATGCAACGGAATAAATGTATGTTTGTGAACCAATTAATGGCTGAAGCAATGATGGAAATGGTGGATGAATCAGAGGTGAAGAGTCTTGCGACACAACAAATGATCAATGTTTTCAGAGACAGTGTGGCAAAGCAGCAAGAACTTGCCCACATGCTTATGGGCGTCATCTGTGCTGAGGTTACAGATTGTGACATTGTAGATCGTTAGGTTCTGCTCATTTATTTGCACTGGCATCAATCTTTGATTGCCAAGTGGATGTAATTTCCTGTAATATATTCTGGATGTGCAACGTTATTCCCTGTATGCCGTACCTTTGCTCATCTTAATGGGCTCAAATTATCTAAATTGTCCTAAAGACATGAACGAACTTTAGTGGGTCCATTGAGTTAATGGGCCGTTACTAGGCCGAAAGTTAATGGTCGGCCCTCTTACCTACCGGGTCGTTAATAGGCCAACATCGAAGCGGGCACAGGTGGCCCCAATTTATTTCATGGGCTGTTAACAGGCCATTACTAAGTTTGGGCTACATATGGCCCAACTATACTGTAGGCCTTTAGCAGGCCGAAAGAGACAGCGGGCTCGTATTGGACCATGAAGAGCATGGACCGCTAAGGCCGAAAGTCAGGTCGTATTGTAAACGGCCCAACTGTGTTGTGGGCCTTTAGCAGGCCAAAAGAGAAACTGGGCTGGTATTGGACCATGAAGGGCATGGGCTATTAAGGGGGCAAAACTAAGGTCCGACTACAAATGGCCCAACTCATTTATGGTCCGTTAACAGGCCGAAAGGCACACTGGGCCGAGAATTGGCCCAACACTTAGATGGGTCGCTAAAAGGCCAAAACTCAGGTCGGACTACAATTGGCCCAACTGATTTATGGGCCGTCAACAGGCTGAAAGTGACACCGGGCCAAAAATTGGCCCAACACTTAAATGGGCCACTAAAAGGCCGAAACTCAGGTCCGACTACAAATGGCCCATCAGATTTATGGGCCGTCAACAGGCTGAAAGACACACCGGGCCGGAAATTAGCCCAACATTTAAATGGGTCGCTAAAAGGCAGAAAGATGTACATCCTGAAAATTGGCCCATCCATTAAATGGGCCGTTAACAGGCCGAAATCTCATCAAGCCGATATTGAGCCCAAGTATATAGCGGGCTGTTAACGGGCTCGAACTGACGATGGGCTGCAATGGTGTCAAATCTTTAACGGGCCGAATTGGCACATCTCGTATGGGCCGTGGGCTTAAATGGACCTGACACAAGTAGGCCTTATATGGGCCGGCCTGCTAATTTTTACTGGGCCGGCCTTTTTCACCGGAATGTGCTAGTGTTGGGCCGTGCCACGTGTCAACATATCATAGGCGCCTATGTGAGCCACTGACGAGCTGACATGTGTTTCGTCCAGCCAATAAGAATTTTACACGTGGAAATTTCCCATTGGTCGAGGTTGTTAACGGGTTATCGGATCCAAAACCCGACCCGATAGCTTAACGGTGTTCCGTTACGGTGGATGCCACGTGTCGGTCACCCTTGACGAAAGCACTTCTGTGACGCGCGATTTATCATCATGTAAGTGGACACTTCCGTGATGATAATTTTGGTAATGTCATGGAACACTTCTACGACAGCACAGGTATGACTATCTTGATTCTGTCATAAATTTGTCATGGATGTATATGCATGACAAAAAAGCGACCTACTGTGACAAACACGTATCATCACGGAAGTGTATTTTTTTGTAGTGCGACGTGCTTCGCACACAGGTGGCTAGCGGGTGTCAGTTTCTCCAACTTTAGTTGAATCGAATTCAATGAACAGGTTTATTTCTGAAGATCAAAAAGCAATCACTATACCGCGTTCTGGTTTTTGATGCGTAGGTAAGAACAGTTCTTGCTCAGCCTGTAGCAGCCACGTAAAACTTGCAACAACAAAGTAGAGGACGTCTAACTTGTTTTTGCAGGGCATGTTGTGATGTGAGATGGTCAAGACATGATGCTAAATTTTATTGTATGCGATGATCATGTTTCGTAATAGAGTTATCGGCAACTGGTAGGAGCCATATGGTTGTCGCTTTATTGTATGAAATGCAATCTCCATGTAATTGCTTTACTTTATCACTAAGCAGTAGCGATAGTCGTAGAAGAAATAGTTGGCGAGATGACAACAATGCTTCGATGGAGATCAAGGTGTCAAGCCGGTGATGATGGTGATCATGACAGTGCTTTGGATATGGAGATCAAAGGCACAAGATGATGATGGCCATATCATATCACTTATATTGATTGCATGTGATGTTTATCCTTTATGCATCTTATTTTGCTTAGTTTGACGGTAGCATTATAAGATGATCTCTCACTAAATTTCAAGGTATAAGTGTTCTCCCTGAGTATGCACCGTTGCTACAGTTCGTCGTGCCGAGACACCACGTGATGGTCGGGTGTGATAAGCTCTATGTTCACATACAATGGGTGCAAGCCAGTTTTGCACACGCGGAATACTCGGGTTAAACTTGACGAGCCTAGCTGTCGGTGTCAAAACCGGCGGATCTCGGGTAGGGGGTCCCGAACCGTGCATCTAAGGTGGATGGTAACAGGAAGCAGGGGACACGATGTTTTACCCAGGTTCGGGCCCTCTTGATGGAGGTAATACCCTACGTCCTGCTTGACTGTTCTTCATGATATGAGTATTACAAGAGTTGATCTACCACGAGATCGTAGAGGCTAAACCGTAGAAGCTAGCCAATGGTATGATTGTCTGTTGTCCTATGGACTAAACCCTCCGGTTTATATAGACACCGGAGGGGGCTAGGGTTACACAAGATCGGTTACAAGGGAGGAGATTTACATATCCATATTGCCTAGCTTGCCTTCCACGCCAAGTAGAGTCCCATTGATAACCCACAAGTATAGGGGATCACAACAGCTTTCGAGGGTATAGTATTCAACCCAAATTTATTGATTCGACACAAGGGGAGCCAAAGAATATTCTCAAGTATTAGCAGCTGAGTTGTCAATTCAACCACACCTGGAAACTTAGTATCTGCAGCAAAGTGTTTAGTAGCAAAGTAATATGATAGTGATGGTAACGGTAACAAAAGAGTAATGAAAGCAAGGTAATGTTTTTGGTATTTTGTAGTGATTGTAACAATAGCAGCGGGAAAGTAAATAAGCGTAAACCAGTATATGGAAAGCTCGTAGGCATCGGATCAATGATGGATAATTATGCTGGATGCGGTTCATCATGTAACAGTCATAACATGGGGTGACACAGAACTAGCTCCAATTCATCAATGTAAGGCATGTATTCCGAATATAGTCATACATGCTTATGGAAAAGAACTTGCATGACATATTTTGTCCTACCCTCCCGTGGCAGCGGGGTCCTTACGGAAACTAAGGGATATTAAGGCCTCCTTTTAATAGAGAACCGGAACAAATCATTAGCACATAGTGAATACATGAACTCCTCAAACTACGGTCATCACCGGTAAGTATCCTGATTATTGTCACGTTGGGGTTAACGGATCATAACACATAATAGGTGACTATAGACTTGCAAGATAGGATCAATAACTCTCATATATTGATGAAAACATAATAGGTTCAGATCTGAAATCATGGCACTTGGGCCCTAGTGACAAGCATTAAGCATAGCAAAGTCATAGCAACATCAATCTCAGAACATAGTGGATACTAGGGATCAAACCCTAACAAAACTAACTCGATTACATGATAAATCTCATCCAACCCATCACCGTCCAGCAAGCCTACGATGGAATTACTCACACATGGCGATGAGCATCATGAAATTGGTGATGGAGGATGGTTGATGATGACGACGACGATGAATCCCCCTCTCTGGAGCCCCGAACGGACTCTAGATCAGCCCTCCCGAGAGGTTTTAGGGCTTGGCAGCGGCTCCGTATCGTAAAATGCGATGAAATCTTCTCTTCTATTTTTCTCTCCCCGAAAGCGTTATATAGAGTTGGAGTTGGAGTCGGGAGGTCTCCAGGGGGCCCACGAGGTAGGGGCGCCCTAGGGGGGGCACCCCCCACCCTCGTGGCAAGGGTGTGGGCCCCCTGGTCTTCATCTTTGGTGATGATTATTTATTATTTATTGTAAGATATTTCGTGGAGTTTCAGGTCATTCCAAGAACTTTTGTTTTCTGCACATAAAACAAGATCATGGCAATTCTGATGAAAACAGCGTCAGTCCAGGTTAGTTCCATTCAAATCATACAAGTTAGAGTCCAAAACAAGGGCAAAAGTGTTTGGAAAAGTAGATACGACGGAGACGTATCAACTCCCCCAAGCGTAAGCCCTTGCTTCTCCTCAAGCAATTCAGTTGACAAACTGAAAGAAATAAAGAAAAACTTTTACAAACTCTGCTTGCTCTTGTTGTTGTAAATATGTAAAGCCAGCATTCAAGTTTTCAGCAAAGATTATAACTAACCACATTCGCAATAACGCATAGGTCTCAAGTTTACTCATATCAATAGCATAATCAACTAGCGAGCCATAATAATAAAACTCGGATGACAACACTTTCTCAAAACAATCATAATATGATATAACAAGACGGTATCTCGCTAGCCCTTTCTGAGACCGCAAAACATAAATGCAGAGCACCTTTAAAGATCAAGGACTGACTAGACATTGTAATTCATGGTAAAAGAGATCCAATCATAGTCACACCCAATATAAATTAACAGTAATGAATGCAAATGACAACGGTGCTCTCCAACTGGTGCTTTTTAATAAGAGGATGATGACTCAGCATAAAAGTAAATAGATAGGCCCTTCGCAGAGGGAAGCAGGGATTTGTAGAGGTGCCAGAGCTCGGTTTTGAAATAGAGATGAATAATATTTTGGGCGGTATACTTTCATTGTCAACATAAAAACCAAGAGATGGAGATATCTTCCATGCTACACACATTATAGGCGGTTCCCAAACAGAATGGTAAAGTTTATACTCCTCCTCCACCAACAATCATCAATCCATGGCCTGCTCGAAACAACAAGTGCCTCCAACATACATCAGGTCCCAACGGGAGTTTTGTTTTGCAATTATTTTTGATTTAGTTTGCATAAAGCATGGGACTGGGCATCCGGTGACCAGCCATTTTCTCGTGAGTGAGGAGCGGAGTCCACTCCTCTTGAGAATAACCCGCCTAACATGGAAGATACAGACAGCCCTAGTTGATACATGAGCTATTCGAGCATACAAAACATGATATTTATTTGAAGGTTTAGAGTTTGGCACATACAAATTTACTTGGAACGGCAGGTAGATACCGCATATAGGAAGGTATAGTGGACTCATCTGGAATAACTTTGGGGTTTAAGGGATTGGATGCACAAGCAGTATTCCCGCTTAGTACAGGTGAAGGCTAGAAAAAGACTGGGAAGCGACCAAGTAGAGAGCGACAACAGCCATGTACATGCATTAAAATTAATAAACATTGGATGCAAGCATGTGTAGGATATAATCCACCATGAACATAAATATCGTGAAGTCTATGTTGATTTGTTTCAACTACATGCGTGAACATGTGCCAAGTCAAGTCACTTAAATCATTCAGAGGAGGATACCACCCTATCATACCACATCATAACCATTTTAATATCATGTTGGCATGCAAGGTAAACCATTATAACTCATAGCTAATCAAGCATGGCACAAGCAACTATGATCTCTAATTGTCATTGCAAACATGTTTATTCATAACAAGCTGAATCAAGAACGATGAACTCATCATATTTACAAAAACAAAAGAGGTCGAGTTCGTACCAGCTTTTCTCATCTCATTCAGTCCATCATATATCATCATAATTGCCTTTCACTTGCACGACCGAACAATGTGAATAATAATAAGAGTGCACGTGCATTGGACTAAGCTGGAATCTGCGAGACTTTAATAAACAGGAGAAGACAAAGCAATATGGGCTCTTTTGTCAGATAAACAATAATGCATATAAAAGCCACTTCAACAATTTAATCATGGTCTTCTCCTACTGACCCCCAAAGAAAAGAAAAGAAATAAAACTATTTACACGGGAAAGCTCCCAACAAGCAAAAGAAGAACGGGAAATATTTTTGGGTTTTCTTTTTAATTACTACTACAAGCATGGAAAGTAAATTAATACTAGTTTTTTTGTTTTTCTTAAGGTTTATTAAACACACAAGAAGAAAGCATAAAAAGGAAAATAAACTAGCATGGATGATACAATGAAAAAGTATGAACACCGACATCTAGAAATGAGTGTGTGTGAACATAAATGTAATGTCGGTGGGAAATAAGTACTCCCCTAAGCTTAGGCTTTTGGCCTAAGTTGGTCTATGGCCATGGCTAGCCTGGCGGATATCCATAATAATAGTTGTTGGGGTCATATTGCGATGAGGAAGAAGAAGGCTTCGATTGCCACTGGCTGGCAATCATCTCCGGATCCCACTGATAGTTAGACTGTCGTGAAGGATCAAATTGTGGTTCCGGTTCTGGCTCCTCGACTAGTGCAGGGTTCCGGTAGGCGTGGATAGCCATCAACGGAACAAGGTACGTGCCTACAGTCAAATCAAACGAAGAAGGAGCAGGCAAGGTAATAGTCTCAGGATGATGTTTATTAAAGAACAATTGATATTTAAGCTCTCCCGCCCTATTCTTAATAATAAAATCATGTGCCACCATACTTTTATAATCTAGATAAACACGAGGTAGCACTTTTTTTCTTTCTCAGCATGCCTAATAGGTAAGTTAAAATGTGCAGCGAGGCGTGAGGCATAGATGCCTCCAAAGATGGGGCCTTTGGTACGGTTCATACTTAACCGTCTAGCAATAATGCCGCCCATACTAAAAGTGTTATCACTGTATAGACCAGGGAGTAGAATAATTATATCAGGGATACTAAGGTTTCCACAGTTTCCGCGTCCAATTAAGCAACGACTAGCAAATAATGCAAAGTAACGTAAAACAGGAAAATGTATGCTAGTGATTCGTGCATCAGAAACCTTCCTAGTTTCTCCTAAAGTGATAGTATTAATAAACCCCTCCACATCATCATGATGCGGTTCTTCTGTCTTGCCCTCAAAAGGGACTAAACAAATCCGACAAAAATCATAAAGTGACATCTCCTTATGCTCATCATATAAATGAAACTCCACCGTAGGTGGCGAGTTCCTAGAATGGAAATGAAAGTTTTGCACAAAGGTATTTGTGAGTAAGAGATACTGATCGCATTGGTCATGGAGGAAAGCGGCGAGTCCTGCATTATGAGCCAATTCATGAAAATCTTCATAAATCCCGGCTGCTCTCAAGAAATCATCAGAAGGCCACTCACACGCCCGAATCTCCGCGGTGCACGACAAATTATACTTAGGGTTCGGTGCCTTCTCCTTTGAGCTTTGGCTCGATAAGCCCCTCAATAATCTCCTCATCATTTTCTAAAAAATTCTGAAATTTTTAGTAACTTCAAAATAAAAGTAAACCAAACTCATAATATTGATAGCAACCACTCCTACAAGTGCCTAGGGCCTATATCATGCATCAAAACTACTTTTGACCATATAAATTTGACATGCAAGCTCAAGAACAGGGTCACCTAAGCAGCAAAAAATTGCAATGAATAAAGCACTAGAACAAAAACTAATTGGACCAATGGAGGAGTCACATACCAAGGAACAATCCCCCAAAGCAGTTTTGTGAGAGGTGCTTTGAGCAAGGAGATCGAAAATTATAGCAAAGAGGGCTGGAACTCGTGCTTGAGTTGGTTTTTCGTGTTTGTGTGAGGAAGAAGAAGAGGATAGGTACATGAATAAGTGGAGGAGGGCCACCGTGGGCCCACGAGGAAGGGGGGCGCGCCCTCCACCCTCGTGGCAAGGTGGTTGGCCCCCCTGGTGTGTTCTTTGTTCCATAAATCCTCAAATATTCTAGAAAGAATCATATTTAATTTTTAGGGCATTTGGAGAACTTTTATTCAAGGTATTTTTATATTGCACGGATAATCAGATAACAGACAGAAAATTATTTATTTCTACTTTATTTCAACTAAATAACAGAAAGTATAGAGAGGGTACAGAAGGTTGTGCCTCTAGTTTCATCCATCTCATGCTCATCAAAAGGAATCCACTAACAAGGTTGATCAAGTCTTGTTAACGAACTCATTCTGAATTACATGGAACCGGAGAAATTTCGAATAACACTATGTTACCTCAACGGGGATATGCACATCCCCAATAATAAGAATATCATATTTCTTCTTGACAGTAGGAAGAGGAAATTCAAAACCTCTAAATATAATCGATGGAATTTTTCCAATAGAGTTGATACTATGAACTTGAGGTTGTTTCCTCGGAAAGTGTACCGTATGCTCATTACCATTAACATGAAAAGTGACATTGCCTTTAGTGCAATCAATAACAGCCCCTGCAGTATTCAAAAAGGGTCTACCAAGAATAATAGATATACTATCGTCCTCGGGAATATCAAGAATAACAAAGTCCGTTAAAATAGTGACGTTTGCAACTACAACAGGCACATCCTCACAAATACCGACAGGTATAGCAGTTGATTTATCAGCCATTTGCAAAGATATTTCAGTAGGTGTCAACTTATTCAAGTCAAGTCTACAATATAAAGAGAGAGGCATAACACTAACATCGGCTCCAAGATCACATAAAGCTGTTTTAACATAGTTTCTTTTAATGGAGCATGGTATAGTAGGTACTCCGGGATCTCCAAGTTTCCTTGGTATTCCACCTTTAAAAGTATAATTAGCAAGCATGGTGGAAATTTCAGCTTCCGGTATCTTTCTCTTATTTTTAATAATATCTTTCATGTACTTAGCATAAGGATTTGTTTTGAGTATATCAGTTAATTGCATACATAAAAATATAGGTCTAATCATTTCAGCAAAGCGCTCAAAATCCTCATCATCCTTTTTCTTGGATGGTTTGGGAGGAAAAGGCATGGGTTTCTGAACCCAAGGTTCTCTTTCTTTACCATGTTTCCTAGCAACAAAGTCTTTCTTATCATAACATTGATTCTTTGATTGTGGGTTATCAAGATCAACAACAGGTTCAATTTCTACATCATTATCATTACTAGGTTGAGCATTATTATGAACATCATCATTAACATTTTCATTAGGTTCATGTTCATTGCCAGATTGTGTTTCAGCATCAGACATAGAGATATCATTTGGATTATCAGGTGGTTCAGCAATAGGTTCACTAGAAGTTTGCATAGTTCTATCATTTTTCTTTTTCTTCTTTTTAGAAGAACTAGGTGCATCAATATTATTTATCTGAGAATCTTGCTCAATTCTCTTAGGATGGCCTTCAGGATACAAAGGTTCCTGAGTCATTCTACCAGTTCTAGTAGCCACTTTAATAGCATAATTATTTTTCTTACTATTCATCTCATTGAGAAATTCTTTTTGAGCGTTAAGTACTTGTTCTACTTGAGTGGTAACCATAGAAGCATGCTTGCTAACAAGTTTAAGTTCACCTCTAATATTAGCCATATAATCACCCAAGTATTTAATCATATCAGCATCTTGTTTTAATTGTCTACCAAAATAAGCATTGAAGTCTTCTTGCTTAAACATAAAATTATCAAACTCATCCAAGCATTGACTAGCAATTTTAGTAGGAGGGATTTCAGCTTTATCATATCTATAGAGAGAATTTACCTTTACTACCTGTGTCAGGTTATTGAGGTCTGGAGGTTCTTCAATAAATAAAGGATTAAGATCATATGTTTCTTCAATAGGCGGTAGATCAAGACCATGTATTTCTTCAATAGGAGGTAAATTCTTAACATCTTCAGCTTTAATACCTTTTTCTTTCATACATTTCTTTGCCTCTTGCATATCTTCGGGACTGAGAAATAGAACACCTCTCTTCTTCGGAGTTGGTTTAGGAATAGGATCATTAATTGGAGTAGGAGCTGGCTCAGGAGGTGCCCAATTATTTTCATTTGTCAACATATTATTCAATAAGATTTCAGCTTCATTCGGTGTTCTTTCCCTGAAAAGAGAACCAGCACAACTATCCAGGTAATCTCTGGAAGCATCGGTTAGTCCATTATAAAAGATATCAAGTATTTCATTTTTCTTAAGAGGATGATCAGGCAAAGCATTAAGTAACTTGAGAAGCCTCCCCCAAGCTTGTGGGAGACGCTCTTCTTTAATTTGCACAAAGTTGTATATTTCCTTTAAAGCAGCTTGTTTCTTATGAGCAGGGAAATATTTAGCAAAGAAGTAATAGATCATATCCTGGGGACTACGCACACAACCAGGATCAAGAGAATTAAACCATATCTTAGCATCACCCTTTAATGAGAACTGAAATATTTTGAGGATATAAAAGTAGCGAGATCTCTCATCATTAGTGAACAGGGTGGCTATATCATTTAATTTAGTAAGATGTGCCACAACAGTTTCAGATTCATAGCCATGAAAAGGATCAGATTCAACCAAAGTAATTATATTAGGATCAACAGAAAATTCATAGTCCTTATTAGCAACACAGATACGTGAAGTAGCAAAAGCAGGGTCAGGTTCATCCTAGCATTTAGAGATTGCTTATTCCATTTAGCTAATAACCTTTTGAGTTCATATCTATCTTTGCAAGCTAAAATAGCTAAAGAAGCTTCTTGATCAAATAAATAACCCTCAGGAATAACAAGTGATTCTTTATCATCACTTTCATCATCATAATCAGATTCAATATTTTCAATCTCTCTAGCCCTAGCAAGTCGTTCCTCGAGAAAATCACCAAGTGGCACAGTAGTATCAAGCATAGAAGTAGTTTCATCATAAGTATCATGTATAGCAGAAGTGGCATCATCAATAACATGCGACATATCAGAACGAATAGCAGAAGTAGGCTTGGGTGTCGCAAGCTTACTCATAACCGAAGGTGCATCAAGTGCATAGCTAGATGGCAGTTCCTTACCTCCCCTCGTAGTTGAGGGATAAATTGTTGTCTTAGCGTCGTTCAAATTCTTCATAGTGTCCAGCAGATATAAATCCCAAGTGACTCAAAGAATAGAGCTATGCTCCCCAGCAACGGTGCCAGAAATTGGTCTTGATAACCCACAAGTATAGGGGATCACAACAGCTTTCGAGGGTAGAGTATTCGACCCAAATTTATTGATTCGACACAAGGGGAGCCAAAGAATATTCTCAAGTATTAGCAGCTGAGTTGTCAATTCAACCACACCTGGAAACTTAGTATCTGCAGCAAAGTGTTTAGTAGCAAGGTAATATGATAGTGATGGTAACGGTAACAAAAGAGTAACGAAAGCAAAGTAATGTTTTTGGTATTTTGTAGTGATTGTAACAATAGCAGCGGGAAAGTAAATAAGCATAAACCAGTATATGGAAAGCTCGTAGGCATCGGATCAATGATGGATAATTATGTCGGATGTGGTTCATCATGTAACAGTCATAACATAGGGTGACACAGAACTAGCTCCAATTCATCAATGTAATGTAGGCATGTATTCCGAATATAGTCATACGTGCTTATGGAAAAGAACTTGCATGACATCTTTTGTCCTACCCTCCCGTGGCAGCGGGGTCCTTACGGAAACTAAGGGATATTAAGGCCTCCTTTTAATAGAGAACCGAAACAAAGCATTAGCACATAGTGAATACATGAACTCCTCAAACTACGGTCATCACCGGTAAGTATCCCGATTATTGTCACTTCGGGGTTAACGGATCATAACACATAATAGGTGACTATAGACTTGCAAGATAGGATCAAGAACTCTCATATATTGATGAAAACATAATAGGTTCAGATCTGAAATCATGGCACTCGGGCACTAGTGACAAGCGTTAAGCATAGCAAAGTCATAGCAACATCAATCTCAGAACATAGTGGATACTAGGGATCAAACCCTAACAAAACTAACTCGATCACATGATAAATCTCATCCAACCCATCACCGTCCAGCAAGCCTACGATGGAATTACTCACGCACGGCGGTGAGCATCATGAAATTGGTGATGGAGGATGGTTGATGATGACGACGGTGACGAATCCCCCTCTCCGGAGCCCCGAACGGACTCCGGATCAGCCCTCCCGAGAGGTTTTAGGGCTTGGCGGCAGCTCGGTATTGTAAAACGCGATGAAATCTTCTCTTCTATTTTTTTCTCCCCAAAAGCAGTTATATAGAGTTGGAGTTGGAGTCGGGAGGTCTCCAGGGGGCCCACGAGGTAGGGGGGCGCGCCCTAGGGGGGGCGCCCCCACCCTCGTGGCAAGGGTGTGGGCCCCCTAGTCTTCATCTTTGGCGAGGATTTTTTATTATTTATTTTAAGATATTCCGTAGAGTTTCAGGTCATTCCGAGAACTTTTGTTTTCTGCACATAAAACAACATCATGGCAATTCTGCTGAAAACAGCGTCAGTCCGGGTTAGTTCCATTCAAATCATACAAGTTAGAGTCCAAAACAAGGGCAAAAGTGTTTGGAAAACTAGATACGACGGAGACGTATCACCCATCCGGACACGGGACGAAGTCTTTAATCTTGTATCTTCATAGTCCAACAGTCCGGCCAAAGGATATAGTCCGGCTGTCCGGAGACCCCCTAATCCAGGACTCCCTCAGTAGCCCCCGAACCAGGCTTCAATGACGTCCGGCTCCCATAAATGTTGGACTTCTTTGCTTCTGCGCCCAATAAGGGCTATCTTCCACGTGTTGAGCGAATGTGAGGAGCCAGGGCGTTTTCATATTCGCCCCCCTAGCCAAGTAAACAAATCTTCTATTAAAGTGATGGGGATTCTTAGATCCAATCCACACCATCTTCCCACAACGAGAATCCATCGGAGAGCGCTCGGAAAAATCCATTCCATCATGGCCAGCCACTGCAGCTCCTTCTCTCGCTCCCGCAGCACGAAGCCCGGCGATTGGGAGAAGTGTTCCGTCCCGCACGGCCGATTAGTAGAGTTGCAGACCCAGGGATTTCTCCCTCCGGCGTATATGGTCCCCATCTGAGCCGGGCTCGCCATTTATAATGGCGGGGAGCAAGCAGAGAGCTTCCCCAATCCCTCCAAGGGGGAGTGGGTATGCCTTGTCCCTCACTTATTAAGGGGGCTCGGATTTCCAATTCATCCGTTCCTCCGTGGACTCCTGGAGTTTTACGGCCTCCAGTTGCATAATTTCACCCCTGCTTCCATATTACACATCACCGGCTATGTTGACATTTGCGAGTTGTTTTTGGGCTGCGAGGCTCATTTCGAGCTATGGAAAAGGCTATTCTGCCGTGTGCCCCGCACACAGAAGGGGTCACTTTATCAAGTGGGCGGAGCCGAAATATGGCGCATCGCCGAGACCGGATACCCGTCCGATACTCCAAAGAAGACGTCTGAAGACTGGCCTTCAAAGTGGTTTTACATGGAGGACGTCCCTCTTCCAGACCCTGTTCGGTGGGGTCTTCCTGAGTTCGACAATTCTCCTCTGAAGGAAGGTCAAAGTTGGCGCCCACGGAGCCCCCAGGAGGAAGATAACAGAGAAGTCCTTTATCTGATGAACTGAATAAAAGCGCTGGCTCAATCAGGGTTGACAATAATCGAGGTTATGTCAATATGCATAATGCGGGGGGTGCAACCACTTCAATATCGAGGGCACCCCCTGTGGTGTTTTAACGGGGAAGATGATGCCACCCGTTGCGGGCGCAAGGGACCGGACTCACCTGCTGCTTTAGCAAAAGTTCTGTCTGAGTTATTCAAGGGAGAGGAAGAGGAGTTCATCCACATTAAACCACGGGACGGATTCTCCATGTACAACCCTCCAAGCTGGGTGAGTTGTACCCTTTTTACTCTCAACCTTCCTGCATTCTTCGTCGTAGGTGCTCACCTTGCCATTTCACGGCAGGAACTGCAAAAAGCAATAAGGGAGGTCAACAGCCCAACTCCACAACCAGAGGACCCTGGCCGGGCCCTCGATCCCGGACTTGAAGAGGATCGAGACATATTCGTGGAGCTGATAGACAGGCAATTCTATCAATTGAGCTGCGATGATGCCATGGTGGCCATAACAGCCGACTATCCGGGATTACTTCCTGCGTCGCACGTAAGAAAAACCAAAGTCCCAACTCCCAAAAAAGGATTCCCTTTTATGCACTTCACCTACCGTACATGCATGGTGTCTTACAGGGAAGGCCTTCGGGACGCCGTGCCGAACCTGCAGCAACTCGCCAACAAGAGGCGCCGAAGCTGGGTAGGCAAAAAAGGAAGGCGGTCAGGATGGAGATGCCAACACTGAGGTATAACACAAAACCTCATTCCGTGGTTATCATCTTGCTTAAAATATAATGACATCCGTGTTTCCTAGAAAAAACGCTCGCCAGACTATATCTGAAGAGGCTGCCGATCACGCCTCGACCAGTCGGGCTCCAGGGCCGGACATAGAGGCGGAAGCTAACGCGAGGCAGACGCCGGATGTTCCTCCTACAGAGGATGTGGACAGATTATCCGCTACAAATTCCAAAGTGGAGAGCGCCATGAATCACAGGCGTCGTCGGGCCGTACTCCGTGACGCTTATTTCTCGCCGGAGGCATTTGATGCCTTCAATTCTGGAGACGCGTACATCCGTGCTGCTCAAAATGGCCTAGCCAGAGCCACGGATTAGTATGTGAGGGATATACGGGTAAGCAAATCTGACGATTATATGTATTAGTAGCCCCTGAGACTTGAAACAGTTGACACAACTGATTTAAGGATCATTTATTTGAGTAGGTTCTTACGGAGAAGAATTCCCAATTGTCTCAAGAGCTGGAAGAGTGCAAGGCCCAGCTAGGGGCCGCTGTTGCCGCGTTGAAGGAGTTCGAGAAGGATCCCTCTGGTAACACTTGTTTCCATTGCAAAGAATATGGGTACCAGGTAGTATGCGGCATGTATGCAAATCTAACAATAGATGTTGCAGGTGGCCCCGGAGTGAATCCAGAGGCCGTGGCGGTGGATGCGGCATGTGATGATTGACAGCAAAATGCTGGCGAGCGCGTGCTTACGCGAGTCAGGCAGGAGAAAAATGATCTCCAAGACGCCAATATCCGGCTGGGCGTGGAACTGAAAGATGTCCGAGCCCAGCTTGCGGACTCCGTGAAGGAGAATAAACGGCTTCGGCGCGGCATTTTTAGTAAGTGCTTGAACGAACTTTTAAAGGAGTTCAGCGAAGAAGCTGGCTAATAGAGTTATGTCTGCAGGTATGCTGACGGGTCGTCCTGCAGAGGAGATGCCTGGGTCTTCGGGTGATCTTCTACCAGAGCTCTCACAACTGCACGAACAAGTTCGACAGGTGATGCAGGGTATTGCCCAAGCCTTGTGGCCATCCGCGTCCCCACTCGGAGGCATGGGGAGCTTATAGAGAAGCTCAAGGGAGCGCGGCGACGCTTCCGATTATGGAAGATATCCGCCTGCCGACAAGGTGCAAGGGAAACCTGGGCTATGGTGAAGACGCACTATACCACAGCGGACCCGAACCACATGGTCGAGGTCGGACCTGTGGGGCCTGATGGGAAAGAGATCCCCGTCAGTTTAGTGTATGATCAAGTAGAATTAGCCGCAAGGTATTCCCAACAGGATTGTAGGCTAGACAGCCTGTTGGATGGTACAGAAGAAGAATTCAATCAGTCTTAGCGATTGTGTAATTCAGGTGACATATGTAATGTCCCTAGCTGGATTGTAAATCATTTGTCATGGCGGACCTTTTCGCTTCGACCTCTGGACCCAATAGTCCGAGTGTATCCGAATACCCGCTTGGTAAAAACCGGGGTATGCATGGAGACCAGGCGTAGGGGTCATAATTGCTTGAACAGACAAGTACCCAACTAGTTATGTTATATTACATGGGTAGTAAGAAACATCTTCCAGGGAGAATAGTTCCATTAAGGGTTCCTTTCCCTGGGTACGCATGCCCTAATGTGCATGTCGGAACTGCGAAAAGAGACACAAGATATAACCATCTGGGGGCATGTTTCAAATTAGATAAAAGTCATCTTTTATTCATCGACCGAATATAACCTTAAGAACACTAGCTTTCGGCTTCACCCAGTCTGAGGTAGACATCCGGCTGAGCCGGCAGTAACAATCGCAGAGGTGCTCCCCTTATGTCCTAGCCGAATTAACGGGAATGTAGGGCATAAATACAAGAGCCAGGCAACCCAGCTTGGCCAAACTTAGGTCACATCGATGCATATAATGGCGAAAAAGGTACATGCGGAAGAATAACACATGTATGGGACGTAAAGCCCAGGAAAATAGTTAGATTAAGCTTCTGTGTAAGAAGCCCCCAGGTATAATGAGCGCGGTTAGCGCGTCAAGATTGTGTAACCAGGACACAAGTATGGCCTTTAAGGGCCTTGAAAAGAGTAAAAAGGGAGAAAGAGAGAAAAGACAGATATGAAAAAAATTGACGGAGGTGAGGAGACTAACATAGAGTCCGGCGCTAGGCGTAGAATCTTCGGAGTCTGGCTTCATTCCATGGGTTTGGCTCGAGTCGATTATCCGATGCATCCCGCAGACGGTACGCTCCACCGGTCATAACCTGTTCAATAATGAAGGGACCCTCCCATTTGGGCTTGAGCTTGTTCTTATTCTTCTCCGGCAGGCGTAGAACTAGTTCGCCAATGTTATAGGTTTTGGCACGTACTTCTCTACTTTGATACCTTCGAGCCTATTGCTGATAGAATGCGGAATGGGCCTTTGCCACGTCGCGCTCCTCCTCCAGGGCGTCCAAACTGTCCTGCCGATCGAGATCGGCCTCTTTTTCTTCGTACATGCGAACTCGAGGTGAGTCATGAATTATGTCGCAAGGCAGAACTGCCTCTGCGCCGTACACCATAAATAACGGTGTGTATCCGGTAGTGCGATTCGGCGTGGCCCGCAGCCCCCATAGTACGGAGTCGAGCTCCTCTACCCAAGTGCGTGTTTGACTCCTTTAAGGACCACACTAATCTGGGTTTAATGCCGCTCATGATAAGACCATTCGCTCGATCGACTTGACCGTTAGTTTGCGGGTGATAGACAGAAGCATAATCGAGCTTGATGCCCATGTTGCTGCACCAAAGTTTCACCTTGTCGGCTATAAAGTTCGTGCTGTTGTCAGTGATGATGCTGTGGGGGACGCCATAATGGTGTACGACCCCGGATATGAAGTCTATCACTGGTCCGGATTCAACCGTTTTGACAGGTTTGGCTTCTATCCATTTGGTGAATTTATCCACCATGACCAGTAAGTATTTTTTCTTATGGGTTCCCCCTTTAAGGGGTCCGACCATATCAAGCCCCCAGACCGCAAAGGGCCAGGTAATGGGGATTGTTTGGAGAGCGGTAGGCGGCATATGGCTTTGGTTTGCAAATAGCTGGCAACCAACGCAATGCTGGACCAGATGCTGCGCATCTGCCCGGGCCGTCGACCAATAGAAACCTGTATGGAAGGCCTTGCTTACAAGGGCCCGGGCTGCGGCGTGATGGCCGCCGAGTCCGGCATGAATTTCTGCCAAAAGCTTCCACCCTTCCTCTTCGGAGATGCACCTTGAAGGACTCCGGTAGTGCTTTTCTTATAAAGCTCTCCCTCGTGGACCTTGTAGGCTTTAGATCGCCGCACTATGCAGCGTGCCTCATTTTGGTCCTCGGGTAGTTCCTGCCTGGTTCGGTAGGCCAGGAATGGTTCTGTCCACGGGGCGATAACGGCCATTATTACGTGGGCTGAAGGTGTTATTTCGATGGCAGAGCCTCCGATTGTGTCAGAATGTTCGGTATCTGGGGTTGTGGCCGGGTCCGGACTATTGTTGCCTACCACGGATGGTTTGAACAGTTTTTCGAGGAATATGTTCGGTGGGACAGGGTCGCGTTTAGCGCCGATACGGGCGAGGATGTCCGCTGCCTAGTTGTTTTCCCAAGCCACGTGGTGGAATTCAAGCCCCTCGAACCGAGATGACATTTTGAGGACGGCGTTGCGATATGCCACCATTTTTGGATCCTTGGCATCGAAGTCTCCATTTATTTGGGATATTGCGAGGTTCGAGTCCCCATGCACCTCCAGGCGTTGAATGCCCATGGAGACTGCCATCAAGAGACCGTGTAATAGGGCCTCGTATTCGGCTTGTATATAGTATTTGGAGTCTGTATATAGTATTTGGAGTACGTATTGCACCGTATCTCCGATGGGGGACATCAGGACAACGCCAGCCCCCAAACCAGCCAGCATCTTAGAGAGCCGTCGAAGTGCATGATCCAATTGGAGTATGCGCCGTACTCTTTAGGGAGTTCGGCTTTTGTCCATTCGGCTACGAAATCGGCCAGTACTTGCGACTTAATGGCTCGCCATGGTTTATATGTTATGTCGAACGGGAGGAGCTCGATAGCCCATTTGGTGATCCGGCCCGTGGCATCGCGGTTGTTTATTATGTCATTGAGTGGTACTTCAGAGGCCACCGTAATTGAACAATCTTGAAAGTAGTGTCGTAATTTCCGGGATGCCATGAATACCGCGTATGCTATCTTTTGATAATGTGGGTACCGTGATTTGCATGGAGTGAGGACAGTGGATACATAATATACCAGCTTTTGAAGTGGGAATTTATGTCCGTCCATCTCTCTTTTGACGATGAGCACTGCGCTTACAAATTGATGAGTTGCCGCTATATATAATAGCATTGGTTTGCCAACATCTGGTGCAGCCAAGATTGTGTTGGTGGCCATGATGGCTCTTATTTCCTCTAGTCCGGTCATGGCTGCGTCCGTCCACTCGAAGTGTTCGGTGCGCTGAAGAAGGCGATAAAGGGGAGTGCCTTTTCTCCTAGTCGGGAGATAAAGCGGCTTAAAGCCGCCACACATCCAGTTAACTTCTGGATTTGCTTGAGGTCAGTTGGGATAGCCAACTGTGACAGGGCCCAGATTTTGGCCGGATTTGCTTCAATTCCTCTGCTGGAGACTATAAAGCCCAGGAGCTTTCCGGCGGGTACACCAAAACGCACTTTTCCGGATTGAGCTTAATGTTGTATGTTCGGAGATTGTCGAATGTTAGCCTCAAGTCATCTATTAGGGAGTCGACGTGTCTGGTTTTAATGACCACATCGTCAACGTATGCCTCCACTGTTTTGCCGATCTGTTTTTCCAGACACGTCTGAATCATGCCCTGATATGTTGCGCCGGCGTTTTTGAGCCCGAAGGGCATTGTGTTAAAACAGAAGGGGCCGTATGGAGTGATGAATGCCGTTGTGGCTTGGTCGGACTCCGCCATCTTAATTTGGTGGTAACCGGAGTATGCGTCGAGGAAGCACAATGAGTCGTGTCCTGCGGTAGCATCGATAATTTGATCGATGCGAGGGAGGGGGAAGGGATCCTTTGGGCAAGCCTTATTAAGGTCCTTGAAGTCGACGCATAGGTGCCAGGATTTGTCCTTCTTTGGCACCATCACCAGGTTTGCTAGCCAATCCGGATGCTTTATTTCTCTAATGAATCTGGCCTCCAGTAATTTGGCTAGATCCTCTCCGATGGCTTGTCGCTTAGGTTCGGAGAAACGCCGAAGAGTCTTCTTGACCGGCCTGAATCCTTTTAGAATGTTAAGGCTATGCTCGTCCAGCCTGCGTGGGATTCCTAGCATGTCTGAAGGATGCCAGGCGAATATGTCCCAATTCGCGCGCAGGAACTCCCGTAGTGCGACGTCTACGGCGGGGTTTAGCTGTGCTCCAATGGATGCTGTTTTTGTGGGGTCTATTGGATGGACTTGGAATTTGACTATTTCATCTGCTATTTTAAAGGAGGTGGACTTGGATCTTTTGTCTAGTATCACGTTGTCCCTGTCCACTGTGGAGCACAGCGCGGTTAATTCCTCTGCCACAAGGGCTTTGGATAATGCCTCGAGGGCTAGTGCGGTTGTTTTGTTCTCGGTGCGGAGTGCTATGTCCGGATCACTAGCTAGAGTGATGATTCCATTGGGTCCGGGCATTTTGAGCTTCATGTACCCGTAATGGGGTATGGCTTGAAAAATCGTGAATGCCTCCTGCCCTAGAAGGGCGTGGTATCCACTGCTAAACGGGCCCACTTGGAATGTGATTTCTTCGGACCTATAATTCTCCGAAGTTCCGAATACCACACCTAGTGTGATTTTCCCAGCGCAACGTGCCTCTCGACTGGGGATGATTCCTCGGAAGGTCGTGGTGCTTTGCTCAATACGGTTGTTGTCTATTTCCATTTTTTGAAGAGTCTCCTCATAAATGAGGTTTAATCCGCTGCCGCCGTCCATGAGCACTTTAGTGAGCCGAAAGCCGTCCACGATTGGACTGAGGACCAAAGCGGCTGGTGCTCGGGCTGTTCGGAATTTAGGTTCGTCACTAGCATTGAAAGTAATGGCCATGTCGCTCCATGGGTTTATTGCTGCAACGTGGCAGACTTCGGCGAGGCTGCGGAGTGCTTGCTTACGCCTATTATTTGAGGCGAAGGTCTCGAAGGCTGTTAATACTGTATTGTTATCGTCGGGAGGGTGTTCTGGGGTGTTTTGGATGAGGAGATCCTCACCGCTCTTGGCCACCTGCTGGAGTACCCAACATGCTCTAAGGCTATGTGTTGATATGGTATCCGCTGTACTATGAATTTTGCAGGGCCCGTTAAGCCATCCCTCCAATACGGTTCCATGCCCTGTAATGTGTTTTTGCTTCTTTGTAATTGAGTCGGGCGACTTATGAGAGTGCACCCTTTTAGTTCGGACTGGGGGTTTTGTCAGAGCCGGATTGTCCCAAAATTGTGTCTGGGTTTTCCAGGCGCTTTCCATCACACAGTACTTTCGTACTATGGCTGCCAAGTCAGCGAAGTGTGCTATGTCACGACGACTTATGGCGTTGAGGATCCCCTTGTCCGTGCAATTGTTGCAAAAGAACGAAATTGCGTCTTCCTCGCGACAGTCCTTGTCCTTGTTTATTACAAGGAGGAATCTGGCCCAATAGTGATGTACTGTCTCTTGGGGCGCTTGCCTATTGTGGGAAAGATCGTTTGTATCTGGGTAGGTGGGTGGATTTAAGTCCGAACCTAGACCCAATCTAAGATCCCGGGGCAGGGGAGTTTCCGATCTTGGAAGCTCGGGCCCTGGGATGTTGCTCCGTGAGTTCGGTATGCGACCTGATTCTAGGTTCAGGGTTAGGGCGATGTCCTCCCATGAGCGGGTATCCGGCTCGGAGAGCTCGGAAATCTGGACATAGTTCGTCCTCAAGATAGAGGGAGAACCGCCGCGTTGCTCCTCCACCACCGCTATTTGATGGGTGACCGGCGGAGAGTTAACCTCCCTTTGGTCAGGTTTAAGCCCGATCCGATCATAGTCCGTAGCGACTCCCAGAGCGGCAATGCGATCCAAGAGCTCGTTCAAAGAGAAGAGCTCCATTGGATCCATCTGCTCGGTGACTTTTGAGCCAATGTGGAGGCTATTTTCGATGACCCGAGAAGTCATCGTCGGCGCAACGGCCAAGCGGTCGGTCATGAGGAAGTCGCCTACTCGGAGAGTTTGGCCTATAGCCAGGGCTCCCCCAGAAGTGATGTTGTCCTTGACAACGAGACGAGCCATCCCCGCTTATGATGACGACACATTGGAACTCTCAATGAAAGCACCAATGTCGGTGTCAAAACCGGTGGATCTCGGGTAGGGGGTCCCGAACTGTGTGTCTAAGGTGGATGGTAACAGGAAGCAGGGGACACGATGTTTTACCCAGGTTCAGGCCCTCTTGATGGAGGTAATACCCTACGTCCTTCTTGATTGTCCTTGATGATATGAGTATTACAAGAGTTGATCTACCACGAGATCGTAGAGGCTAAACCCTAGAAGCTAGCCTATGGTATGATTGTTTGTTGTCCTATGGACTAAACCCTCCGGATTATATAGACACCGGAGGGGGCTAGGGTTACACAAGGTCGGTTACAAGGGAGGAGATTTACATATCCATATTGCCTAGCTTGCCTTCTACGCCAAGTAGAGTCCCATCCGGACATCGGACGAAGTCTTCAATCTTGTACCTTCATAGTCCAACAGTCCGGCCAAAGGATATAGTCTGGCTGTCCGGAGACCCACTAATCCAAGACTCCCTCACTAGCATATGCAGATATGGCCTCGGAACACTGAGACCAAAAGGTCGAGCGCGAATCATATAGTAGATATGATCAACATAGTGATGTTCACCATTGAAAACTACTCCATCTCACGTGATGATCGGACATGGTTTAGTTGATATGAATCACGTCATCACTTAGATGATTAGAGGGATGTCTATCTAAGTGGGAGTTCTTAAGTAATATGATTAATTGAACTTTAATTTATCATGAACTTAGTACCTGATAGTATTTTGCATGTCTATGTTGTTGTAGATAGATGGCCCGTGCTATTGTTCCGTTGAATTTTAATGCGTTCCTAGAGAAAGCTAAGTTGAAAGATGATGGTAGCAATTACACCGACTGGGTCCGTAACTTGAGGATTATCCTCATTGTTGCACAGAAGAATTACGTCCTAGAAGCACCGCTAGGTGACAAACCCGCTGTAGGAGCAACACTAGATGTTATGAACGTCTGGCAGAGAAAAGCTGATGACTACTCGATAGTTTAGTGTGCCATGCTTTACGGCTTAGAACCGGGACTTCAACGATGTTTTGAACATCATGGAGCATATGAGATGTTCCAGTAGTTGAAGTTAATATTTCAAGCAAATGCCCGTATTTAGAGATGTGAAGTCTCCAATAAGTTCTATAGCTGCAAAATGGAGGAGAATATTTCTGTCAGTGAACATATACTCAAATGTCCGGGTACCACAACCACTTGACTCAGCTGGGAGTTAATCTTCCCGACGATAGTGTCATTGACAGAGTTCTTCAATCACTACCACCAAGCTACAAGATCTTCGTGATGAACTATAATATGCAAGGGATGGATAAGACAATTCTCAAGCTCCTCGCAATGCTAAAGGCTGCGGAGGTAGAAATCAAGAAGGAGCATCAAGTGTTGATGGTCAACAAGACCACCAGTTTCAAGAAAAAGGGTAAAGGGAAGAAGGGGAACTTCAAGAAGAATGGCAAGCAAGTTGCTGCTCAAGTGAAGAAGCCCAAGTGTGGACCTAAGCCTGAGACTGAGTGCTTCTACTTCAAAGGGACTGGTCACTGGAAGCGGAACTGCCCCAAGTATTTGGCGGATAAGAAGGATTTCAAAGTGCAAGGTATATTTTATATACATGTTATTGATGTGTACCTTACTAATTCTCGTAGTAGCGCCTGGGTATTTGATATTGGTTCTGTTGCTCATATTTGCAACTCGAAACAGGGGCTATGGATTAAATGAAGATTGGCCAAGGACGAGGTGACGATGCGCGTGGGAAATGGTCCCAAAGTCGATGTGATTGTCGTTGGCACGCTACCTCTTTATCTACCGTCGGGATTAGTTTTAGACCTAAATAATTGTTATTTAGTGCCAAAGTTAAGCATGAACATTATATCTGGATCTTGTTTAATGCGAGACAATTATTCATTTAAATCAGAGAATAATGGTTGTTCTATTTATATGAGTAATATCTTTTATGGTCAAGCACCCTTGATGAGTGGTCTATTTTTGTTGAATCTCGATTGTAGTGATACACATATTCATAATATTGAAGCCAAAAGATGCGAAGTTAATAATGATAGTGCAACTTATTTGTGGCACTGCCGTTTAGGTCATATTGGTGTAAAGTGCATGAAGAAACTCCATGCTGATGGGCTTTTGGAATCACTTAATGCTTGCGAACCATGCCTCATGGGCAAGATGACTAAGACTCTGTTCTCTGGAACAATGGAGCGAGCAACTGACTTATTGTAAATAATACATACTGATGTATGCGGTCCGATGAGTGTTGAGGCTTGCGACAGGTATTGTTATTTTCTAACCTTCACAGATGATTTGAGCATATATGGGTATATCGACTTAATGAAACATAAGTCTGAAACATTTGAAAAGTTCAAATAAGTTCAGAGTGAAGTGGAAAATCATCGTAACAAGAAAATAAAGTTTCTACGATCTGATCATGGAGGGGAATATTTGAGTTACGAGTTTGGTCTTCATTTGAAGCTGTGTGGAATAGTTTCGCAACTCACGCCACCTGGAACACCACATCGTAATGGTGTGTCCGAACATCGTAACCGCACTTTATTAGATATGGTGCGATCTATGATGTCTCTTACTGATTTACCGCTATCATTTTGGGGTTATTCTTTAGAGACGGCTGCATTCACGTTAAATAGGGCACCATCAAAATCTGTTAAGACGACACCTTATGAACTGTGGTTTGGCAAGAAACCCAAGTTGTCGCTTCTTCAAGTTTGGGGCTGCGATGTGCTACCTCTTGAGCACTTGCGTTGGTTTTCCCTTGAAGAGGAAAGGGTGGTGCAGCAGAGTAGCGTAAGTATTTCCCTCAGTTTTTGAGAACCAAGGTATCAATCCAGTAGGAGGCTAGGCGCGAGTCCCTCGCACCTGCACAAAACAAATAAATCCTCGCAACCAACGCGATAAGGTGTTGTCAATCCCTACACGGTCACTTACGAGAGTGAGATCTGATAGATATGATAAGATAATATTTTTGGTATTTTTATGATAAAGATGCAAATTAAAATAAAAGGCAATGAAAATAACTAAGTATTGGAAGATTAATATGATGAAGATAGACCCGGGGGCCATAGGTTTCACTAGTGGCTTCTCTCAAGAGCATAAGTATTTTACGGTGGGTGAACGAATTACTGTTGAGCAATTGACAGAATTGAGCATAATTATGAGAATATCTAGGTATGATCATGTATATAGGCATCACGTCCGAGACAAGTAGACTGACTCCTACCTGCATCTACTACTATTACTCCACACATCGACCGCTATCCAGCATGCATCTAGAGTATTAAGTTCATAAGAACAAAGTAACGCCTTAAGCAAGATGACAAGATGTAGAGGGATAAATTCATGCAATATGATAAAAACCCCATCTTGTTATCCTCGATGGCAACAATGCAATACGTGCCTTGCTGCCCCTACTATCACTGGGAAAGGACACCGCAAGATTGAACCCAAAGCTAAGCACTTCTCCCACTGCAAGAAAGATCAATCTAGTAGGCCAAACCAAACTGATAATTCGAAGAGACTTGCAAAGATAACCAATCATACATAAAAGAATTCAGAGAAGATTCAAAAATTGTTCATAGATAAACTTGATCATAAACCCACATGTAAGTGCATCTAGTGCCACCCCTAGTTGGTTTTGGAGTATTGACGACAAACCTAGTTGAGGGACTAATGTGTTTGTGAGAATTGCAGGATAACACAGGTAGAAGTCCCTCATTGATTCACTTTTCCTACCAGAGATGACCCCTAAAAATGTATGAACACATTGATGTCAAAGGTGGTATGTGAAGATACTCACATTGAAGACTATGACAAGAGAAGACATCGCATGAAGCCTATGGAGCTCGAAGACTTAGATCTTTTGTAGTTCTGTTTCTTCTTTGTTGAGTCATGGGAACCACCGTACTATTAAGTGGGGTCCAAGTGAACCAGTCAGAATGACTGAAGTGATGCTTAACAAAAACCTATGTCTTCGAGTGAAGACTATGAGAGCGAAACTTGTCCAGAGTCGGACAAGTCAGCTTTGCTTATAGCCCAAGAAAGCTGTCGCGTGAGTTTGAAATCTGACCGTTGGAACACGTGTCAGTTCCTTAGTGACCCAGGGTCATTTCGGACAAATTAGGTCGGGTTGCCTAGTGGCTATAAATAGCCCACCCCCTACAACCATAAACGGTTGGCTGCTCAGAGTTAGAGTACGACTTTTGTCGTTTGAGAGCAACCCACTGTTGGGTAACGCAGTAATTTCAAAAAAATTCCTACGCACACGCAAGATCATGGTGATGCATAGCAACGAGGGGAGAGTGTGATCTACGTACCCTTGTAGATCGACAGTGGAAGCGTTTGGCACAACGCGGTTGATGTAGTCGTACGTCTTCACGGCCCGACCGATCAAGCACCGAAACTACGGCACCTCCGAGTTCTAGCACACGTTCAGCTCAATGACGATCCCCGGACTCCGATCCAGCAAAGTGTCGGGGAAGAGTTCCGTCAGCACGACGCCGTGGTGATGATCTTGATATACTACCGTCGTAGGGCTTCGCCTAAGCACCGCTACAATATTATCGAGGATTATGGTGGAAGGGGGCACCGCACACGGCTAAGAATATGATCACGTGGATCAACTTGTGTGTCTAGGGGTGCCCCCTGCCCCCGTATATAAAGGATCAAGGGGGGGGGTGCGGCCGGCCAGGAGGATGGCGCGCCAGGAGGAGTCCTACTCCCACCGGGAGTAGGATTCCCCCCTTTGCTAGTTGGAATAGGATTCGGGAGGGGGAAAGAGGAGAGAGAGAAGGAAGGGGGGCGCCGCCCCCCTCTCCTTGTCCTATTCGGACTAGGGGGGAGGGGCGCGCGGCCCAGCCCTGGCCACCTCTCCTCTCTTCCACTAAAGCCCACTAAGGCCCATATACCTCCCGGGGGGTTCCGGTAACCTCCCGGTACTCCGGTAAAATCCCGATTTCACCCGGAACACTTCGGATATCCAAATATAGGCTTCGAATATATCAATCTTTATGTCTCGACCATTTCGAGACTCCTCGTCATGTCCATGATCACATCTGGGACTCCGAACAAACTTCGGTACATCAAAACTCATAAACTCATAATATAACTGTCATCGAAACCTTAAGCGTGCGGACCCTACGGGTTCGAGAACAATGTAGACATGACCGAGACACGTCTCCAGTCAATAACCAATAGCGGAACCTGGATGCTCATATTGGCTCCCAATATTCTACGAAGATCTTTATCGGTCAGACCGCATAACAACATACGTTGTTCCCTTTGTCATCGGTATGTTACTTGCCCAAGATTCGATCGTCGGTATCTCAATACCTAGTTCAATCTCGTTACCGGCAAGTCTCTTTACTCGTTCCGTAATACATCATCTCGCAACTAACTCATTAGTTGCAATGGTTGCAAGGCTTATGTGATGTGCATTACCGAGAGGGCCCAGAGATACCTCTCCGACAATCGGAGTGACAAATCCTAATCTTGAAATAAGCCAACCCAACATGTACCTTTGGAGACACCTGTAGAGCTCCTTTATAATCACCCAGTTATGTTGTGACGTTTGGTAGCACACAAAGTGTTCCTCCGGTAAACGGGAATTACATAATCTCATAGTCATAGGAACATGTATAAGTCATGAAGAAAGCTATAGCAACATACTAAACGATCGGGTGCTAAGCTAATGGAATGGGTCATGTCAATCACATCATTCTCCTAATGATGTGATCCCATTAATCAAATGACAACACATGTCTATGGTTAGGAAACATAACCATCTTCGATTAATGAGCTAGTCAAGTAGAGGCATACTAGTGACGTTTGGTTTGTCTATGTATTCACACAAGTATTATGTTTCCGGATAATACAATTCTAGCATGAATAATAAACATTTATCATGATATAAGGAAATAAAATAATAACATTATTATTGCCTCTAGGGCATATTTCCTTCAGTCTCCCATTTGCACTAGAGTCAATAATCTAGATTACACAGTAATGATTCTAACACCCATGGAGCTTTGGTGCTGATCATGTTTTGCTCGTGGAAGAGGCTTAGTCAACGGGTGTGCTATATTCAGATCCGTATGTATCTTGCAAATCTCTATGTCTCCCACCTGGACTAGATCCCGGATGGAATTGAAGCGTCTCTTGATGTGCTTGGTTCTCTTGTGAAATCTGGATTCCTTTGCCTAGGAAATTGCACCTTGTCACAAAAGATTTTCATTGGACCCGATGCACTAGGTATGACACCTAGATCGGATATGAACTCTTTCATCCAGACTCCTTCGTTTGCTGCTTCCGAAGCAGCTATGTACTCCGCTTCACATGTAGATCCCGCCACAACGCTTTGTTTAGAACTGCACCAACTGACAGCTCCACCGTTTAATGAAAACACGTATCCGATTTGTGATTTAGAATCGTCCGATCAGTGTCAAAGCTTGCATCAACGAAACCATTTACGACGAGCTCTTTGTCACCTCCATATATGAGAAACATATCCTTAGTCCTTTTCAGGTATTTCAGGATGTTCTTGACCGCTGTCCAGTGATCCACTCCTGGATTACTTTGGTACCTCCCTGCTAGACTTATAGCAAGACACACATCAGGTCTGGTACACAGCATTGCATACATGATAGAGCCTATGGCTGAAGCATAGGGAACATCTTTCATTTTCTCTCTATCTTTTGCATTGGTCGGGGATTGAGTCTTACTCAATTTCACACCTTGTAACACAGGCAAGAATCCTTTCTTTGCTTGATCCATTTTGAACTTCTTCAAAACTTTGTCAAGGTATGTGCTTTGTGAAAGTCCAATTAAGTGTCTTGATCTATCTCTATAGATCTTAATGCCCATTATGTAAGCAGCTTCACCGTGGTCTTTCATTAAAAAATTCTTATTCAAGTATCCTTTTATGCTATCCAGAAATTCTATATCATTTCCGATTAGCAATATGTCATCTACATATAATATCAGAAATGCTACAGAGCTCCCACTCACTTTCTTATAAATACAGGCTTCTCCAAAAGTCTGTACAAAACCAAATTCTTTGATCACACTATCAAAGCGTTTATTCCAACTCCGAGAGGCTTGCACCAGTCCATAAATGGATCGCTGGAGCTTGCACACTTTGTTAGCTCCCTTTGGATCGACAAAACCTTCCAGCTGCATCATATACAACTCTTCTTGCAGAAATCCATTCAGGAATGCAGTTTTGACATCCATTTGCCAAATTTCATAATCATAAAATGCGGCAATTGCTAACATGATTCGGACAAACTTAAGCATTGCTACGGGTGAGAAGGTCTCATCGTAGTCAATCCCTTAAACTTGCCGAAAACCTTTTGCGACAAGTCGAGCTTTGTAGACAGTAATATTACCGTCAGCGTCAGTCTTCTTCTTGAAGATCCATTTATTCTCAATTGCTTGCCGATCATTGGGCAAGTCAACCAAAGTCCATACTTTGTTCTCATACATGGATCCCATCTTAGATTTCATGGCTTCAAGCCATTTTGCGGAATTTGGGCTCACCATCGCTTCTTCATAGTTCGTAGGTTCATCATGATCTAGTAGCATGACTTCCAGAACAGGATTACCGTACCACTCTAGCGCGGATCTTACTCTGGTTGATCTACGAGGTTCAGTAGTATCTTGTTCTGAAGTTTCATGATCATTATCATTAGCTTCCTCACTAATTGGTGTAGGTGTCACAGAAACAGGTTTCTATGATGTACTACTTTCCAATAAGGGAGCAGGTACAGTTACCTCGTCAAGTTCTACTTTCCTCCCACTCACTTCTTTCGAGAGAAACTCCTTCTCCAGAAAGTTTCCGAATTTAGCAACAAAAAGTCTTGCCTTCGGATCTGTGATAGAAGGTGTATCCAATAGTTTCCTTTGGATATCCTATGAAGACACAGTTCTCCGATTTGGGTTTGAGCTTATCAGGTTGAAGTTTTTTTCACATAAGCATCGCAGCCCCAAACTTTCAGAAACGACAACTTTGGTTTCTTGCCAAACCACAGTTCATATGGCGTCGTCTCAACGGATTTTGATGGTGCCCTATTTAACGTGAATGCGACCGTCTTTAGAGCATATCCCCAAAACGATAGCGGTAAATCAGTAAGAGACATCATAGGTCGCACCATATCTAGTAAAGTACGATTACGACGTTCGGACACACCATTACGCTGTGGTGTTTCGGGTGGCGTGAGTTGCGAAACTATTCCACATTGTTTCAAATGTACACCAAACTCGTAACTCAAATATTCTCCTCCACGATCTGATCGTAGGAATTTTATTTTCTTGTTACGATGATTTTCAACTTCACTCTGAAATTCTTTGAACTTTTCAAATGTTTCAGACTTATGTTTCATTAAGTAGATATACCCATATCTGCTTAAGTCATCTGTGAAGGTGAGAAAATAAAGATATCCGCCACGAGCCTCAACATTCATCGGACCACATACATCTGTATGTATGATTTCCAATAAATCTGTTGCTCTCTCCATAGTACCGGAGAACGGTGTTTTTGTCATCTTACCCATAAGGCACGGTTCGCAAGTACCAAGTGATTCATAATCAAGTGGTTCCAAAAGCCCATCAGTATGGAGTTTCTTCATGCGCTTTATACCGATATGGCCCAAACGGCAGTGCCACAAATAAGTTGCACTATCATTATCAACTCTGCATCTTTTGGCTTCAACACTATGAATATGTGTGTCACTACTATCGAGATTTAATAAGAATAGACCACTCTTTAAGGGTGCATGACCATAAAAGATGTTACTCATATAAATAGAACAACCATTATTCTCTGATTTAAATGAATAACCGTCTCGCATCAAACAAGATCCAGATATAATGTTCATGCTTAACGCTGGCACCAAATAACAATTATTTAGGTCTAATACTAATCCTGAAGGTAGATGTAGAGGTAGCATGCCGACTGCGATCACATCGACTTTGGAACCATTTCCCACGCGCATCGTCACCTCGTCCTTAGCCAATCTTCGCTTAATCCGTAGTGCCTATTTCGAGTTGCAAATATTAGCAACAGAACCAGTATCAAATACCCAGGTGCTACTGCGAGCATTAGTAAGGTACACATCAATAACATGTATATCACATATACCTTTGTTCACCTTGCCATCCTTCTTATCCGCCAAATACTTGGGGCAGTTCCGCTTCCAGTGACCAGTCTGCTTGCAGTAGAAGCACTCAATTTCAGGCTTAGGTCCAGGTTTGGGTTTCTTCTCTTGAGTAGCAACTTTCTTGCTGTTCTTTTTGAAGTTCCCCTTCTACTTCCCTTTGCCCTTTTTCTTGAAACTAGTGGTCTTGTTGACCATCAACACTTGATGCTCCTTTTTGATTTCTACCTCCGCAGCTTTCAGCATTGCGAAGAGCTCGGGAATAGTCTTATTCATCCCTTGCATATTATAGTTCATCATGAAGCTCTTGTAGCTTGGCGGCAGTGATTGGAGAATTCTGTCAATGACGCAATCATCTGGAAGATTAACTCCCAATTGAATCAAGTGATTATCATACCCAGACATTTTGAGTATATCCTCACTGATAGAACTATTCTCCTCCATCTTGCAACTATAGAACTTATTGGAGACTTCATATCTCTCAATCCGGGCATTTGCTTGAAATATTAACTTCAACTCCTGGAACATCTCATATGCTCCATGACGTTCAAAACGTCGTTGAAGTCCCGATTCTAAGCCGTAAAGCATGGCACACTGAACTATCGAGTAGTCATCAGCTTTGCTCTGCCAGGCGTTCATAACATCTGGTGTTGCTCCAGCAGCAGGCCTGGCACCCAGCGGTGCTTCCAGGACGTAATTCTTCTGTGAAGCAATGAGGATAATCCTCAAGTTACGGACCCAGTCCATGTAATTGCTACCTTCATCTTTCAACTTTGCTTTCTCAAGGAACGCATTAAAATTTAACGGAACAACAACACGGGCCATCTATTTACAATCAAACATAAACAAGCAAGATGCTATCAGGTACTAAGTTCATGATAAATTTAGGTTCAATTAATCATATTACTTAAGAACTCCCACTTAGATAGACATCCCTCTAATCCTCTAAGTGATTACGTGATCCAAATCAACTAAACCATGTCCGATCATCACGTGAGATGGAGTAGTTTCATTGGTGAACATCACTATGTTGATCATATCTACTATATGATTCACGCTCGACCTTTCGGTCTCCGTGTTCCGAGGCCATATCTGTATATGCTTGGCTCGTCAAGTATAACCTGAGTATTCCGCGTGTGCAACTGTTTCGCACCCGTTGTATTTGAACGTAGAGCCTATCACACCCGATCATCACGTGGTGTCTCAGCACGAAGAACTTTCGCAACGGTGCATACTCAGGGAGAACACTTCTTGATAATTAGTGAGAGATCATCTTATAATGCTACCGTCAATCAAAGCAAGATAAGATGCATAAAAGATAAACATCACATGCAATCAATATAAGTGATATGATATGGCCATCTTCATCTTGTGCTTGTGATCTCCATCTTTGAAGCAGCGTTGAGGGAGTCCTGGATTAGGGGGTGTTCGGGTAGCCGGACTATACCTTCGGCTGGACTCCTGGACTATGAAGATACAAGATTGAAGACTTCGTCCCGTGTCCGGATGGGACTTTCCTTGGCGTGGAAGGCAAGCTTGGCGATGCGGATATTCAAGATCTCCTGCCATTGTAACCGACTCTGTGTAACCCTAACCCTATCCGGTGTCTATATAAACCGGAGGGTTGTAGTCCGTAGGCAATCAACTCCATACACAACAATCATACCATAGGCTAGCTTCTAGGGTTTAGCCTCCTTGATCTCGTGGTAGATCTACTCTTGTACTACCCATATCATCAATATTAATCAAGCAGGAGTAGGTATTACCTCCATCGAGAGGGCCCGAACCTGGGTAAAACAAAGTGTCCCATGTCTCCTGTTACCATCCGGCCTAGACGCACAGTTCGGGACCCCCTACCCGAGATCCGCCGGTTTTGACACCGACATTGGTGCTTTCATTGAGAGTTCCTCTATGTCGTCGCCTTTAGGCCCGATGGCTCCTTCGATCATCAACAACGATGCAGTCTAGGGTGAGACTTTTCTCCCCGGACAGACCTTCGTCTTCGGCGGCTTCGCACTGCGGGCCAATTCGCTTGGCCACCTTGAGCAGATCGAAAGCTACGCCCCTAGCCATCAAGTCAGGTTTGGAAGCCTAAACTACACGGCTGACATCCGCGGAGACTTGATCTTCGACGGATTCGAGCCACAGCCAAGCGCGCTGCACTGTCTCGATGGGCATGATATAGCTCTGTCGCCGAACAGCGCCTTGGAGGCCGCACACGCATCGACTTCGACCATTGATTCAGAGCCTACTGCGCCGACCGAGGATCAGCGGTTGGACGCTACCTCAGGGGCCGCGATCTCAGAGGCGATCGAGCCGAACTCCAGCCCCGCACTCCGCATGGCCCGTGACTCTGAGGAGCCGGATTCCTCTCCGAACTCCGAGCCCCCCGCGCCCCTGCCGATCGAATCCAATTGGGCGCCGATCATGGAGTTCACCGCCACGGACATCTTTCAGCACTCGCCCTTCGGCGACATCCTGAATTCTCTAAAGTCTCTCTCTTTATCAGGAGAGCCCTGGCCGGATTACGGTCAGTGTCGGAGTAAATAGCCATGGGTAGCCTAGCCGGCTCCCCCTGGCCCTTCTGAAAAAAGTTACGAGCCCGCCCGGCTCTCAAGAATCCAAGACGTGGGGCCGCCTTCCCCTAGCTGGCTGCATCCCAGGCCGGCTTTCGGAAGGCGGTCCGACTTTCGCCCTCATGAGAAGGCCGACTCCAAGAAGCCGGCCATGAGAAGGCCGACTCCAAGAAGTAGGCTCCCCATAAAGCGGTCAAGACCGTACCCACAAAGTTTGCACCCACCTAACGGCGGTGCGACGGGGCGTGGCTACAGTAAAGCCTGCCACCCCCGAATCTCGGAGCACGCCTGGCACAGTGCGCCGTGCGGGGTAGGCGTGACCCGTCCGACGCAGCACTGTTGCCATGCTGACTCTGACATCACCCACGGCGGGCCGCCAGCATGGACCATCAACGGTGGGCCCCTTCAGGCAGAGAGACGCCCGAAGGCGGCCACGCCTCCAACTAGTCGGCCCAAGACAGAGCCGGCTCCTCGTAGCCGGCTTGCCGCCTCCCTCGAGGAAGACGCCCCATTAAGGAGACAAGACGCGGTAATGCTACAGCGATCGCCCGACAGGCGGCGGTACTGTAGCCGCGCTTACCACGATGAAGCTCACGTCAACAAGATAAAGCCACAGTGACCAGCCGCCGACCAGGCCCTGGGCAGTGGGGCCTGCCTTTCGACCAAGGAGCTGGCAGCCGGCGGGACCCACCAGTCGGCGGGCCCCAGCAGCCGGCGCAGAAGCCGGCGAGCGCAGTCACAGATGGCTGGGCCCCGCGCCCAGCCGGATTACCATTGTACCCCCGGGGGTAGGCCTATATAAACCCCCCGGAGCACCCATGCAAAGGGTTGGACCCCGGGCTAGTTCTAGACACCACGCAAGGAGAAGAAGCAGGCTAGCCGTGCCCTTTCTTCCTCCTCCCCCCCAAAAACAGCTCAAGGAGCGTTGTGTAGCTACTTGATTCATCGAGCGAGCATGCGGAGACCCCGCAGAGCAGCAGTAGGGGTGTTATTTCTTCGGAGAGCCCCGAAGCTGGGTAAGATCCGCCGGCGTGCATGTCTTCGCCTCATCCCGCTTCCAGGCACCGGCGATGTCTCACTGGTTCCCACAAAGATAAGCCACCCATTGGCATATGTCGCACCCACCACCCGACATTTGGCGCCCACCGTGGGGCCAGGTGCACCATCGTCCGGAGACCTGTTCTGGACAGGAACCCTCTTCCTCCCCAGCGAGCGTAGCCAGCCCGGCACGCCCGATGGCGCTTGCCACGACGCGCTGCAAGGCGTCACCAGCATCTACGCGGCAAGCGGCCTCGCAGATCTCCCTGACGAGACCTTCATCTCTGACGAGCTCGCCTCCGATGCGGGCACTGACCGCCTCGCCAACCTTCTCGCCCAGCTCCATATCTCCAGCGAGCCCGCTGCGGACCTGGAGTCGGTTGGCTCCACCGACCCGATGCCTGTCGACTCTGACACGGCTTCCTACGACACCTTCCCCACCAACGTCGCGATCTACAACGACCCGCTCCCTCGAGCCGACGGCTGCGATGCTGTCACCGCCGAAGTGATGGTTGTCGGCCACGGCGGCCTGGCCGACGAGAGCGCCCACGACGGCTCGCGCGCGGTGGCCCACGACTTGTCTGCTCCTCTCCCGGCCGACGCCGACAACGAAGTACTGGAGGCACGCCGCCTCACCCTCCTCGCAGAGGGCCGGAGGCTGGCCTCCGTAAGACTCCTCACTGAGGCCTACCAGCGCGAAGCTGACCGCGCCGCCTTCAGCACGCCGGCCCCGGGCGGGCCAAGTCGGGCTGGCCTTGTCAAGCAACGCGGCGCCGTCATTGCCGACATGCTGGGAGTCGACCGCCCGGTCTATGCCACTCCGCTTGAGAACTTGCGTGCCGCCCAGGCGGCCGTAGACGAGCTGGACGGCCTGGAGGCCGAAGACCTTCCCCACATGACCCGGCACATCCAGCAGTTGATTGACGCAGCCGCGCAGTGACACGAAGCCGACACCCGCGCGGAAAGCCCTCCCCCGCGCCGAGAACACGGCGCAACGTCCCGGACACCGACTACAAGCAATACCCGCGCGCGACGTGAGAAGGAGCCGGCTACCAGCCGCAGCCGGACCCGGATCTCCATCGAGCGGGACGCGGACGGTCATCCCCGAGCCATGGAATGGCGGCGCGACCCGCCTCCGCCTCCGCCCCGTGGAGAGAGATATCCCGCCTCGCCGCCAGTGGCGCACCCGACTCTCAGCGGCCGGCTGGGCCGCCGTGAAGGAATCGGCGAGAACGACGCTCGCCATCGGATCGACCGCCTGGCGCGATCCCTGGCGTTGGAAGAAGAAGACGATGTCGGCCCGCCTTGTTTTGGCCCCCGCATCCGCGACGAGCCCTTTCCCAAAGGGTTCTCGCTCCCAAGAGACACGCCCAAGTACAACGGCTCCGTGAAGCCGGAAGATTGGTTGATCGACTACTCCACCGCAGTTAGCATAGCCAACGGCAACCGGCGCGTCGCCGTGAAGTACGTGCCCCTCATGCTGCAGGGCACGGCGCGGACCTGGCTCAACAGCCTCAAGCCGCGTAGCATCAACAGCTGGCTAGACTTCACAGAAGCCTTCATCCGTAACTTCACCAGCACCTACAAGCGGGCTCCCAAGCCCAGACAGCTTTCCTTGTGCGTACAAGGCCCCGCCGAGTCTACTCGCGATTACCTCACGCGTTGGGCCGAGCTCCGCAACTCCTGTGAAAGGGTGCACGAGGTACAAGCCATAGAATACTTCACAGCCGGATGCCGAGAAGGCACCCTCCTCAAGCACAAGCTCCTCTGCGACAAGCCGGCTACCCTCGACGAGCTTCTGGACATAGCGGACAAGTACGCCACCACCGACTCCTCGATGAAGACCGAGCTTCGGGTAGACGCGTCCGGAAAGGTACTCAACCCGGCTCCCAAGACGCCAGCTGGGGATTCCGGCCGACACCCCAACTCGAACGACAACAAGCGCAAGGGCCCCGCACCGCCTCCCGCCAGCCGGCAGGTGGCCACAGTCGAAGACGCACCGCCTGAAGAACAACCGGCGCCCAAGAAGCCCAAGGGCGGCAGGCCGGCTTCGCAGCCCGCCTTCTCCTACGAGCAAACCCTCGACGCCCCTTGCAAGTTCCACAGCGGCGCGAAGCCGTCCAACCACACGACCCGGAAGTGCAACTAGCTCACCCGAATCTCTAAGGGCGAGGGGCTCTTGCCACCTCCGCCTGCTGGCCCGCCGCCTTCGCCTCCGCCGCCTCCGGCCGCTCGGCCCGCAGTCGGAGCCGTGCATGATGAGTTCCCTGATGAGCAAGCAACCTACATCGTCTTTACAAGCCAGCCCGAAGACCGGCGCAGCAAACGCCAAGAGCGCCAGGAAGTTGGCGTGGTCGCTGCCAACCCCGCTGGACACATGCATTGGTCAGAAAAGCCCATCAGCTGGAGCCGGGCCGACCATCCGGAGGTGATGCCGTCTCCCGGCTCTTATGCTTTGGTCCTGGAAGCCACCGTTGCAACAGACAGATGCGCCGCCCGCTTCTCCCGTGTGTTGATAGACGGCGGGAGCAACATCAACATCCTGTATCGTGACACCCTGGAGAAGTTGAACGTCAAGACAAAACAGCTCACGCCCACTCGGACAGAATTCCACGGCATCGTACCCGGCCTGTCCTGCGCCCCCATTGGCAAAATCAAGATTGATGTACTTTTTGGGGACAAGGAGCATTTCCGCCGGGAAGCGATCTGGTTTGAAGTGGTGGACCTGGAGAGCCCTTACCATGCATTACTGGGCCGACCTGCCTTGGCCAAATTCATGGCGGTTCCCCACTATGCATACCTCAAGATGAAGATACCAAGCACCAAAGGCGTCATCACCGTAGCCGGCGACTACAAGAAGTCCTCCGAGTGCGCAGCAGCCAGCAGTCGGCTAGCCGAGTCCCTTGTAATTGCCGAAGAGAAGAAGATGCTGGACCGAGTCGTGGCCATAGCCGGCAAGCAGTCGGCCGTGCCCCCCGACCCCAAGGAGCATGATGCTCAAGGATCTTTCCAGCCGGCCAAGGAGACGAAGAAGATACCTCTTGACCCCAAGCATCCAGAGAGGTTTTCCGTCATCGGGGCAAACCTGAACAGCAAATAGGAAGGCAAGCTCGCCGATTTTCTCCGTGAGAATCGGGACATCTTTGCATGGTCCCCCAAGGACATGCCGGGTGTTCCGAGGAAATTCGCCGAGCACAAACTACATGTTCGAGAAGACGCAAAGCCAGTCAGACAACCCCTTCGCCGATTGTCGGAGGAGAAACGCAGGATTGTAGGGGAGGAGATAGCCCGGCTCTTGGCGGCCGGCTTTATCATGGAAGTTTTCTTTCCAGAGTGGCTCGCCAACCCGGTCCTTGTGCTAAAGAAGAACAACAAGTGGCGCATGTGTATAGACTACACAAGTCTCAACAAGGCCTGCCCCAAAGATCCCTTCGCCCTGCCAAGGATAGACCAAGTGATAGACTCCACAGCTGGATGCGAGCTGTTGAGTTTTTTGGATGCTTACTCCGGATACCATCAGATAAAGCTGGATCCAGACGACCGCCTCAAGACCGCCTTCATCATGCTGTTCGGAGCCTTCTGCTACCTGACTATGACTTTCGGCTTGAGAAATGCCGGTGCCACCTTTCAGCGTTGCATGCAGAAGTGCCTCCTCAAGCAACTCGGCAGAAACGCTCACGTATACATGGACGACATCGTGGTGAAGACGGAGAAGCGCAGCACCTTGCTGGGAGACCTCAAGGAAACATTTGAGAACTTACGCCGGTTCCAAATCAAGCTCAACCCCGAGAAATGCGTGTTTGGAGTGCCAGCCGGCCAGCTCCTAGGCTTCCTGGTCTCCGAACGCGGCATCGAATGCAACCCGGTGAAGATCAAGGCCATTGAGAGAATGGCGATTCCTACCAAGCTTCGAGACATTCAGAAGTTCACCGGGTGCTTGGCCTCCCTGAACCGCTTCATGAGCCGGCTCGGAGAGAAAGCTCTCCCCCTGTACCGCACCATGAAGAAGAGCACTCACTTCGAGTGGAACGACCAGGCCGACCAAGCTTTTCACGAGCTGAAGAAGATGCTGGCCACGCCGCCTGTCCTTGCGGCGCCGACTGAGAAAGAGCCCATGCTCCTTTACATCGCTGCAACCAGCCGGGTGGTCAGCACCGTCATCGTAGTCCAGCGCCCGAAAGAAGGCCGAGCCCAGCCGGTCCAGAGGCCGGTGTATTATCTAAGCAAGGTGCTGTCCGCCTCAAAGTAGAACTACCCGCACTACCAGAAGATGTGTTACGGCGTGTACTTCACCGCCAAGAAGCTGAAGCCCTACTTTCAAGAGCATCCCGTCACGGTCGTATGCACTGCCCCGCTAGCCGAGATCATAGGCAGCCGGGATGCATCCGGCCGGGTGGCGAAATGGGCCATTGAGCTGGCCCCATACACGATCTTCTACCAGCCCCGCACTGCCATCAAGTCCCAAGCACTGGCCGACTTCCTCGTCGACTTGGCCGAGACCCAGTACCTGCCGCCGGCTCCCGACTCCACCCATTAGCGCATGCACTTCGACGGGTCCAAGATGCGCACCGGCTTGGGAGCCGGCATCGTCCTTACCTCTCCCAAAGGCGACAAGCTCAGATACGCGCTACAGATCCACTTTGCCGCCTCCAACAATGTGGCCGAGTATGAGGCGCTCATACATGGGCTCCAGCTTGCCAAAGAGCTTGGCATTCGCCGAATCCTATGTTATGGCGACTCGGACCTGGTAGTCCAGCAATCATCCGGCGACTGGGACGCCAAGGACGCGAATATGGCGAGCTACCGTTTCCTGGTCCAACAACTCAGCGGATACTTTGAAGGATGCGAGTTCCTCCACGTACCACGAGCCGACAACGAGCCAGCCGATGCCCTGGCTCGAATAGGCTCCACTCAGCAAGCAATTCCAACCGGCGTCGCTCTACAACGCCTCCTCAAGCTGTCTATCAAGCCGTCTCCGGAATCCGATTCCATCTTCGTGCCGCCCGACCCCGATGCGGCCGGGTCCAGCTCGAGGAATCAAGTAGCCGACCCCAAGCCCCCCGTAGCCGGCCCCGCGGCTTCGGAAGCCGGCTCGGGGACTTCGGCAGCTGGCTCGGGGACTGCCACGACTCGCTCAGGGACTGCGGTAGCCGGTCCGGGGACTGCACCAGCACCACAGCCGGCGGCCGACTCCAACACCTCACCGCCCAGCCCGCCCACCCTGGTGGCAGTAGCCACTTTGGCAGTAGAAGAAGTCGCGGCTCCATCATGGGCTCAGTCCATCCTCAACTTCCTAGTAAACCAAGACCTGCCGGCTGACGAAACAGAAGCAAGACAAGTCCAGCGTCGAGCCGGAGCATACACAATCATCAACAGAGAACTACTCAAGCGCAGCGTCACTGGAATCCTCCAACGGTGCGTCGAGCAAGAGAAGGGCATTGCAATCCTCACAGACATTCACCAAGGAGAATGCGGCCACCATGTGGCCTCAAGATCACTTGTTGCCAAAGCCTTCCGCCATGGTTTCTTCTGGCCGACTGCTTTGGATGACGCCAAAGAATTAGTCAAGCATTGCAAGGGATGCCAGCTCTTCAGCTCCAAGCAACACATGCCGGCTTCGGCACTCAAGACCATTCCCCTCACTTGGCCCTTTGCCGTTTGGGGACTGGACATGGTGGGCCCATTCAAGACGGCGCGCGGCGGCATGACGCATTTGCTCGTCACCGTGGACAAATTCACCAAGTGGGTTGAGGCAAAGCCGATCAAGAAGCTGAATGGGCCGACTGCCATGACGTTCATCGCAGATATAACAACTCGGTACGGCGTGCCGCACAGCATCATCACCGACAATGGCACAAATTTTGCCAAAGGAGCCTTGGTACGTTTCTGCGCAGCCCAAGGAATCCGGCTGGACTTAGCATCCGTCGCCCACCCGCAGTCAAACGGCCAGGTCGAGCGAGCCAACGGCCTCATCCTCTCCGGCATCAAGCCCCGACTGGTTGTACCTCTGGAGCGCTCAGCCGGCTGTTGGCTCGATGAGCTGCCGGCTGTCCTCTGGAGTCTGCGCACTACACAAAACAAGTCAACCGGCTTCACCCCCTTCTTCCTTGTGTATGGTGCCGAGGCGGTCATCCCAACTGACATCGAATTTGACTCGCCCCGCGTAACCATGTACACGGAAGCGGAGGCCAAGGAAGCACGAGAAGACGACGTCGACCTGCTGGAAGAAAGCCGGCTGTTAGCCCTCAGCCGGTCTGCAATCTACCAGCAGGGTTTGCGCCGCTACCACAGCCGGAAGGTCGGGCCAAGATCTTTCCAAGAGGGCGATCTTGTGCTCCGGCTGTTCCAGCGAACAGCCGGCCAGCACAAGCTCTCAGCCCCTTGGGAAGGCCCCTTCATCATTAGCAGAGCTCTAGGCAACGACTCCTACTAGCTGATCGATGCACAGAAGCCGAAGGCGCGCAAGAGAGACGACTCCGGCAAGGAGTCGGAATGACCATGGAACGCCAACCTCCTTTGAAGATTTTATAGTTGAAATGCAGTATGTACCGCGTCAACTTTTGTATTAAGTACAAGACAATAGGCTTCCCGAGGAGGGCTCGGGGACTGCCATCCCTTATTTATGAATGAAAAGTATCATGCTTATGACCTTGTCGTATCATTTACTTATTCCGTCCGGCACCGAGTTCGACTAGTCGGCTCGGGGACTGGCCGACTTGAGTTATGCTAGAAGTCCTACCCGCAGTCAGACAAGTAGTGTGCTGGCTCTCAAGCCTTCTCTTGCCAAAAGTCGCAGTCCGAAGAACCGGCTGTCCGACTGGCAAGAGTTAAAGGTAGGAATGGGCGCCCACATGAAAAATGGCTAGGGACTAACGGACTAATATAACAAAAGCCGGTTTTTCTCACACCGCCGACTGGCTACCAGAGTAGCCGGCCGGCCGGTTTCCATTCACTTAACTTTAATCCAAGAAAGCTCAAGTACTTGCCTCCCCAAAGAGGGAAGGCGGCAAAGGAAAAAGCCTAAGGATAAAAAAGCATACGCGAATGGAAACCAAACATGCACATGATAATATTTACATAAAAAGACCTCCAAGAGGCCAGCATTCAACATAGTTTGGATACACTCCTAGTGGGTGGAACTGCGAAAACTTAACAAAGATTGTTCAAAGACAACAAAGCAGGAAAGATAAAGACGGCAGGTCAAGCTGGCGGAGCGGCCGACAAGCCAGACTGGTTGGCGGAGACGGTCGTGCCGGCTGAAGGAGCGGCCGGCTGACGAACTTCGGCTTGATCGCCGCCTCCTGCAGAGGGCGCGCTTCCACGCGCCTCGTTGCTGGAGGCACGGTCGGCCTGAGGTCGGCTGGTTGTTCCACCAGCCGGCTCGACGTCTCCGCCGTCCTCGTCTTCGTCTTCTTCTCCCTCGTCGCTGGAGGCAATCTCCTCCGCCGAGTCCTTGCCCACCGCCGCGTTCAGCCCGAACCATTCCTCTGGCTGAGCGACACCGTCATCATCGATTTCGGGTGCAAAAACGCTGATGTCGGTGCACTCGGCGATCGTCGAAGCCCGCTGGGCGATAGCCGGCCTCACCGCCTCTAGCTCCGCGTCGGCCTCCATCCGCCAAGTGCACAGCTGGGCCAGGCTCAGCCTTGGGTACCAAGCCCGAATGAATTCCAACGCCCGCCCGGCTCCGAGGCGGGCCGCTGATGCTTTCCAAGCCTCAAAGTGACCAACTGCGACTTCTAGCCAGTTGGCAGTTCGGCTTGGGGTGCGGGGGATCGTCTCGCCGGGCCAGAGGGCGGCCAACACTTGCACCCCGGCACGTTGGAGCCGGCGAAGCATCCGATGAGCCGGCTGCAACCGTGCCTGGACAGCCAGGAGCTGCTCCTCAAGGGTCCGGTTCGCATCCGGCGCAATGTTGGCCCCCGCTTGACGGCGCGCCTCGCGATGGGCCTCAATGCTTTGGGCGGCGAAGGCGGAGTAGCCGGGGAAGTAATCTGCAAGAAACAACAAGCAACAGCTCAAGATAAGTCAAAAAACCCAAGCGGCAAGAGGCAGGCGAGGGCCGAGGAAGGCAGCTTACCGTTGATCAAGTCTTCGATCTGGCCGAAGCCTTCGTCCAGGCCTCGCCGGGTCTCAGACCAAGTCGCCACCGCCATCTCATACTGCGCCATCAAGGCGGCTTTGCTTTCCTGCGCCGCCTGCAGGGCTGCCTTGTGGCTCTCCTCTTGGTCGGCCAGCTTCTTGGCTAGGCGATCCCGTTCCTGGACCAAGGCAGCGCACTCGGCCTCTTTGGTGAAAAGGGCGGCGTTCGCTTCGCTAAGCTCCTTCCTCAAGTCGGCGTTGGCCCCTGAAGACAAAGAAAAAGAAAAAAAATCAATAATAAAAGAGTCGTCAAGAAAGATCCGACCCGACTGCGCAGCAGTCGGCCCGAATCTCGGGGACTACACCCAGTGGGTGCACTGACGCGCCCCCACAGGAGACAGACAAAACCAAGTACTTACTTCGGCTGTCGGCCAGGTCGTCGGTCTGCCGGCTCAACTCTCGAGCCTGGGAGTCGAAGGCGGCAGCACGAAGGTTATGGTATTCCTGAAAATTCAGAAAAAAGCAAAGTAAGATAGCCGTCGAGAAAGATCCGACCCAACTGCGCAGCAGTCGGCCCGAATCTCGGGGACTACACCCAGTGGGTGCGCTGACGCACACCCACGGAAGAAACCAAGAAAGCAAAGCAGCCAAGAGCGAAGGACTCGCCCGGATAGTGGTTCGCGTTGACAAGAACTCTTGGTTGAGCTGTTGCAGCAGGGCGGCTTGAGCTTGTAGCCGGCTCCGGACCCCTTGGGCCGCCGCATCCAGCTCGCCAGTCCCCCCGCTGGGAGTCCACTCGGACACGGCGGTGCTGGCCGCCTCTAGATCTCCCGCCGGCTGGCCTGTGCCCGCGGCTCGGCGCGACTCCAGTGGAGCGGCGCCTCCCCCAGCACGCCGGCCCGTCGCCAGCTGCACCTCGAGGCCGGCTCTGCTCTCCGGCTTACCTCCGGCCGGCTCCTCTAGCGTCGCTGATGATTGACCGCCTTGGCCCGCTCCGGTTGGTGCCGCAGGCGGCACTCTCCCCGCCAAGGCCACGGGGTCCCCCTCCCTCTCCAACAGCGGCGGGTCTTGGATGATCTCCTCCGCCAAGGGCAACGGGGTGTCGGGGGCTACGGCTCGGAGAGGAACGGCGAGCAGCGGAGGCTGGCTACGCGAGCTTTCCGCCTCCGTCTCCGTGGTAGCCGCCTCCCTCTGGGCCTTGGCTACCGTTTCAGCCTGCTCCTTCGCCGCCTGGGCGGCCGCCTTCTCCGCCGCCTCGCGCTCCTCCCGCGCTTTGCGGGCGTTCCGCTCTGTGGCCTCCCTAAGATCGGCGCGGGGGTCCACGCGACGGGAACTCGAAGACCCTCCAGCCGGCCCCACGATGGAGCCGCCCGGGCCCCACTCAAGGGAAAGCGGCGCCCTGTCCAGCAAGCGAGGAAAAGTTAAGAAGACATTCGAAGAAAAAGAGAACAATAACGAGAATGCCGCAAGGTAATTGAAGACTTACGCCGAGACCGCCTGGGGCTGTTTCACAGCCTTGCGGAAGCGGGCCGCCTTCGCGGCCGCCTCATCTCGCTTTGTCGCCGCGGCGGAAGGCTTGGACTTCTTCGGCCGACTGCCGAAGAGGCCTAGAGTGGCCCGGCGCTTCTGCGCGCCGCCGGCAGCCGGCGCGACAGACGAGCCCGCGCCCTGTTGGTCAGCCGCCGGCTGGCGACGCAGAGCGACTTCGGCTTCGAAGTCGTCCGGCCAGTCCTCGAAGCTCGCAGTGAACCTTGAGCCTCCGGGCTCGGCACTGTCCCCCACGACGGCGTCTTCCATGGCGGCCGCCCCCAAGTCCGGGTCATCAACGTCATCCACCGGGCGGTCGGGGGCGTACTGGCGTTCAATCCCTGCCACCCCGGCCGGCGGCGCAAGAAGAGGATTCTGCTCAAAGAACCGACTAGTCAGAAGCTGGCCATCACGAAGCCGGCTGACGACAAAAAAGAAGATAAAGAGAGAAACTTACCACGGGTGGAGGATTGGCGCGAGAATACGGCGCCTTGCCGTATTGCCAGTCCCCGCCGAGCTTGCAGTTGGCAATATAATTGACCATGAGCGCCACCTCCGCGTGGGGCATCTCCCATGTGCTCAGCCGGCTTGGGTCGAAGCGGCCGCTCATCTGACACATCATGTGGGGCCGGCTTTGGAGAGGAAGGATCCGGCGCTCCACGAAGGCAGCCACCAAGTCGGCCCCGCGCAAGCCTTCCGACTGAATCAGCACCCGAAGCCGGGAGATGGCGGCGTTCCCGGCCGGAGACAACGACCGGGACCGGAAGCTCCACGAGGGCTGCCTCCCAGCCGGCGGGCCGGCTATGTAAGCCGGCAGGTTGATGTAGTCTTCTTGCTCGGCGACGTTCTTCACATAGAAATAAGATCTCTGCCAGACCTTTACCGACTGGATTAGGGGGATGGGCGGGAACGGATTGTTCTCGCTCGCCCTCCTCATGGCGATGAAGGCTTTGCAGGGGGCGGGCACGCCAGCGACGACCGTGCCGAGCTTGCTCTGGAAGAACTCTTCCCAGAGCTCCAGCGTGGGGAGCAGCCCAAGAAGCCTTCGCAGAGGGAGACGAAGGCCGACAGCAGCATCACCGCATTGGGCGTGAGGTGATGCGGTTGGAGGTTGTAGAAGTCGAGGAAAGAGCGCAGAAACCCGCTCGCCGGGAGGCCGAAGCCGCGCAGGCAGTGCGAGCGGAAGACGACCCGTTCGCCCTTCTCCGGCGCCAGCGAGATCTCCCTCGCGGGCGCCAGGCGGACCTATACGCGGTCGGCGCCGGGCAGGCGCCGGGTCTAGCGAAGGAACTCCACGTGGTCTTCATGGACGTTGGAGCCGTCCCACGAGCTTGACAACGCCATGGGAGCGAGGTGGTGTGGAGGCACGGCGGCGCTGAGACGGGAAGCCGCGACGGCAGCGAGAGGAAGAAGACGAGGGTTAGGAGGGGCGGAGCGGGAGGGGGCGTGCGAACCTCTGTCGCTCTCCCTCCTCCCCCTACTTATAGGCTCACATGGCGGAGCCGAGGAGGCGCGGCGTGGGGAGGCATGGGGATCGATCGTGCCCACTCCCCGCGTCCCGCGATTATCGAGCCTTAACGGCGAATCAAAACTGCCCCGAGAAGGCGAGCAGCCCCTGTGGGCCATGGAAGATCCGCGCCCGGACCAAGACTCGCGAGTGGCGGGCCTGGGCCTGCGGCGGCGTCCCATCGCGCGCGTGCGCTCGCAGGATCCCGCTGCCACGTGGCCGCGGAGGGGGCCCGTGGTCAGCACGCAGGTCCCCCCTCCTTTCGCCTGTAAGACGCAGAGCTCTCTAAAGTCGGCATGCGCCCGCAAGGCCGGCTCTTCAGGATGGGAAGCTGACCAAGCTCCTCGACCCCCTGATCGCCTCGGAGCTCGATCAGCTTTGGGGACTACTGTCGGAGTAAATAGCCACGGGTAGCCTAGCCGGCTCCCCCTGGCCCTTCTGAAAAAAGTTACGAGCCCGCCCGGCTCTCAAGAATCCAAGACGTGGGGCCGCCTTCCCCTAGCTAGCTGCATCCCAGGCCGGCTTTCGGAAGGCGGTCCGACTTTCGCCCTCATGAGAAGGCCGACTCCAAGAAGCCGGCCATGAGAAGGCCGACTCCAAGAAGCCGGCTCCCCATAAAGCGGTCAAGACCGTACCCACAAAGTTTGCACCCACCTAACGGCGGTGCGACGGGGCGTGGCTATAGTAAAGCCTGCCACCCCCGAATCTCGGAGCACGCCTGGCACAGTGCGCCGTGCGGGGTAGGCGTGACCCGTCCGGCGCAGCACTGTTGCCATGCTGACTCTGACATCACCCACGGCGGGCCGCCAGCATGGCCCATCGACGGTGGGCCCCTTCGAGCAGAGAGACGCCCGAAGGCGGCCACGCCTCCAACTAGTCGGCCCAAGACAGAGTCGGCTCCCCGTAGCCGGCTTGCCGCCTCCCTCGAGGAAGACGCCCCATTAAGGAGACAAGACGCGGTAAGGCTACAGCGATCGCCCGACAGGCGGCGGTATTGTAGCCGCGCTTACCATGATGAAGCTCACGTCAACAAGATAAAGCCACAGTGACCAGCCGCCGACCAGGCCCTGGGCAGTGGGGCCTGCCTGTCGACCAAGGAGCTGGCAGCCGGCGAGACCCACCAGTCGGCGGGCCCTAGCAGCCGGCGCAGAAGCTGGCGAGCGCAGTCACAGACGGCTGGGCCCTGCGCCCAGCCGGATTACCATTATACCCCCGGGGGGTAGGCCTATATAAACCCCCCGGAGCACCCATGCAAAGGGTTGGACCCCCGGCTAGTTCTAGACACCATGCAAGGAGAAGAAGCAGGCTAGCCGTGCCCTTTCTTCCCCCCCCCAAAAACAGCTCAAGGAGTGTTGTGTGGCTACTTGATTCATCGAGTGAGCATGCGGAGACCCCGCAGAGCAGCAGTAGGGGTGTTATTTCTTCGGAGAGCCCCGAAGCTGGGTAAGATCCGCCGGCGTGCATGTCTTCGCCTCATCCTGCTTCAAGGCACCGGCGATGTCTTACTGGTTCCCACAAAGATGAGCCACCTGTTGGCATATGTCGCACCCACCACCCGACAGTCAGCGAGGATGGGATACGGACGATGAAGAAATTCAAAGCCCACCCACCACCCACTTGGTAGCCACTATCGACAATTTAAACGACGTGCTCAACTTTGACTCCGGAGACATCGACAGCATGGATGACGATGCAGGAGATACCGACGAACCAACGCCCATAGAGCATTGGACAGCCACCTCATCTCACGATGTGTTCATGGTGGACACCCCTAAAGGAAGCGGCAACGAGGAAAGGGGGATGGGACGAGAGATCGACCCCCCGAAAAGCAATCAAAGCATCGGCGTAAACGCCGACCCAAACCCCGCCTCTACAAAAACCCAGCCATAGAGCAGGACGAGCCGGTAGACGACGAGCAGGCCTTAGAGAAACCGCCCGAGCAGGGCAACACGGATAGAGAAACCGAACATCCCTCCCCCGGCGAAAATGGCATCCCGGACGGCCTCACGCCAAATAAACCTATGGAGCAGAAGAATCTCCACGAGAGGCTCGTTGCAACTGCATGCAGCCTAAAAAAGCAGAAGCGGAAGCTAAAAACAGCGGAAGATGCACTCCGGATCAGATGGAGCAAGGTAATCAATGCCACAGATAAGTACGGCGACAGTCGCCGCACTAAAAGCTATCCGAAAAGAAAGCTACTGCCTGAATTCGACGAAGAGGCCTTAGAGCCCTCGCATTCAAAAAATGAAAAAGCCACACGGTCGGATAGACGACCCCATAAAGCGGCAAGCGACGCCGCACCTAAATCGGCATGCGGCCCTCTTAAGGATTCGCATCATGGCCCAGTCAGGTCCATTTACGGGCTAAGAAAGCAAACTCTCGTAAGCAACGCTATGAAGCCATCATCAGAATCTAGCACACCCAAATACAGGGGCGCCATACACCCTCTATGTTTCACCGATGAGGTCCTGGACTATGAATTCCCAAAGGGATTCAAACCCGTAAACATAGAGGCATATGATGGAACAACAGACCCTGGAGTCTGGATCGAGGATTATATCCTCCACATACACATGGCTAAAGGAGATGATCTCCATGCCATAAAATATCTACCCCTTAAGCTTAAAGGGCCAGCTCGGCATTGGCTTAAAAGCCTTCTAGAAAACACAATCGGAAGCTGGGAAGAGCTCGAGGACGCTTTCCGAGCAAACTTTCAAGGGACCTATGTCCGTCCCCCAAATGCAGACGATCTTAGTCACATAACACAACAACCCGGGGAATCAGCTCGGCAGTTCTGGAATAGATTCCTCACTAAAAAGAATCAGATAGTCGGCTGTCTGGACGCCAAAGCCTTAGCAGCTTTCAGGCATAATGTCCGAGACGAATGGCTCGCCAGACACCTCGGCCAAGAAAAGCCAAGGACAATGGCCGCACTAACAAGCCTCATGACCCGCTTTTGTGCAGGGGAAGACAGATGGTTGGCAAGGTGCAGCCCCAGCAACCCAAGTACATCGGAAACCAGGGATGGAAACGGAAAATTGCGACGCAACAAGGACCGTCGCTGGACTAAGGGCAAAAGTCCAAAGAGCATGGCAGTCAATGCCGGATTCAAAGGCTCACGGGAAAATCAGGAAAAATCGCCCCCCTAGGATAACAGGGATGATCCATCAAACCTAAATAAAATCCTCGACAGGATATGTCAGATACACAGTACTCCCAGGAAACCTGCTAACCATACCCACAGAGACTGTTGGGTTTTCAAACAATCCGGCAGACTCAATGCCGAACACAAGGGGCTCGACACGCCAAGCGAAGACGAGGACGAACCCCAAAAGCAGAACACCAGGAAGCAAAAGAACTTCCCACAAGAAGTAAAAACAGTGAACTCACTTCACATAACAAAACATGCGGCGCCCGTAAAGGTACGCACCACACGGCCCAAAGGGTCCTGCCACTGGTTGTCAAAACCGATCATCTTCGATCAGCTAGAGTATTCTAGGAATATCAAGAATGCAGGCTGGACTGCCTTGATACTCGATCCAATAATTGGCGGACTCAAGTTTTCAAATGTCCTTATGGACGGCGGCAGTGGACTAAACCTGATATATCAGGATACAATCCAGCACATGGGGATAAACCCAGCAAGAATCCGCTGCAGTAAAACCTCCTTTCAAGGGGTAATACCTGGTCCGGACACCCATTGTACGGGATTTCTCCGGCTCACAGTCACATTCAGCTCTACCGATAACCTCCGCCGCGAAAAGCTGACCTTCCATATCGTCCCGTTCTCAAGTCGCTATCAAGCACTACTGGGACGTGAAGCTTTCGCTCGCTTTAACGCAATACCGCATTATGCATCTCTTACGCTCAAGATGCCCGGTCCACGAGGCATCATCTCTTTGAAGGGGAAGCACTAAAGTGCACCTCCCCAAGCGGAGGACTGTGCGGCCGCTTTGACAGCCCCACAGCAAAATGGCCTCACTGGTCAATAAACTTCAAAATAGGTCATTCAAGACCACGAATGCGGATAGACGAGTTCGGTGCAAAATCATCATTGATGCAGGCCTAGAAGCCATATACCCCCACACTAGGGGCTCCATGCAAATACAATAAGAGACAATAAAGCTCAATCTCATATATCTTACTTTATACTTTGCTTATTTTAAACTTTTCCGGTGCGACCCATTTTAAATTCAGTTCCTCTCTTTTACAGATGAACGTCGTGCGGTGCCCTCCAGGATACGGCACAATGGAGACACAAGCGCAGACGTGCAGTGGAGACCCATCCTAAAGGATTCTTTTTAGATTAAGACCCTGCGTAAACCTTTTTTACTGTCTCTTGTTGCTACACATCCCCTGGTTTTTTCTTTCTAGTATAACCAAGGAGGAGGCTGGCGTCTTGGCATGTAGCCACGTTAGAATTTTTGCACGTACCTGGACACTAGGGGCTTTTTTTTAATAAAGAGTGCTATTTGGCCCGCACTCATAAAGACCGAACACCTTAGGGAGTGTTCGGCGTCGCGAGTTTTGGCATTATATGCATCAGCTCCGAATCATGTCTTTGGTCAAATGTTGGGTTGCCCGGCTCCTGAGTTCGGCTACCTTACGTTCCGCTCTATCGGCTAAGGTAGCACCAGGAGAACTACTACGATTGTGCCCCCGGTTCGGCCAGGGCGAGCACCTTAGTAGAGAAAGCCGAAAACTGACTGTCATGATGTAGCGTGAGACTGGTCAGCCACTCGATGACCGATCAGAATCTATCGGATTCCTCCGCTTTAACGAAGGACCGCTTCCCGGTCAGGCACATACGCGCCCCGAATTCGGACGAGCGCAGTTGCCACCAAGGAGCTACCTAAAGAGTCTCATTTTCAAACTCCTATGGCTAAGTGAAAGTGTTAAAGCATTATAGTCCGGTTGCCTGGCCCGCTGCGCTATCACCTCCTTTGTAGGACCAAGACGTTGGGTTAAGTGTGAAAATGCGTCTTCTGCGAGCACCCCCGCACTATGTGCGTGGGGGCTGAAGCCAACGACTGCCATCTTTCAGATTCTATACATGTGTGTATATATATATATATATATATATATATATATATATATATATATATATATATATATATATCTTAAAACGGCCGCATAGAAGGTGTTAATAATACTTGGAGGCACAAGTATAAAAAGGCCACTACAGTTTATCAAAATACTACTTTTCAATTACATATGCTATCATAACATAGCATCTTTCGAGCACTGCGTCTCTATTACATGAGCGCCCTCAAGGACTTCCTGAAAATAGTGCTCAGAAGATACTCGGCTTTTGTCCGAATCTCGGGACGCAACAACGGTGGTCTCCATCTCTGCCCAGTATGTCTTAACACGGGCAAGAGCCATCCTAGCGCCCTCTATGCATGCTGACCTCTTCATTGCATCTATACGCGGCACCGCGTCAAGGAATTGCTGCATCAAGCTGAAATAACTCTTCGGCTCCGATCTCCCAGGCCACACATGACCCATGACGTACTTCATGGCGAGTCCGGACAATCTATTCAGCTCGACCCATTGAGCCAGGCGATCGTCCACTGCCAGTGGACGCTCTGGATTGTGAAATTGTGACCAGAAAAGCTTTTCCACTTCGCGATCTTCTAGATCTCAAAAGTGTTCGGTCGCATCAGCAGCACTTGCTGCCAAATCCAGATAGGTGTCCTCCACACTCCACATCCAGTCCAACGGAGCAAACTTCGGATCACAAACCTTCCTCCGCAGCATAAAGGGCTTTCCAGCCGCAGTCTGTTCGGCCTGACGCAGCTCCTCTTTCACAGCTCTCATCGCAGAGCGAGTGTCCTTGGCATCGGCAACGGCCTTCTCTAAATCCGTCTGTCTCGCCCGGTCTTTTTTCTCAAGAAGTTTGCAATGGTCTGCAGCGCTCTTCAACTTCTCGGCCATCTCGGCCATCTCTTCTTTGCTTCGGCAGTGAGCAGCCTGTTCGGCTCTCAGCTCTTCAAGGGCCTTCTCGGCAGCCGCATCGCTTTTTCTGGCTTGCTCCTTAGCTCGGGCAAGTTCTGCCCTAAGATTCTCCATGGCGGCCGTACCATCTGCGTCAAGCACACACATTGCAAGACACTGGCACGATTGGGTTACCCACGTCCGTATTGATGAGAATCCCGTAAAAGGGGGGCACACGATCTCTGCTTTGACAAGACATGCCAAGGAAACTGCCTCGCAAAACACGCTGACGTGGAAAAGTGAAAACGATTCGAGTGAAGGACTTGGCCGTAGTGTGATGACGCACTGCGGAATACGTCGGCAGATTTGATTTGTGTCAATAATATTCTCTCTATGGCAATATGTGGAAACTTATTTTGCAGAGCCAGGCACTACTCTTGGTGTTTACAATCTTCTATGAAGGATTTGGAGGAGGAACCCGCCTTGCAATGCCGAAGACAATTTGCGCGCCAGACTCGTCGTCATTGAAGCCTGGTTCAGGGGCTACTAAGGGAGTCCTGGATTAGGGGGTGTTCGGGTAGCCAGACTATACCTTCAGCCGGACTCCTGGACTATGAAGATACAAGATTGAAGACTTCGTCCCATGTCCGGATGGGACTTTCCTTGGCGTGGAAGGCAAGCTTGGCGATGCGGATATTCAAGATCTCCTACCATTGTAACCGACTCTGTGTAGCCCTAACCCTATCCGGTGTCTATATAAACCGGAGGGTTGTAGTCTGTAGGCAATCAACTCCATACACAACAATCATACCATAGGCTAGCTTCTAGGGTTTAGCCTCCTTGATCTCGTGGTAGATCTACTCTTGTACTACCCATATCATCAATATTAATCAAGTAGGAGTAGGGTATTACCTCCATCGAGTGGGCCCGAACCTGGGTAAAAAACATCGTGTCCCTTGTCTCCTGTTACCATCCGGCCTTGACGCACAGTTCGGGACCCCCTACCCGAGATCCGCCGGTTTTGACACCGACACCAGACCACAGGCTTTATACGGTCCAAAGGCTTCATACAGACAGAGGACTCACCTGAGTCGCACTAACGCAAATGTTTTGTAGGGAAACCACACTCAGGCCTATGAACCGCCATGCTCATAAGTCCAAGAACTATTCTACTTATTCTTATGAGTACTATTGTCTGCCTGCAAGACTGTTTGCTAGAGCTCCAAAGCCAAAGTTCTTAGATGCTGCACTTAGACTTATTGCTTCTAAGCCACCCTTGAAGATGTGGGTGGCTAAGAAAGCTTAACTCTCTTTTGCAGGGAAAGGTCTCCAGCAGAAAACCAAAATCGTCTGACGCTATTGCTGGGGACCTTAAACATCTTGTAGGGCGCAAGATCAAATGCCCGAATGGTATTACTATGTACTTCGTTCCTGAATTGCTTGCTACTCTCCCTATTAGTCCTAATCTGGATCTACGCTTTCATAACCCACTGGTTCGTCAAATGTTTTTGCTTCACAATTATCTTCGTGAAGCCTATCCCCCTAACTACACTGTAGGGTACGACACCAGCGTCTTCAGAATGGATTATTGATAGTGGGTGTACCAATCACATGACTGGCAAAAGAAGCCTTCTTATGGACTCAACCTTACGTCCATCCGACAAGAGTCACATCACATTTGCTCACACTGGTAAAAGTAAGGTATTGGGTCTAGGTAGAGTTGCAATCTCAAAGGATCAACACATGGATAAAGTCATGCTTGTTGAATCCCTTGGCTTCAACTTAATGTCTGTCTCAATGCTTTGCGATTTGAACATGATCGTAATGTTTGGAAAATATCGCTGCCTTGTTCTAATGGAATCTGACAAGTCTCTAGTGTTTGAAGGGTATCGGAAAGATGATTTGTACGTGGTAGATTTCTCAGCAGGACCACAACTTGCCATATGTCTTCTAGCAAAAGCTTCAGAATGCTGGCTCTGGCATCGGAGGCTAGGGCATGCTGGCATGAGGAACCTTCACACCCTTGCAAAGAAGAAGCATGTCATAGGCATCGAGGGCGTCAAGTTCAAGAAATATCACTTATTCGGTGCCTGTGAAGCAGGAAAGATGACGAGGGCCAAACATCCCTCAAAGACAATCATGACAACCACTCGACCCTTCGAACTGCTCCACATGGATCTTTTCGGTCCCACTCATTACTCAACTCTTACTACTACTGCTTGTCTCTATGGCTTTGTCATTGTTGATGATTATTCTAGATATACTTGGGTGCACATAATCCTCTACAAGACTGAAGTGCAGGATGTCTTTAGACGCTTCGCCAATCGAGCAATGAACAACTATGGCGCCAAGATAAAGCACATCAGAAGTGACAATGGCACTGAATTCAAGAACACTGGCCTTGATACATATCTTGATACTTTGGGCATCACACATGAATTCTCAGCTCCGTACACGCCACAGCAGAATGGCGTCGTCGAACACAAGAACAGAACACTCATTGAGATGGCCCGAACGATGCTTGATGAATACAAGACTCCAAGAAAATTATGTCCTGAAGCCATTGATACTGCATGCCATACAATCAATCGTGTTTATCCTCACAAGCTTCTTAACAAGACATCATATGAGCTCCTTACTGGCAAGAAGCCAAATGTCAGTTACTTCAGAGTATTTGGAGCCAGGTGCTGGATCAAGGATCCACACCACACTTCAAAATTTGCACCAAAAGCACATGAGGGTTTTATGCTTGGATATGGAAAGGATTCACACTCCTATAGAGTCTTCAATCTCTTTCATTATAAAGTGGTTGAAACAGTGGATGTGCGGTTTGATGAGACTAACGGTTCACAAAGAGAGCACCTGCCAAATGTGCTAGATGAAGTTCCATCCAGCGAATCAATCAAGCTAATGGAAACTGGAGAAATCATACCCTCTGAGGCTCAACCTGAAGAGGAACTTATCATCTCCGCACCTGATCAACCTGAAGACAATGCTCAGCCTGAAGACAATCCCACTAACAATGACAATGATCAGCAAGAGCAAAACCTTCGCCCTGTACATCCTCGTGTTGCCAATGAAGTGCATATTGAGAGAATAATTGATAGCATTAATGCACCTAGTCCGCTCACTCGTTCAAGGGCAACTCAGCTCGCAAATTTCTGTGGGCACTTCGCATTCGTCTCAATAACAGAACCCAAGAAAGTTGAAGAAGCCTTCATGGAACCTGAATGGATTCAAGCTATGCAAGAAGAGCTTCAATAGTTTGAGCTGAATAATGTATGGGAACTGGTTACGCGTCCTGATCCTCGGAAGCACAATATAATAGGCACCAAATGGATATACCGCAACAAGCAAGACGAGCATGGTCAAGTTGTCAGAAACAAAGCTCGTCTCGTTGCTCAAGGATATACTCAAGTGGAAGGCATTGACTTCGATGAAACATTTGCTCCTGTGGCTCGACTTGAAGCCATACGCATACTGCTGGCCTATGCAAATCATCATAATATACTTCTATATCAAATGGATGTGAAGAGCGCCTTTCTCAATGGCAAGATTGAAGAAGAAGTGTATGTTGCACAACCGCCTGGCTTTGAAGATCCGAAACATCCTGACATGGTATAAAAGCTCAACAAGGCACTGTATGGCCTCAAACAAGCCCCTCGAGCTTGGTATGACACACTAAAATATTTCCTAAAGAGCAATGGCTTCATACCTGGTTCCTCGACCCCACTCTCTTCGTGAAGACATATGATGGTGAACTGTTAGTGTGCCAAATATATGTGGATGACATCATCTTTGGCTGCACCAATCAGAAGTACAGTGAAGAGTTTGGATATATGATGCAAGAGCAATATCATATGTCCATGATGGGAGAGCTGAAGTTCTTCCTCGGTCTTCAAATACGACAGCAACGCAACGGCATCTTCATATCTCAAGAGAAGTATCTCAAAGATTGCCTGAAGAAGTTCGGTATGCAAGACTGCAAAGGCTTCACAACGCCAATGCCAGCCAAACATCATCTGGGTCCCGACGACAATGGTAAAGAGTTCGATCAAAAGGTATACCGCTCCATGATTGGTTCTTTACTTTATCTATGTGCATCTAGGCCAGATATTATGCTTAGTGTTTGCATGTGTGCTCGATTCCAAGCGGCACCAAAGGAGTCGCATCACTTAGCTGTGAAGCGAATTCTTCGATATTTGGCTCACACCCCAACTCTAGGATTATGGTATCCAAAGGGCTCAGAGTTTGATCTGGTTGGATTCTCGGATGCTGATTATGCTGGTGACAAGGTGGATCGCAAGTCTACATCAGGCACATGTCACTTTCTGGGACGATCACTTGTATGTTGGTCTTCAAAGAAGCAGAACTGTGTATCTCTCTCCACTGTTGAATCTGAATACATTGCGGCTGGATCTTGCTGCGCTCAGCTTCTGTGGATGAAGCAAACACTCAAGGACTATGTCATTCATCTGAAGCAAGTGCCACTCTACTGTGACAACGAAAGCGCCATCAAGATTGCCAACAACCCAGTTCAGCACTCGAAGACAAAGCACATTGAAATTCGTCATCACTTTCTCAGAGATCATGTTGTGAAGGAAGATATTGATATCATACACGTCAACACTGAAGAGTTATTGGTAGATATCTTCACCAAGCCCTTGGATGAGAAGAGATTTTGCAAGTTACGGTGTGAGCTAAATATCCTGGAATCCTCAAATGTCCTGTGATCAGGCACACATCTATGCATATTGATGACTTAGATGTGCAACACACGAAGTAAAGTATATCTTCAATCAATGAAGACATACATTCTAAGTGTGAATAAATTAATGTGGAATTTGACTTCGGAACGCCACGATAATTGTGCGCCGTGTCTGGGTCTAATACTTCCTATATGGTGGGTAACGCCACCACCAAAGGTTCTGTTCGAAGTGTTTCACTCATGGCATTACATTTGCTATGTCTTCACATTTGGTTTGGCTTAAATTTCAACATGTCTTCATGATTATCTTCACTATGTTGAATATCTATATACTGGTGTTTTGTCCTCTACAGCATTCACTTATAGCTATGTCTTCATGTAGAGTCTTTTGAACTAAGTGAAATGTGATCGGACCCTAACCTCTCTATGCTTTCTATCTCAAACTCCATCTCTCCAAGTCATATGCATTCTATTGAAACTGTCGAATGTCTTCTCCGCGTCCTTGTCAGCAGAAGATACAGAGACAAACATTAAGTCCGTTTTCAATGCTCATTCCTTCACCTGAAACCCGGAGAAGTGGGAACGACCACCCGACAATCCAGGCATGTGTGGGACGTGGAACAACCTCTGACATGCTGCATGATGGCCATGTGTTCCTCAGATGTGAATCGCCAGGGGCACCTGTGTAATAACACTGAGCTGCCCCTGTCCCTATAAATACACGCCTCACCATAGTCATTATCTCTTCTTCCACTCTCGCACGAACCCTAGCGCCACCGCTAACTCTCGACGACGCCGGCGACGAAGCGCTTCGCTGCCGCAACCTCTCCGATGCCGTCCTCACGCTAACCGCGGACATCGTCCTCTCCGCCGTCGCCGTAGGTGTCCTCCGTCGCCAAGTTTGGGCACGGACGATCGAACTGCTCGGCCTCCTCTTCAACTCCGTCTAGCAGTTCTTCGTGTGGTAAATAAAACTTCCTTTTTACAGCCCCTTTGATCCTATAGCTTCATCACTTTCTACCACAAGCAGTTTCTGTTCACACAAGTTGGATCTCTTACATACTGCATCTCATAATATGCCTAGTATATTCACTTGTAATTCACAAAGTAGTTAGATTCCTCACTTGTACTGATCCATGGATTTGTACAAATCTGGAACCAACTCCTTATCTATGAGTGAATGTCTTTGCATGATGAGGTCAATGTCTTCTAAACTGATTTATCTTCAAAATCTTCTGAGAATGCATATGACCTCTTCCCCTTCCCTCGCACCTTAATGCTGTCACAGGTACATGTCCGTGGGAGAATCCCTTGGTTCTCATAGTCTGCATTCATTTGCAGAATTCTTACAGCATCATATAAATTCTCCCGAAGCCAATTCCTGTTTGTCCAGCAAACGAAAGCCCTTGAAGCCTTTGAATGTATTGAAGCCTTTCAGGTTAAAATTCATGGCTTCAAAGAAAGCTGCAAGGAAGGAAGGCAGACAGCGTCGTGGCGGAACATCAAGAGATCTGCCTGATGACCTCTCGGAACTTTACAAGACAGATCCCGAAGAGGATAATAATCAGCGCAAGACCCAAATCCAGTGGATTCGAAGATATTAGGCAGAACAATGGTTCAAATACCGGTTTGTGACCCAAGAATATGCTGAGAAAAATGCCATCAAGCAACCGTGGGGAGACATCCTATACAAGAATCTTCAACCCAGGTCCAGAGAAGAAGCCATTGAACAAGGCTTCTATCCCTGCTTGGTCCGCGGGCCATAGCTTGCAGATGCACACTCATCGTCGCTACTATGGTGCCGTGACGACAATCTGTTCAAGCGCAACTTCCAGTTTGCCAAGAACTCAGCGAAGCAGAACAAGATGTCTTTGGGATTAGACTTCAACCCTGATCCCTCTGCTCCCCGTGCCGATGGAACTCGCGAAGCTGAACCCAATCTTCTTGGGCCCTTCTACAACCTTGAAGGTCTCATCACCCATATAGTGGTTCAAGGGACTGCCGTAAATGAGCCTACAGATGACGCTGACTCAGATGAAGCGCCTGCAGCGCCGAAGCCAAAGAAACTGAAGCAGCCAAAAGCTTCCAAGCCTGCCTCTGCACCAAAAATCTCACGAGCGAAGCCATTGGCAACTACACCTCCTGAAGACAGTGTGCAGTCTGAAGATTTGTCACGCATCTCCAAGCCCCAGAAGGTCAAGATGCCTCTGCCACACACCGGCCAAGAGCTGACAGCTGCTGCCATTCTGCGCAACGATGCCATTGATCTATCCAGTGATGAAGATCTTGTAGATGACACTCTTGAGCAACTCATCAAGAGCAAAGAAGAAGCAGAAATCTTCAATGATCTGCCTCTCTTTGACGTGGCAATCATCCACAACTTCATTGATGAGTGGTTTGACACGCCCGACATCAGCTTCGAAGATCTGCAACTACCCATTGGCCTCAGTGTCGCCTTCCATGGCGCCATTGCTTCAGAGCTAGCTCTCGCTCAGTGCATTGTCGAACTAAAGCAAAAGATTGACTATGAAAAGGCTCAGTTCAAGAAGCATATGGCCAAGCTCAGCGTGCAAGAGGTGAAAAACTTCAAGATTATGTTGCACGAGCTCAAAGAAGCCTTTCTCAAGAAAAGTGTAGAAGCTTAGGGTTCTCGGGAGCGCATGAAGAGCCTGGCTGACAAGTGTGTGCAAGGCTACAACGAGGCTGAGAAGCACAAGGCCCTTGGGCGTCCGAGCATTGATCCCAGGATCGCTGCTAAGCAGAAGAAGAAGCCCATTATGGCCGAACCCAACGCACCAAGGCAAGAAGCAGATCCCATTGTCTTCCCAACTAGCATGACTGGCTCGAAGCCAAAGGCCCGGTCAACCGCTTCAGAGCTGAAGAAGATGAGGACTGCTGAGGCTGAAGCCAGGAAGAGGAAATATCCTGAAGCCTCTGCTACTGCCCCCTCCAAGAAGAAGAGGAAGACCAAGAAGGAACGGGATGCTCCCACAGATCCCTTGATTGTTGAACCCATCTCCATGGTTCACCCTGACGCTGAACCGCAAGAACGTCAACTGACTGTCCATGAGCCTGCTTTCACAGAGGCTCATGAAGCTGAAGACTTCCCAGCAGCTGATCACATCGCTGCTGAAGACATTGGTCACCATGACCATGTTGAAGATGATGCAGTCCTTCCTCAGCTCGAGCACCAACAGGTATCATCGCCTGTGCTAACGCACAGCGAACTCATCAGCATTGGTCGTCCTCTGACGCCAATTGCTCAGGATGCTTCATGGGCTGATCGCCCACAAGAGGAAGAAGACTTTGAGGCCCAGCCAACTCCAACTCCACAGCCGTCGCCATCATTGCGCAGGCTTCGCAAAGGACCAAGGCCTCCAGTCTCTGAGTCTGAAGCTAAAGCTCCTGAAGACATTCCAGCTGCATCAGCCGATGAAGAAGAAGCCCCAAAAGCTGCTACTCCCCTGTCCCACCAAGAAGCTGTTCTCGAGGAGAACGTGACTGTGACCGACCCTCCAGCTCGTCAAGTGGAGGTTGAAAATCTTGAGGCTGCCACCACCAACACCAATGAAGCCACTGACGCTGTCATGGCTGAAGCTAATGTGGAGCCTTCACTAACCCAAGCACCAGAAGTCAGCGAAGCCACTGATCCCACCGCTTCTGTTCCTGCGCCTGCTGCCGGTCCTCAGTTCGACTATCATGTTGAGCACAAGCCTCAGGTACAGAAGCCAATCCCAAGATTGCCCAGGTTTCCAGGTCCTGCATCAGCACCTGGATCCTTCAATGTCAATGGCGTCAGAGCAGACAACACATTCTTCAATAGCTCCAGGAACCCCTACTCAAGGGAAAGAATATCATCTGATCAGTTCTGGAGCTATCCGCAGCGAAGCTATTACTCCTGCATTCTATACAATCAAGGTCGCATCTTCCCACACAAGCGTCTTGACATTGAAGCAATAGCTGGTCTGCCATGTCTGGAAGAAGCTTTGGATTGCTTCAAAGAGGTTGGATTGCTGCCGTTCGTCATCGATCAAGAGCATTGGAATGAAGAGTTGCTGCTCCAATTCTATGCCACACTTCACATCCGCGGGTACAATAGAGATCCGAAGACTTGGGTCCTGGAGTGGATGACAGGAAACGTTCATCACGAAGCCAAAGCCTTTGACATCATTGAGCTCACTGGTCTACCCACTCCTGGCGATCTCTACGAATCTGGCTGTCAACTTCACAGTGAAGCTGTGGAGAGCATCGTTCAGAAGCCTGAACCTAACATGAGTCAGATACTCAGTATGATGAAGCCATTGCCCCAAGATGTTGTATATCCCAAAGAGTTCTTTGTTGAAGACCTAGAGTATCTGCCAAGGACTATTTATCACATCATAAGGCGAACTCTCTGGCCCATCAAAGGACACTCTCCACATGCCAAGCTGGAAGGTGCAATGAAGACTTTGGTCTTCTATATTCTTCATGGCAAATGCTTCAATGCACAGGACTTCTTCATTCGCCAACTTTCTGCATCAGGCTCTGATCTTTTTGGCTTGAAGTTCTACGCCCCATGGGTAATGCGGCTGATCAAACTTTACTCCGCTATCTCATATCAGCCATCTGCTCGCAATCATCAGATCTTTCTGCCTGATGTGGATATGTCTATTGAAGCCATCTATCCTGAGCCTGCCAAGGAACCTCTAAGTCTTCAGAATGCGGAGCATCAAAGTTTTTCTCAGAACATTGAAGGAGTTGGAGCAGTCACTCGTGTGTATTCTTTGGCTGGAACTACACGTGCACCACATCCCGCCCTTACTGAAGCCACCGACAGCACAACTGCCCAACGACCCAAGAAGCGCACTTGTGTTCTTAATGACCGAGAGCTTCTGCTGACTCTTCATCAGAAACAGGATAGGCATCATGACTGGCTGAAGCGTCAAATGCAAAGCCTCTTGGTGGATGTCAACCGCATTCGCAATCTTGCCACCAAGAATGCTTTTGTTGCCCATGAAACCTCTTGACGCACATGGAAGGGGCTGACGCTGATGTGCTCTGAAGATGATCTTCAAGAGGATGGCTTCTCTAAACGCTTCAAGTTTGACTCCACACCTCCTCGAAGGGCAGTGCTGCGACACACTCCATCTCTTGAAGACTCTGAGTTCTCTTCCTCTGCTGGAACTGTGAATGCCAGAGTGATCGAGGATGAAGACGATGCACTTCACCGCCACCTCCTTTAGCATGCTTCGACACTGCTCCAAGTTCTTCTGCACCGCCGAACACCACGGACGACCCTGCTGTTTCCCCTACTCTTCATGGGAACGAGTAGATGCTCTATGTCTTCAAACCTTTTTGGTCCTTACTGACAAAAGGGGGAGAAGCATATGAGTTTGATAGTCTTCAAGCGGGTCCATATGGGCGGGTGCTTTATATTTTGCTTCGTGTTTACAACTCTCGTTTTGATACATTTGGTTCTTTAAGTTGTAACACTTAAACTCAATGGTCGTCTACTGCTTATTTGCCACTTTGTGATGCGATGATAAATTCCGCATGTGCGATGATAAATTCCGCACTTAGCTCATTTTGCAGACGTCCATTTTCCATTATGCATGTCATTATCTTCACATGCATAATGAATTGTCATCATAAGTTGAAGAGGATCTCCACAAGTACAACCTGCCATGTGCATTTGCATTCCAAAAGAAAATTACTTATATGCACATCTTCAGGGGGAGCCCTTGCAACTTATGAAGACAATTCCTTATCCTTTACAATTTCACCTATTATATTCCCCGTTGAAAACTTCAACTAGTTTGTCATCAATCACCAAAAAGGGGGAGATTGTAAGTGCATCTAGTGCCACCCCTAGTTGGTTTTGGAGTATTGACGACAAACCTAGTTGAGGGACTAATGTGTTTGTGAGAATTGCAGGATAACACAGGTAGAAGTCCCTCATTGATTCGGCTTTCCTACCAGAGATGACCCCTAAAAATGTATGAAGACATTGATGTCAAAGGTGGTATGTGAAGATACTCACATTGAAGACTATGAAAAGAGAAGACATCGCATGAAGCCTATGGAGCTCGAAGACTTAGATCTTTTGTAGTTCTCTTTCTTCTTTGTTGAGTCATAGGAATCACCGTACTGTTAAGTGGGGTCCAAGTGAACCAGTCAGAATGACTGAAGTGATGCTTAACCAAAAGCTATGTCTTCGAGTGAAGACTATGAAGCAAAACTTGTCCAGAGTCGGACAAGTCAGCTTTGCTTGTAGCCCAAGTAAAGCTGCCGCGTGAGTTTGAAATCTGACCGTTGGAACACATGTCAGTTCCTTAGTGACCCAGGGTCATTTCGGACAAATCAGGTCGGGTTGCCTAGTGGCTATAAATAGCCCACCCCCTACAACCATAAACGGTTGGCTGCTCAGAGTTAGAGTACGGCTTTTGTCGTTTGAGAGCAACCCACCTCGAAGTCTTTGAGAGAGAATTCCTTGCGAGGATAAAGCCCTAACCACCCAGAGCCAAAGAGTGTTAGGCATCACTTAAGTCTTCTTGTCTGTGTGATCTGAAGACTTATTACACTTGAGGACTGTGAATCCTCCAGCCGGTTAGGCGTCGCGTTCTGAGCATCCAAGAGACATTTTGGATTGCCGGTGAACGAAGTCTGTGAAGGTTTGGGAGTCTACCTTGAAGACTTACCTGAGTGATTGGGTGAGGTCTGTGTGACCTTAGCTCAAGGGGAATACGGTGAGGACTGGGTGTCCTGAGCTGCGTGTTCAGGACTGGGTGTCCGGGACTGTGTGTCCTTAGGTTTAAATACCTAGCCGCCCTAACCAGACGTACAGTTGTCACAGCAACTGGAACTGGTCCAACAAATCATTGTCTTCAACGAGTCACTGGTTTCATCCTTCCCTTCCCTTTACCTACTGTTGGTCCTTGTGAAGTCATTGTATGATTGCACTATCTTTTGTCTTCACTGAGTGACTGCATGTTCTGTTTGGCTTCATAATATCTTCTTACCTGATCCTTACTACATTGCTGCTATTAGTCATTGTGCTTTCACTCCATTGAATACTTGATTATGGTTTGCTTAGTGTAGTCTACCTTCCGCTGCATGGTAATAGGTTTATTTCTATCGTTTGTCTTCATAACTTCCATGTTTTGAAGACTTTCATAAAAATCGCCTATTCACCCCCCTCTAGTCGATATAACGCACTTTCACCACAATTCATCGGTCTCAACAAACACGCCGCAAAAGAATATTACATCAAATAGATCTCCACAAAGAGAGGGGGAGAACTTTGTATTGAGATCCAAAAAGAGAGAAGAAGCCATCTAGCTAATAACTATGGACCCGTAGGTCTGATGTAAACTACTCACACTTCATCGGAGAGGCTATGGTGTTGATGTAGAAGCCCTCCGTGATCGATGCCCCCTCCGGCGGAGCTCCGGAACAGGCCCCAAGATGGGATCTCGTGGATACAAAAAGTTACGGCGGTGGAATTAGGGTTTTGGCTCCGTATCTGATTGTTTGGGGGTACGTATGTATATATAGGAGGAAGAAGTACGTCGGTGGAGCAACAGGGGGCCCACGAGGGTGGAGGGCCCGCCTGGGGGGTAGGCGCGCCCCCTACCTCGTGGCTTCCCTGTTGCTTGCTTGACGTAGGGTCCAAGTCTCCTGGATCATGTTCGGTGAGAAAATCACGTTCCCGAAGGTTTCATTCCGTTTGGACTCCGTTTGATATTCCTTTTCTTCGAAACGCTAAAATAGGCAAAAAAAACAGCAATTCTTGGCTGGGCATCCGGTTAATAGGTTAGTCCCAAAAATAATATAAAAGTGGATAATAAAGCCCAATAATGTCCAAAACAGTAGATAACATAGCATGGAGCAATCAAAAATTATAGATACGTTGGAGGCATATCAAGCATCCCCAAGCTTAATTCCTGCTCGTCCTCGAGTAGGTAAATGATAAAAACAGAATTTTTTATGTGGAATGCTACTAAGCATAATTTCAATGTAATTCTTCTTAATTGTGGCATGAATATTCAGATCCGAAAGATTCAAGACAAAAGTTTAATATTGACATAGAAATAATAATACTTCAAGCATACTAACTAAGCAATTATGTCTTCTCAAAATAACATGGCCAAAGAAAGTTATCCCTACAAAATCATATAGTCTGGCTATGCTCCATCTTCACCACACAAAGTATTCAAATCATGCACAACCCCGATGAAAAGCCAAGCTATTGTTTCATACTTTTAATGTTCTCAAACTTTTTCAATCTTCACGCAATACATGAGCGTGAGCCATGGACATAGCACTATAGGTGCAATAGAATGGTGGTTGTGGAGAAGACAAAACGGAGAAGATAGTCTCACATCAACTAGGTGTATCAATGGGCTATGGAGATGCCCATCAATAGATATCAATGTGAGTGAGTAGGGATTGCCATGCAACGGATGCACTAGAGCTATAAATGTATGAAAGCTCAGCAAAAGAAACTAAGTGGGTGTGCATCCAACTCGCTTGCTCACGAAGACCTAGGGCATTTTGAGGAAGCACAAGCCAAGTTCTATAATGAAAAATTCCCACTAGTATATGGAAGTGACAACATAGGAGACTCTCTATCATGAAGATCATGGTGCTACTTTGAAGCACAAGTGTGGTAAAAGGATAGTAGCATTGTTCCTTCTCTCTTTTCTCTCATTTTTTATTTGGGCCTTTTCTCTCTTTTTTTATGGCCTCTTTTTTTCCGTCCGGAGTCTCATCCCGACTTATGGGGGAATCATAGTCTCCATCATCCTTTCCTCACTGGGACAATGCTCTAATAATGATGATCATCACACTTTTATTTACTTACAACTCAACAATTACAACTCGATTCTTAGAACAAAATATGACTCTATATGAATGCCTCCGGCGGTGTACCGGGATATGCAATGACTCATGAGTGACATGTATGAAAGAATTATGAACGGTGGCTTTGCCACAAATACGATGTCAACTGCATGATCATGCAAAGCAATATGACAATGATGGAGCGTGTCATGATAAACGGAACGGTGGAAAGTTGCATGGCAATATATCTCGGAATGGCTATCGAAATGCCATGATAGGTAGGTATGGTGGCTGTTTTGACGAAGGTATATGGTGGGTGTATGATACCGGCGAAAGGTGCGCGGTATTAGAGAGGCTATCAATGGTGGAAGGGTGAGAGTGCGTATGATCCATGGACTCAACATTAGTCATAAAAAACTCACATACTTATTGCAAAAACCTACAAGTTATCAAAGCAAAGTATTACGCGCATGCTCCTAGGGGGGTAGATTTAGGAAAAGACCATCGCTCGTCCCCGACCGCCCTCATAAGGAAGACAATCAATAAATACATCATGCTCCGACTTCTTAACATAACGGTTCACCATACGTGCATGCTACAGGAATCACAAACTTCAACACAAGCATATCTCAAATTCACAACAACTCAACTAGCACGACTCTAAAATCACCATGTCCATATCTCAAAACAATTATCAAGTTTCAAACTTCTTGTAGTATTCAACACACTCATAAGAAATTTTTTATTAATCTTGAATACCTAGCATATTAGGATTATTTAAGCAAATTAGCATGCTATTTAAGACTCTCAAAATAATATAAGTGAAGCATGAGAGATCAATAGTTTCTATAAAACAAATCCACCACCGTGCTCTAAAAGATATAAGTGAAGTACTAGAGCAAAACTATATAACTCAAAAGATATAAGCGAAGCACATAGAGTATTCTAATAATTTCCGAATCATGTGTGTCTCTCTCAAAAGGTGTGTACAGAAAAAATGATTGTGGTAAACTAAAAAAATAAAGACTTAAATCATACAAGACGCTCCAAGCAAAACACATATCATGTGGTGAATAAAAATATAGCTCCAAGTAAAGTTACCGATAGAAGTAGATGAAAGAGGGGATGCCTTCCGGGGCATCCCCAAGCTTTGGATTTTAGGTATCCTTAGATTATCTTGTGGGTGCCATGGGCATCCCCAAGATTAGGCTCTTGCCACTCCTTGTTCCATAATCCATCAAATCTTTACCGAAAACTTGAAAACTTCACAACACAAAACTTAAAGAAGAAACTCTCGTGAGCTCCGTCAGCGAAAGAAAATAAAAGAACACTTCAAGGTACTGTAATGAACTCATTCTTTATTTATATTGGTGTTAAACCTAATGTATTCCAACCTATCTATGGTTTATAAACTATTTTACTAGCCGTAGATTCATCAAAATAAGCAAACAACACACGAAAAACAGAATCTGTCAAAACAGAACAGTCTGTAGTAATCTGTAGCTAGCGCAAGATCTGGAACCACAAAAATTCTAAAATAAATTTCTGGACGTGAGGAATTTATATATTAATCATCTTCAAAAGGAATTAACTAAATATCACTTTCCAAATAAAAATGGCAGCAGTTCTCATGAGCGCTAAAGTTTCTGTTTTTTTTACAGCAAGATTAACAAGACTTTCCCCAAGTCTTCCCAAAGGTTCTACTTGGCACAAACACTAATTAAGCACAAAAAACACAACAAAAACAGAGGCTAGATAAATTATTTATTACCAAACAGGAGCAAAAAGTAAGGAATAAAAATAAAATTGGGTTGCCTCCCAACAAGCGCTATCGTTTAACGCCCCTAGCTAGGCATAAAAGGCAAGGATAGATCTAGGTATTGCCATAATAGTAAGATAGATCATTAAAACTCATTTCATATTCTCTACGTTCGGCAGCAAGTTTTCTTTGAGGCAAGCAAAAATAATCAATAGGGCTAAATTTAATGGGACAAAAGTCCCCAAGGTCAACTTTAGGAGGTATAGGTTCCTTCTTCGGCCCTTCGTATTGCACAACCAATTCATCATTATAAGCATTCTTTTGACAGAACTTTGTGAGCCTATACTCAAGAGAGTATCCTAGCTCATTATTTCAAATAGCAAAATCATTATTAAGTTCAGAAAGTCTATCAATTAGAACATTGGTGGGAACCTTTTTCTAAGGTTTTCATTAAAAGCAACATAATCTAGAGATTGAAAACACATTATTTCCTCCTGATCATATAGGATAGTTTATATGGGAGGACGGCCAGCGTCCATCCTATAATGCACAAAGATTTCTTTGGCCTCTCTTATTATAAATCTGAATTCATGAGCCAAAAATATAGTAGCGGCACGCTTGACAGAAGAATGCTCAATATTAGAAAATTCTAGGAAAATCCTTTGTATGCACGGGTGCATGTGCATAAATTGCCTTTCAAGTTCAACTACAAGCATGGCAATAGCGTCCGCAAGACTACTAGTTCCATGAAGGATAGAACTACCCATAGAAGGTAAAGCACCGACACAAGTAAAGAAATCTTGGATAACTCCTTTTCCAATAATATTACCACTACCAATACATAATATTTTTTGTATGTAAGATAGGGGGTTCTTCAGCAGGAGCATCAGAATTTTTCATGATATTATTATTGTCCATATCGACAATAATTTCCCCAATTTCAGACACAACGGCAGAAAGTGCAACGGGCAAAGAGAGGCAAATAGAGAAAGAGAGGGAGGATAGAGAGAGAGGGCGAATAAAACGGCAAGCGTGAAGTGGGGGAGAGGACAATGAGAGGCAAATGGCAAATAATATAATGCGGGAGATAAGGGTATGTGATGGGTACTTGGTATGTTGACTTTTGCGTAGACCTCCCCGGCAACGGCGCCACAAATCGTTCTTGCTACCTCTTGAGCACTTGCGTTGGTTTTCCCTTGAAGAGGAAAGGGTGGTGCAGCAGAGTAGCGTAAGTATTTCCCTCAGTTTTTGAGAACCAAGGTATCAATCCAGTAGGAGGCTACGCGCGAGTCCCTCGCACCTGCACAAAACAAATAAATCCTCACAACCAACGCGATAAGGGGTTGTCAATCCCTACACGGTCACTTACAAGAGTGAGATCTGATAGATATGATAAGATAATATTTTTGGTATTTTTATGATAAAGATGCAAATTAAAATAAAAGGCAATGAAAACAACTAAGTATTGGAAGATTAATATGATGAAGATAGACCCGGGGGCCATAGGTTTCACTAGTGGCTTCTCTCAAGAGCATAAGTATTTTACGGTGGGTGAACGAATTACTGTTGAGCAATTGACAGAATTGAGCATAATTATGATAATATCTAGGTATGATCATGTATATAGGCATCACATCCGAGACAAGTAGACCGACTCCTGCCTGCATCTACTACTATTACTCCACACATCGACTGCTATCCAGCATGCATCTAGAGTATTAAGTTCATAAGAACAGAGTAACGCCTTAAGCAAGATGACATGATGTAGAGGGATAAATTCATGCAATATGATAAAAACCCCATATTGTTATCCTCGATGGCAACAATACAATACGTGCCTTGCTGTCCCTACTGTCACTGGGAAAGGACATCGCAAGATTGAACTCAAAGCTAAGCACTTCTCTCATTGCAAGAAAGATCAATCTAGTAGGCCAAACCAAACTGATAATTCGAAGAGACTTGCAAAGATAACCAATCATACATAAAGGAATTCAGAGAAGATTCAAATATTGTTCATGGATAAACTTGATCATAAACCCACAATTCATCGGTCTCAACAAACACATCGCAAACGAAAATTACATCGAATAGATCTCCACAAGAGAAAGGGAGAACTTTGTATTGAGATCCAAAAAGAGAGAAGAAGCCATCTAGCTAATAACTATGGACTCGTAGGTCTGAAGTAAACTACTCACACTTCATCGGAGAGGCTATGGTGTTAATGTAGAAGCCCTCCATGATCGATGCCCCCTCCGGCAGAGCTCTGGAACAGGCCCCAAGATGGGATCTCGTGGATACAGAAAGTTACAGCGGTGGAATTAGGGTTTTGGCTCCGTATCTGATTGTTTGGGGGTATGTATGTATATATAGGAGGAAGAAGTACGTCGGTGGAGCAACAGGGGGCCCACGAGGGTGGAGGGCGCGCCTGGGGGGGTAGGCGCGCCCCTACCTCATGGCTTCCCTGTTGGTTGCTTGACATAGGGTCCAAGTCTCCTGGATCATGTTCGGTGAGAAAATCACGTTCCCGGGTTCAACTAAAGTTGGAGAAACTGACACCCGCCAGCCACCTGTGTGCAAAGCACGTCGGTAGAACCAGTCTCGCGTAAGCGTACGCGTAATGTCGGTCCGGGCCGCTTCATCCAACAATACCGCCGAACCAAAGAATGACATGCTGGTAAGCAGTATGACTTATATCGCCCACAACTCACTTGTGTTCTACTCGTGCATATAACATCAACACATAAAACCTAGGCTCGGATGCCACTGTTGGGGAACGTAGTAATTTCAAAAAAATTCCTACGCACACGCAAGATCATGGTGATGCACAGCAACGAGAGGGGAGAGTGTTGTCTACGTACCCTCGTAGACCGGAAGCGGAAGCGTTATAAGAACGCGGTTGATGTAATCGTATGTCTTCACGGCCCAACCGATCAAGCACCGAAACTACGGCACCTCCGAGTTTTTGCACATGTTTAGCTCGATGACGATCCCCGGACTCCGATCTAGCAAAGTGTCGGGGATGAGTTCCGTCAGCACGACGGCGTGGTGACGATCTTGATGTTCTACCATCGCAGGGCTTTGCCTAAGCACCGCTACAATATTATCGAGGATTATGGTGGAGGGGGGCACCGCACACGGCTAAGAGATCAATGATCAATTGTTGTGTCTCTGGGGTGCCCCCTGCCCCCGTATATAAAGGAGTGGAGGAGGGGGCCGGCCAAGGAGGGTGGCGCGCCCAAGGGGGGAGTCCAACTCCCACCGGGAGTAGGACTCCCCTTTTTCCTATTAGGAGTAGGAGAGGGAAGGAAGAGGAAGGAGGGAGGAAGAAAAGGGGGGCCGGCCCCCCTCCCAATTCGGATTGGGCTTGGGGGGGCACCCCCTCGCTTGCTCCTTTCCCCTCCTTTCCACTAAGGCCCAATAAGGCCATATACCTCCCGGGGGGTTCCGATAACCTCCCGGTGATCCATATTGTCCCAATCTTACCCGGAACCTTTCCGGTGTCCAAATATAGTCGTCCAATATATCGATCTTTATGTCTCGACCATTTTGAGACTCCTCGTCAAGTCCGTGATGACATCCGGGATTCCAAACAACCTTCGGTACATCAAAATATATAAACTCATAATGAAACTGTCATCGTAACATTAAGCGTGCAGACCCTACGGGTTCGAGAACAATGTAGACATGACCGAGAGACGTCTCCAGTCAATAACCAATAGCGGAACCTGGATGCTCATATTGGCTCCTAAATATTCTACGAAGATCTTTATCGGTCAGACCGCATAACAACATACGTTGTTCCCTTTGTCATCGGTATGTTACTTGCCCGAGATTCGATCGTCGGTATCTCAATACCTAGTTCAATCTCGTTACTGACAAGTCTCTTTACTCGTTCCGTAATACATCATCTTGCAACTAACTTATTAGTTGCATTGCTTGCAAGGCTTAAGTGATGTGTATTACCGACAGGGCCCAGAGATACCTCTCCGACAATCGAAGCGACAAATCCTAATCTCGAAATACGCCAACCCAACATGTACCTTTGGAGACACCTGTAGAGCACCTTTATAATCACCCAGTTACGTTGTGACGTTTGGTATCACACAAAGTGTTCCTCCGGTAAACGGGAGCTGCATAATCTCATAGTCATAGGAACATGTATAAGTCATGAAGAAAGCAATAGCAACATACTAAACGATCGGGTGCTAAGCTAATGGAATGGGTCATGTCAATCACATCATTCTCCTAATGATGTGATCCTATTAATCAAATGACAACTCATGTCTATGGTTAGGAAACATAACCATCTTCGATTAACGAGCTAGTCAAGTAGAGGCATACTAGTGACACTTTGTTTTTCTATGTATTCACACAAGTATTACGTTTCCGGTTAATACAATTCTAGCATGAATAATAAACATTTATCATGATATAAGGAAATAAACAATAACTTTGTTATTGCCCCTAGGGCATATTTCCTTCAAGAACAATGTATGTTGTTATGCGGTTTGACCGATAAAGATCTTCGTAGAATATGTAGGAACCAATATGAGCATCCAGGTTCCGCTATTGGTTATTGACCGGAAGTGAGTCTCGGTCATGTCTACATAGTTCTCGAACCCGTAGGGTCCGCACGCTTAACGTTCGGTGATGATCAGTATTATGAGTTTTTGTGTTTTGATGTACCGAAGGTAGTTCAGAGTCTCGGATATGACCACGGACATGACGAGGAGTATCGAAATGGTCGAGACATAAATATTTATATATTGGATGGATATGTTCGGATACCGGAAGTGTTCAGGAGAAGTTTGGGATAAAACTGGAGTGCCGGAGGGTTATCGGAACCCTCGGGGGAACTAATGGGGATCGATGGGCCTTAGTGAAGAGAGAGAGGGGCGGCCAGGGCAGGCCGCACGCCTCCTCCCCCTTGAGTCCGAATTGGACTAGGAAGGGGGCGGCGTCCCCCTTTTCCTTTGCCCTCTCCCTCTCGTTTCTTCCCTCTCTCTCCCTTTTGGTGGAAACCTACTAGGACTTGGAGTCCTAGTAGAATTCCCTTCTTGGGAGCGCGCCAAGGAGGGCCATCCGACCTCCCCCTCCCTCCTTTATATACATGGGGAGGGGGCACCCTAGAACACACAAGTTGATTGTTTAGCCGTATGCGGTGCCCCCTCCACAAATTTCCACCTCGGTCATATCGTTGTAGAGCTTACGCGAAGCCCTGCGTCGGTAACTTCATCATCATCGTTATCATGCCGTCGTGCTGATGAAACTCTCCCTCGACCTCAGCTAGATCTAGAGTTCGTGGGACGTCACCGAGTTGAACGTGTGCACATTGCGGAGGTGTCGTACCTTCGGTGCTAGGATCGGTCGGATCGTGAAGACGTACGACTACATCAACCACGTTGTCATAACGCTTCCGCTTACGGTCTACGAGGGTACGTGGACAACACTCTCCCCTCTCGCTGCTATGCATCACCTAGATGGATCTTACGTGTGCGTAGGAATTTTTTTGAAATTACTGCGTTCCCCAACAAAGTTTAGTCCCACATGACTAGTTGATAGAGATGTACACCAACTTATAAGGTGAGCTCTTCTCCCACTAGTATGAGTTGGTGTGAAGGAAGGAGAGGTGTTCCACACGCGCGCTCCTCCACCGCCTGCCTCGCCACGCCTTGCCTCATCACGACACGCGCGCACCGCGTGTTGCGGGAAATAATAAATACATTTTATTGTAGAGATGGAAACGTCTGAAATTAAACATGTTTATTATGGAAGATGAAACATCTGTAATTAAACGTGTTTATTGCTGGACCGTTCTCCTACCCGACTGGCTATATATATGAGGCATCGCATCTCAGCCATATACACAACACTTCACACCTCCACTGCTCCCTGGTGCTGCCGGGAGAGCAGGCCTCCGAAACCCTGCTTCTCTAGATCCTGTACAGGAGAGAGGCGATTAGGTTTTTGGGGAGCGTCTCCTACGCGATTGCTCGCCTCTGTTCGACTACTTCCTCTACATCGACTACTTCCGCGTCACCTTCGTCTTCACCATGAGCACTGACGCCGATCACGCGGCTGCCGAGAAGGCCGTTGCTGATAAGAGGATCACCGACAAGGCCAACGCCTCAGCTGCTGCTACGGCCGACTGGCCTATTGGAGGGTATAACACATCTACCCCGCTCCTATTTATTTTCATGTGTGCAGTACTAGTGGTTTGCGTAGATGTTTCTACTATCTGCCTAATACGTGCGTACATCATCAAAATTCAGTATGTCATTAGCACTGCTTATGTCATGTTTATGATTTATTATTGGATTAAATTAATCAAACAATTGCTTAATTTCTTAACATCCCGCAGTGCCGTCATGTCCGCTCAAGCAAAAGGTAGTTGAGTCCCTAGGCAGCACCGCAGTGGAATCAGTGCGAGTGCATACAAAGCAGTGGCAAAAGCCAGCTCCCTAGGAGCAGCGAATCATCGCGAATAAAGAAATAAAAGGCGCAGATTCTCACTCGTGAAAATCAGCATCGTCCGCGCGTGGTAATTATCGTCGTCTGCCACAACAAAGGATGTCGAGCATGCAGCAACAGCAACAGTGAGGCCGCCTCACGCAGTGGCGGCGTGGCCCGCCGCCTGGGCCCGCGCGCAGTAGGAGCTATCGGCGTGGGAGCGGCAACAGCAGCGTTGGGCGCCTCGTCTAGTGGTGGCAGGGCCCACCTGGCCCGGCCCGTTCCGTCCTGGTGTGAGGCACTATGCGAGAGACGTTTTACCCCGGCGGTCGCCTCCAGGCGTGGCGGTAGGGCCCGCCGCCTCCAGGCATGACGGCAGGGGTCACGTGTCTCCTGTCGTGCCTGCCGCCACGGCCGAGGGAGTCTTTTTTGTCAATTTCGTTCGGAGGGGGTCTCTTTTGGCAATTCCAGTGGACAGAGGGTCTCTTTCGACAAAAACTACACAGCACAAGCAGTGCTCACGAATCCTAATTGCAATGTCCGATTCAATGGCTGACTCATCGAGTGAGACTAAAATGACGGTAGTACACTAAGATTTAGCAGTCCCCTTTATACCCAAGCCTCTATTCCAGGCAAGGTTTTTGCTCCAACATTCATCCACTTGGATGAAAGTGACCCATGGTGAATTTTGGGCTTGGCACATGGTATTATTTTGGTAAATGGCTGTGTACAAACGCTTTGTGGATTCGGTGTTTAGTTTTAAATTTTTTGAACTTGTGTGCTGAATTCTTGGGTGCGGTTGGGTGCGGTTAGCGATTTTGCCACTCTATGGTGAAAAACGGTGCCGCTTCCATCACCTGATCTGGAGGGTTCTTGCGTTTTTTGATCGGTGCTGCTTTCATGTTTTGATCTAGAATCTGCTTTTTGTTTCTGGTTTGTGCCGCTGTAGTCGTTTGATCTCGAAGCCTCGCCACATACCACCATCGCTTACGTCCTGGGGGTTATAAATAGATCGTCCTTCTTGTCATATCATTGTGCTAGGTTTTCTTTGGGTTAGCATATACTGTTTCTATGGCATTATCCTTCTTCCTATCGTAATGGACCGCGGCGTCCTGCTCGGCCTCCTCCGTCGCGGGGAGCTCTGGTTGGCCGGTGTGGTGGTTCGGGTTGCCTTGCTGCGTCGGCCGTTGTCTCGGCTCGGCCCATATGTATGGAGCATGCTTCGTTCTCTGATGATCGGTTGTTGCCGCCGCCGCGCCCTAGCTGTCGGCAACTCGCTGCTGCTGCCTCGGGCCTCCTAATCTCCCTTGACCTTCTTTGCGGTGCTGGTGGGCCTGGTGAGGATCAGCCACAGCTTCGGCTCCGGCATCACCCTGAGTCCGTCCAAACGGTCGTCTGCGGCCGACGGTGACTACGTTGAAGATGTTGTCTATTGGTTACGGGCTGCGTGGAAACCGGGTGTCCCGGCGGCCGGCGCTTGCATATCCCCTTGGCGGGGCCATGGTCTCCACTCGGACGTAGTAGGACACCCTATTCGGGGAGCATAGATCCTGCGGCAACAAGCTCTATGACAATGATGACGGCATCACCACCTCCGGATAAGGATCACCTGCCAGTGCGAGCGGTGTGACAGTGGCGAGGACGGATGCTCCTCGTGCAGCAGACAGCAGGTTGCTCTGTGGCGCCGACAAGGGGTTAGGTTGCAGCGTCGGGGCGGAGGGGAGGCAGTGCAGCAGACAGTAGGATGGTCTCGAAGGCGGCCACACTGCGCAGGAGCGACTGGAACCGGAGTGGTCCGTTATTAGCCAGGATCGGCTGTTGCTGATAATGTTGCGGGCATGTGGATGAGTATGTGGATCTCAACGTGAAATGTCCATCAGCAAGGCACGGCCTGGCGTTGCGCACTGCACTGCTATGCGATGCTGTTGAACATGAAGTGCACTCAAACCGTGATGCATGCCATCCGCGTTGTATCCTCTTGCATGGTCCGACGAGGTTTCACGTATGTCCAGGTTCGTTGATCATCTCTCTCTCTCATATTTTTTGTGCAGCTCAACAGCGAGGGAGATTTGCAAGTGGTCAAAATTCTGGTGCTATCATTGCTATGTAATAAGACAAGTTTCTCCTGATCCTCTTTCTTCTTGATAATCCATATAGGGATTGCTTCTGTTGATTATTTTGAAGCCTTTTCTTGTAGACTAAAGGTTCAGAGATGGCCACTAACTGATTGGTGTTATTTAGGTTCAGGTTCATTTTTGTGCTCTTAAGGTATAGTATCCCTTCCATCATTGCTGCAAACATTTACTATCTGTCCTTGGTGCAGGAATTTGCAACCGTTAAACCCACGACGGTTCCGGTGTGGGATATATTCTTCATGGTCCCATGTCATTTGCTGCATCTGCTGTTAATTTGATGATATGGTTTTTGGGATGACCATGATTTACTCCCTTCTAATATTTGTTCTATGCAAGCATCAAGACTAAATAATATGGGTTTACCCCCTTATCACATTTGTTGTATGTAGGCATCAATACTAGAGATATGGTTTTAACCCCTTCTCATATTTATTTTTTTGAACGACCCCTTCTCATCTTTATTGTATGGATGCATCAAGCTATGATGAATTTGGATGACATACTATTAACTTACATAATAAGACCCTTACGGGGTGAAAAGCCGGAAGCAATTGCAAGGCATTAACAATCTGTTTTTTTACTGAAGCTGAACAAATGCCCCATATACAAGCTCTATCATGTTAACTACTGATGTGAACTTCATCAGCTATCATTTCATTACGAACACAAAACCAATGGGCAGTCAAACAAGGATGCCTTGAATTACCAAGGAATTAGAAATTTATCATGCAATATCAATATGTATTCTCTTTATGTACAATTAATGTATTGACTCTTTTCATTCAATAAATTTTTTCTTTATGAAAGATTATAGCATTTGTACCAATATAATTTTTTTACATACACCATAATATAAAATTTGAAGTGAACACGTAAAAAGTGAATAAAATAATTAAATAATTGGTATATGAAGTTTAATATTATTGTACATAGAATTTCTCACATAAAGTATCAATAGGCGCGGCGTGCCAGCGCACGGGCATGAAAATTCAACATGGCTCGCTAGCAAGTAAGTACCCAACATAATGAATTTGCAAGACAAACAATGACCTTGGCGATAATATGCAATGATTTCTCCGACGTGGCACTTCTTCGCATGTATCCCAACGTCCTCAGAGAGATGATCCCATCATTACATACAAAGGAGCTAAGATACCCGTTGGATAGGTAGAGGGATTTGCAAAAGCTCTTGACTACTTCATTACAAACTATCTTACAGGGGCTACACTAGGATGATTTAACTCAACTAGGCCATCCGCAATCATTTACTTTCATGGAGTTGCATCATTGTATATAGTATGTTCCATAGAATGGTCTCTATAATGTGTCAATAAGTAGACCTTATTAGTAGCCTGTACACTTCCGTTCATCGGTATATATCATACATGGCTGCAATAAATGTACTCATTTCCCACCTTTTAGAACTCTTTCTGGGCTTTAATTATGTGATTCTGTCATTAAAAATATAACAATGGCCTTTGTGATTCGTATAAATATAATGCATCACCAGGCGCGGCGTGCCGCCGCGCGGGCTATGCTAGTTAAAACAAAAAGCTGAAGCCTAAAAATGACGATAGTACATGGAACTACAAATTATTATGGACAATTACACATGTTTGAGAGCTGTGCAGGAGCACCAACAATGGTGCCCAGATGAGGGTTCATTTTATCAATCGTCGCCTCCATATCAATGCAATCGTGTTGAAATCTGTTTGATTCAGAGAACATCTTCTACTCTAGTGGTACAGACAGATTGCACAAGAGATTGGTGCAGGAAGTGGTGGATGGATGGATGGATCATCGCCCCTCGCCACGGGCGTTCAGCTGGGAGAAGACCTGGCTATCGGCGAGGTCGGTCATGCTCAGGCCCGTCTCGTCCGCGTCGTCCATCATCAGCAGGCTGGTGGACGATGGCACCCACCGCGGCACGACCACGTCGGCGGGGAGCTGCGTGGCGACGGCGCCGCTGTCCTCGAACGCGTCCCTGTTGACGTGCGTCTCCTGCAGCTGCAGGCAGTACTCGAGGTTCCACAGCACGTCGCCCATGGACGGCCGGTCCGCGCCGTAGTCGGCCAGGCACCTCTCGGCCGTCTCGGCGAACTTGCGCAGCGAGTTGTCGTTCACCTCGCCGGCGATCCTGGCGTCGGCGATCTTGTCGAGCTTCCCCTCCCCGTGCATCCTGACGGCCCACTCGGCGATGTTGATCTGGTCGCGGTCCAGGCTCTGGTCGATGACCGGGCGCGCGCAGAGCACCTCGAAGAGCACCACGCCGAAGGAGTAGACGTCGGAGCGGTCCGTGAGCTGCTGCGTCTTGAAGTATTCGGGGTCGAGGTACCCGAAGCTGCCCTTGACGGCCGTGCTGACGTGCGTCTCCCCCAGCGACGGCCCGATGCGCGAGAGACCGAAGTCGGCCACCTTGGCGATGATCGCGCCGCCGCCGGTGCTGCCGCCGCCGTCGGTGCCGAGGAGGATGTTGGTGGACTTGACGTCGCGGTGGATGATGTTCTCGGAGTAGCCGCTGTGCAGGTAGTGCAGGCCCCTGGCGGCGCCGATGCAGATCTCGAGCCGCTGCTTCCACGAGAGCGGCGGCTCGTCGTCGGAGCCGCCGTACAGGTGGCCCCGCAGCGTGCCCTTCTCCATGTACTCGTACACCAGAATCATCTCCGCCTGCTCGTTGCAGTAGCCGATGAGCGAGACGAGGTGCCGGTGCCGGATGCCGGACAGCACCACGATCTCCGTGTGGAACTCCGGCAGGCCCTGCTTGGAGGCGCGCATGGCGCGCTTCACGGCCACGGGCGTGCCGTCCGCGAGCGCGCCCTTGTACACGTTGCCGAACCCGCCGACGCCGATGAGGTTGCGGTCGTGGAAGTTGTCCGTGGCGGCCTTGAGCTCCGCCAGCGAGATGTGCAGCTTGGTGCTCACCCTCTGCATCCTGGCGGTGGTGCCCTCGCTGGACCGGTACGCCGACTCGTCGGCCCAGCCGGAGATGCCTTCCTGCGTGTACGGTGACCACGGCAGCTGCGTGCTCTCCTTGTCCTCCGTCGACCCCGGCGGCGCCACCTGCCTCCGCTTCCTCCGCCGCACGACGAAAAAGCAGAGCACCGCGGAAGCAAGGACGGCGGCGCCGAGCACCGTCGCGAGCACGATTATGACGATTCTCTTCGTCCGGCCGTGCAACCCCGTCGAGCTCAGATTAACGGTTTGCAGCTTCATGATCTCCAGGCCGTTCAGTATGCCGCCTTTGCTGCTTTTCTTCGACCTGCCGATGCTGACGGTGAGGTTCCCGGCTCTCGGCGCCATGGCCGCGTAGTCGATGTAGAAGGCCTCGTTCGACTGCCTCGCCCGAGCACTCGGCGTGAGGTCTGGAGTGCCAATGGCTTGCGCGACGTAGACGTTGAAGACGATGACAGTGCCGACGACGGAGCTGACCACCTCGTAGTCGCAGAAGTGGAGGCGGACGAGGTAGCGGGACCCCTGCTCCGCCGGGAACGTCCACGTGACGTTGAAGTTGAAGCCCGGGGTTGTCGCCTGCAGGAGGTCCGTCACGTTCGCCGCGCGCTGCGTCTTGTACACCACGTCCGGCGCCACCTCCTGTGTGTAACCGTTGGACGGGGCGTAGATGATCGGGCTGGGGGTGTTGTTCACCACCGACTGCCCGGGCGCGCCGAAGAGGTAGGGGTCGTCGGGGAGCCACGTCCGCCACAGCGTGTCGTTCCCGTTGGTCAGCAGGGGCCCGCCGACGTTGAGGCGGTACACCGTCTCCAGCGCGTCCAGCGGCCACTCGGGCAGGTCATTGCTCCCCACAGGGTCCACCGGCACCGCCGTGTTGTTCCACAGCAGCTCCGGCGGGGCCGAGAACAGCTCGACGGCGTTGACGAACGCGGAGGAGCCGGCTTCCGGGGCGAACCTGACGGTGAAGTCGCCGCCGGAGGCTCCGCGCGGGACGAAGAACTCCTTGACGACGCCGTCGGCCGGCGGCGAGAAGGCGGGCAGCAGGGCGTAGGCGTCGAGGACCGAGACGGTGAACCGCGCGGAGGAAAGACTGGTGGAGGAGGAGGAGGCGGGGACGAACGGGAAGAAGTGGAGGCGCAGGACGAGGAACGACGACGCGTCCGGCGCGGCGGGGTAGGTGAGGCGGTAGGAGAAGGCCGAGGTGTCGGCGCGCGCGGCGGCGTACAGAGGGGAGGCCGCGTTGGAGCTGGCACTGGCAGACACCGCGGCGGCGCCCCCCTGCGAGAGGTAGCCGTCGTCCCGCACGAAGGTGCGCGCGGGGTTGTCGGACGGGAAGGGCACGTCGGCTCCCGCGCCGCACGCGAGGAAGATCTTGAAGTCCGGGGAGAAGGCGGCGAGGGCGGTGTAAGGGAGGACCGTGGCGACGAGAAGGAGGAGGAGGAGGGGGAGCACGACGTGGACGGCCATTCAGCTCAGGCGATGGTGGAGCCGTGGCCGGGCGGGCGTGCGGGTGGTGGTGGGAGATGAGGCGATCATGGGGATAAGCACGAGTGCGGCGGGCGGCGGTGGTGGTGGAGGGAACACGGCGGGAAGGTGCAGAGTGGTGTGTTGACTCGGGCAGCGGGAAGGTGGACTTGGACTTGGAATGAATTGGCAAGTGGGGGCAGCGACAAGGATGGGATTGGGAATGGGATTGGTGTGCCCGTGTGTGTTTGGCAGCTCGTGCTGGACTGGAGTGATTGGGGCATCGGGCCATTGGAAATTCCGGTTAATTCCTCCACTCGTCATCGTCAAGTGGCACCAATTCATTCAGCTGAAAAGTACGTTGTTTTCCTGGATATTTTTCTCCCTCCTGGATGATCGATTGCTCTATATGGTCGATGTTACTTTTTGAAGGAAATGCTTCATGAAATCAATTCATTTTTCTTGATGAATTGGTCTCTTTTTTGTACCAGTTTATTAATATCTGCTAGAACGATAGAATCCATAGTGTCTGTTTTGTAGTATTCCCACATAAAGCAAAAAAACAAAACCACGAAAACGAAATGATTGATGGTGATCAAGAAGCAAAAAACGAAGAATGTCGTCGAGCGTGCGACTCATCGTGCCACCTCCTGCAACGCCAAGCCAGAGGAAAAAAGAAAAACCCGCCTACATGGCACATCTACTTAGCACGAAATTGGAGAAAAATGTCCCCGCAAAAAAAAAGAAATTGGAGAAAAATGCAATGGCGTAAAATGTGGCACAACTTTGATCAATTGGGGTATAAATTGCAAATTTTCTCAAAATGGGGTAAAATATGTCACAAAGCTAATATACTTCATATTTTATCCAATTGATCTTCAAAGCTGCCACTAGTGAGACCATGCATCATTTTTTATCTTTAGAAATTAACATGTGCATATGGTCTTATACACCATTAATGGCGCATGAGACTTTTTATATCTTAATTGCATGGTTCCTTGTCTGAGTTTACTTCCATTCCATGGCTCTCACGAATCAATAAACATACCCTTATCTTAGTAAGAGGGCTTGAAATCATGTGCTCGTAATTATTTATATTATTTTACTTTTGGAATCATGCAAAGCAAAAGAGGTCTACAATCATGTTATTAATGAATGAATGTAATGTGAGTGAAAGCTCTTGTCGTGGAAACATCTATCTTCAAAAGTTGCAACTCTTGGCGAACCAAAGGTCGTGTGTTGCTTTGGATAATGCTCAACTGGTTAGGCACCATACATCTGTGTGCTTGTCGCTTTGGATAATGCTCAACTGGTTAGGCACCATACATCTATGTGCTTGTCACACAAACTAACCGAGGGCCCTTTTGGTTCAATGCATTTTCACATCTTCCGCCCTAACTCTACTTTGCCAATTAACTTCGATGAAGATCAGCAATGGTCGTTCCACCACCTTTGGAAAGATGCATTGCCGATTGATGTGTATCTTGCTAATTGTTGCCCCGCTCTATTCTCTCACTCCACGTAACAACTCTTCAGTCATCAGGGTTTGGAAGGCGACGATCTGTTCCTAGACCAACATCCTAGGATTTACATCGTAGCACTCATTGAACTTAATGTCTTACGTGCATTTTTTGTTGCTGTTTCCTTGAACTCGTAGGAAAATGACTGCCGCACTAGTCGCCTCGATGAAAGATTCCTCTCGGCGGGATCGGCATATGCTGCAATTTTCGTGGAAAAACTGTTGGACGCCTTATCATCGGCCACTTGGAGGAATTAGGCCCCAAATAGACGCAAACTATTCATTTGACTTGCTTTCAAAGGCAGGCTATTCCTTGATGTTGTATTTAATACTTGTATGATGTCTTATTCTGTTGCCTTCGAAGAAAAGTTCAGGCCCACGTAGCCCGCTGTAATCCTCGTAAACAAAACATTTTCATAGGTTGAAAGTATTAGAAATTCACCATTGTCGGTTGTTTGATTCACAAGGTTGAATCCCAAAGGAATTTATTCAAGAGTTCCTTTGAACTATGTTTTATGAGCAACTTCACATACACTTGAACATCTTGTAAAGATATCTCTGGTCTTTCATAGTTCAGTCAAACAGATCTTAGCGGAGACATAACCTCACAAGAATGGGCAACATATAATGATATTGTGTTTTTATTCTTCAGTTTATGGCACTCCTGCGAATCAAAATGCTCCATAAACGATTTATTGATGAATGAATGAAACAAGAGTGTCTTGGGAAAATCTGTCTTCAATATCCTTGGTATGCAAAACAGATGCAACCTTTGAACTAACTTTTTTTTAGGGTAGCCTTTGAACTAATAATGGTGTTGTCCTTGAAACTTTATTTCACATTTACCCGCAGAAAAAAACTTTAGTTCCCATTTTTGTTGTGAAGGATATGCCGGATATCTGAGGAATAAAGTCTATTTGCTGCCAGACAAAAAACTGGTGTCCTTGAATCTAAGGTTGGGCTGGCTCAGCTTGGGCCGATAACACTAGACTGAATTTCATATCATGAGCCTGGTTTGTGCCATCCAGTAAGCCACGATATTATGTGGCCAGCGGCCTGCCCGTGAGAGCATCTCCAACAGCCGCGCTATATGAGAGCCGCGCTGAAAAATCAGTGTTTTTTGTGTGCGCGCTACCGCTCCGGGTGCTTCAGCGGAGGCGCAAAAACCACGCGCGCGGCATATCTAGTTCAGCGCGCGGCCGATACGCCATCACGCGCCGCTTATTTGTTGCGCCCGCTCCCACGCGCTGGACTCCCGAGTGCTCGCTCGCAACTCCACCTATCCCATCCAGTCGCGGCGCCACCACAACCCGACGGCCGTTCCGGCGCTTCCCCGGCCTATCCCCACGCCGCGGCGGCTTCCTCCGCCTCCCTCTAGTCACCGCCGCCCCTCGCGCGCGACGGTCCTCCGACGAGCAGTGCGCGGCCGCTCACTGCCGCTCGGCGCCCGCAAGTTGTTCGACAAAACGCCCGCAAGGTATGTATTGCTCAAACTTCATGAATTTGGTGCATGTTGATTGTAGTTTTTATAGCTTAGTATTGAACATTGTAGATGAGTTTGTCCTATGATTGTTCCGAAGAAGAATTTGATATGGAAGAGGAGGAGGATCTTGCAATGATCCTAGCTATGCACATCAATAAAAAACCGAAGCACGGTGGTTCGGTTATGGGTCGGCAGAAAATTTGGATGGATAGGATCGATGCCCATAACAGATTGATGAGACACTATTTCGTGGAGAATCCCACATACCCGGAGTGGTACTTTCTGAAGGAAATATGCCCTAGAGGCAATAATAAAGTTGTTATTTATATTTCCTTATATCATGATAAATGTTTATTATTCATGCTAGATTGTATTAACCGGAAACTTAGTACATGTGTGAATACATAGACAAACAGAGTGTCCCTAGTATGCCTCTACTTGACTAGCTCGTTAATCAAAGATGGTTAAGTTTCCTAGCCATGGACATGTGTTGTCATTTGATAAACGGCATCACATCATTAGAGAATGATGTGATGGACAAGACCCATCCGTTAGCTTAGCATAATGATCGTATAGTTTTATTGCTATTGCTTTCTTCATGACTTATACATATTCCTATGGCTATGAGATTATGCAACTCCCGAATACCGGAGGAACACTCTGTGTGCTATCAAACGTCACAACGTAACTGGGTGATTATAAAGATGCTCTACAAGTGTCTCCGTGTAGGGGAACGTAGTAATTTCAAAAAAATTCCTACGCACACGCAAGATCATGGTGATGCATAGCAACGAGAGGGGAGAGTGTGATCTACGTACCCTCGTAGACCGGCAGCGGAAGCGTTATGCCAACGTGATTGCTGTAGTCGTACGTCTTCATGGCCCGACCGATCAAGCACCGAAACTACGGCACCTCCGAGTTTTAGCACATGTTCAGCTCGATGACGATCCCCGGACTCCGATCCAGCAAAGTGTTGGGGAAGAGTTCCGTCAGCACGACGGCGTGGTGACGATCTTGATGTTCTACCGTCGCAGGGCTTCGCCTAAGCACCGCTACAATATTATCGAGGAGTATGGTGGAAGGGGGCACCGCACACGGCTAAGAAAACGATCACGTGGATCAACTTCTGTGTCTAGGGGTGCCCCCTGCCCCCGTATATAAAGGAGCAAGGGGAGGAGGCCGGCCGTCCCTAGGGCGCACCAAGGAGGAGGAGTCCTCCTCCTAGTATGAGTAGGACTCCCCTCTTTCCTACTCCTACTAGGAGGGGGAAAGGAAGGGGGAGAGGGAGAAGGAAAGGGGGGCGCCGCCCCCCTCTCCTTGTCCAATTCGGACCAGAGGGGGAGGGGGCGCGCGGCCCACCCTGGCCGCCCCTCTCTCTCTCTCCACTAGGGCCCATGAGGCCCATTACTTCTCCCGGGGGGGCGGGGTTCCGGTAACCCTCCGGCACTCTGGTTTTCTCCGAAATCATCCGGAACATTTCCGGTGTCCGAATATAGCCGTCCAATATATCAATCTTTATGTCTCGACCATTTCGAGACTCCTCGTCATGTCCGTGATCACATCCGGGACTCCGAACTAACTTCGGTACATCAAAACTCATAAACTCATAATATAACTGTCATCGAAACCTTAAGCGTGCGGACCCTACGGGTTCGAGAACAATGTAGACATGACTGAGACATGTCTCCGGTCAATAACCAATAGCGGAACCTGGATGCTCATATTGGCTCCCACATATTCTACGAAGATCTTTATCGGCCAGACCGCATAACAACATACGTTGTTCCCTTTGTCATCGGTATGTTACTTGCCCGAGATTCGATCGTCGGTATCTCAATACCTAGTTCAATCTTGTTACCGGCAAGTCTCTTTACTCATTTCCTAATACATCATCTCGCAACTAACTCATTAGTTGCAATGCTTGCAAGGCTTATATGATGTGCATTACCGAGAGGGCCCAGAGATACCTCTCCGACAATCGGAGTGACAAATCCTAATCTCGAAATATGTCAACCAACATTTACCTTTGGAGACACCAATTACGTTGTGACGTTTGGTAGCACACAAAGTGTTCCTCCGGCAAACGGGAGTTGCATAATCTCATAGTTATAGGAACATGTATAAGTCATGAAGAAAGCAATAGCAACATACTAAATGATCGGGTGCTAAGCTAATGGAATGGGTCATGTCAATCACATCATTCTCCTAATAATGTGATCCCGTTAATCAAATGACAACACATGTCTATGGTTAGGAAACATAACCATCTTTGATTAACGAGCTAGTCAAGTAGAGGCATACTAGTGATGTCTAGTTTGTCTATGTATTCACACAAGTATTATGTTTCCGGATAATACAATTCTAGCATGAATAATAAACATTTATCATGATATAAGGAAATAAAATAATAACATTATTATTGCCTCTAGGGCATATTTCCTTTAGTCTCCCACTTGCACTAGAGTCAATAATCTAGATTACACAGTAATGATTCTAACACCCATGGAGCTTTGGTGCTGATCATGTTTTGCTCGTGGAAGAGGCTTAGTCAATGGGTCTGCAACATTCAGATCCGTATGTATCTTGCAAATCTCTATGTCTCCCACCTGGACTAGATCCCGGATGGAATTGAAGCGTCTCTTGATGTGCTTGGTTCTCTTGTGAAATCTGGATTCCTTTGCCAAGGCAATTGCACCAGTATTGTCACAAAAGCTTTTCATTGGACCCGATGCACTAGGTATGACACCTAGATCGGATATGAACTCCTTCATCCAGACTCCTTCGTTTGCTGCTTCCGAAGCAGCTATGTACTCCGCTTCACAAGTAGATCCCGCCACAACGCTCTGTTTAGAACTGCACCAACTGACAGCTCCACCGTTTAATGTAAACACGTATCGGTTTGCGATTTAGAATCATCCGGATCAGTGTCAAAGCTTGCATCAACGTAACCATTTACGATGAGCTCTTTGTCACCTCCATATATGAGAAACATATCCTTAGTCCTTTTCAGGTATTTCAGGATGTTCTTGATCGCTGTCCAGTGATCCACTCCTGGATTACTTTGGTACCTCCCTGCTAGACTTATAGCAAGACACACATCAGGTCTGGTACACAGCATTGCATACATGATAGAGCCTATGGCAGAAGCATAGGGAACATCTTTCATTTTCTCTCTATCTTCTGCATTGGTCGGGCATTGAGTCTTACTCAATTTCACACCTTGTAACACAGGCAAGAATCCTTTCTTTGCTTGATCCATTTTGAACTTCTTCAAAATTTTGTCAAGGTATGTGCTTTGTGAAAGTCCAATTAAGCGTCTTGATCTATCTCTATAGATCTTAATGCCCAATATGTAAGCAGCTTCACCGAGGTCTTTGTCACATCCCTAGTTCTGGTATGACCTAGACTAGTTAGTCATTTGTGCATCATGTTAAATTCCATTTAAATTTGAAATGGGGATTTGTGAAACCCTCAGAATCATCTCTGAAAATGACCCAAATAAAAATTTCTCCAAAAGGGTCCAAGAAAATGCTCATCTTGCTCTCTGAAAATATTGGACAGAGATAAAAATGAAACCAATATTTTTAAGAGCTCATAAGTATTTATTTTGGGCATTTGGAATTAATGCATAAATATTTGCATTGGAAATATATTAGTTATATATATTAATATATGTCCAAAAATTATGCCACCTGTTGGGGAGCTCTGGAATAATGCCACTAGTTCCTACAAAAATGGGCATAAGGAAATAAATTGATTTAGTATTATTACTAAATCAAAACATATGTCAGAAAAATAGAAAAGAAAACAGTAATAAAAAAAGGATACTTACCTGGGCCTCCTCCCTGTGCAGCCCAGCAGCAGCCAGCGCCGGCCCAGCCCACTGGCCCCTCCTCTGTCGTCTTCGTCCTCGACAGGGGGGTGGGCGCGTGCCCGACGCGCGCACGCTCCGCCGCGCCACCTCCTCCCTCTCTGCCTGCCTGGCGCCCTTCTCGTCGCCTTGGAACGCCCCGGACGTTGCCACGCCCCCCCGTACCCTCTCACTCTCTCTCGTTCCTTCCCCCTTCCTCTGCTCTCTCTCTCGCGCAGCCCGAGCGGAGCTCATCGCCGCCGTCCACCGTTGTCGCGGCCACCGGCCTTCCCTCGCCCCTCCGTAGAGTCCAGAAGCTCCGCCACGACCCCCTCTACCTCCTCGTCAAGCCACGCACCTCCGGACGCGCTCCATCGCCGACGCCGTCGTCTTCTTCACCACCGACGCCGGAGATCGACCTCGCCGCTACGCCGCCGTCCGGCCTCCCCCCCGCTCTCCGACGACGTCCTCGAGCCCGCCGTGAGCCCCCGCTTCGGTTCCCCCTTCTCCCTTGCCTCCCCGCGCTTTGTAGCTAGCCCCGCCATCGAAGCCGAGCTCCGGCCGCCGCCGCGAGCTTTGCTCCGGTGAGCTCCGGCCTCCCCAGCTCCTCCCACCTGCCCCACCAGATGCGCGAGAGCCCGGGCTACGCCCCGGTGCTCTCCGACACCGCCCCCGTGGCCTGTATCACGGACGCCGTCGCTTCCAGAGGTCGCCGCCGACGACCTCGCCGGCCTGACGGGTGGGCCCCGTCGGCCAGGTGATTAGCTTTGTGCTAATCACCGTTAACTAACCCCCCTAACACTGACAGTGGGCCCCAACGCCACTAACCTTTTTAATTAGGATTAAACTAACCCTATTTAACCCCCTGTCACTTACATGTGGACCCCACACGTCAGGTTTGACCAGTCAGCGCAGTTGACTCGCTGACGTCGTGCTGACATCATGCTGGCGCAATTATTTGTTTTCTGGTTTAAATTTAAATCAGGAAATTCTAGAAATTAGCAAAACTTCTAGAATTCATAGAAATTCAACCGTAGCTCAGATTGAAATAATTTATATATGAAAAATTATCAGAAAAATGCAATCTTTCCATCTGTACTAGTATCATGCATGACAAACCAACTTATACATGCTGAATATGAGAAAACACATTATGGCATATTAAGAGACTTATTTTAGAGTTGCATTTGAGCTTATGGTTCAAATGGACTTCAAACCAAATGATTACTAGTTGCATTAGCTCAAACAGCATCACAACTTCATGCCATGTTCATGCATCATATTGTTGCATATGCTTGTGTATTGATTGTTGGCACCGTTCCTTCTCGATAGGTCCTGCTCCGGAGACCGTTCCAGAGTACCTGTCTGTGAAGCAGTGCCTCCTCTGTTGATCTACCAGGCAAGCAAACCCCCTTGTTCATTTCAATAAAACCCTACTCTCTCGCTCCTGCTCTCAGTTATTGCATTAGGACAACAACGATTCATCTGCTACTTTGTGCTGCGGTAGTTGAACCCATTCCTCTGCATGACCTGTCATTGCCATAGTAAATAGTTGAAATCCACTAGCATGTGTAGGAGTTGATTGAGCCATGTTGTGTTCCTACCATGCTATGCCTGCTATTGCTTAGAGTAGTGTCAGGTCTAATTCATTGGGAATGAATTGGAGTGTTACGATATGTTCTGGTGCTGAGAGTTAAGTGTGTGAACACGATTTGGTAAAGGTAGCGGTGAGAGGCCATGTAGGAGTACATGGTGGGTTGTCTCACTGGAACCGTCTTTAAGCACCGAGTTCTATGTATGTTGTCCAATGACTCGATACTACCACACATTGGGCTCCGGGCGCTCCAAGCCCTCTCGACTTATTAACCGACTTGATCTCTGTCCAGGAGTCGCAACTAGTTTCTGGTGTTTGTAGGTAGTGCTATTTTTCTACCGAGTAGCAACCGGCAGGGTGGGCTTGGGACAGACTAGGCACACGTGGCCTGGTGTACCAAGTGGCACCCGGATGGTGGGCTCGAGAACCCTGCACACATCGTTTGGGGCCGTGAGCGAAACCCCGGCCGGATCTCCTTGCGGATGGAACCCGAATAGGCGATAAATCTGGACTAGAGTCTTGTGTGGTTAGTCAGGTCGTGGCCGACACCCTCGCCAGGCTTCTGTTTGAAGGTTGCCGAGATACATGACGTGTACATGGCGGTAAGTGGCGAGAGCGTGTGTGAAGAAGTACACCCCTGCAGGGTTAACATGATCTATTCGAATAGCCGGGTCCGCGGTTATGGACTTCTTGGATGCTTACATGGTACATAGACAACTTGAAGTGTATACTCTAAAAAGCTCAAGACAAGTGTGAGTGCTATGGATGGCCTTCTCGTAGGGAGACGGGAATGAATCCATAGTAGTGTATTGTGTGGTGATTAGTGGACTCGTGTGCGCCATATCACCTCAAAGAAGTTCTGGTAGTCGTAGAACAGGTTAGCCACAGAGTCAAAGCTGGCTTGCTACAACTAACCCCACATTACTCTCTTGATACAAATGCATATATGATAGGATCTGATGTAAGTCTTGCTGAGTACCTTTGTACTCATGTTGCTTTATTTATGTTTCTGCAGCGGAGACTTCGGTCTTACTAGTGCTCTCGTGGACTTCGACAAGTAGCTTGTACCTCAGCTACGATCTTGATCGGACGTTGTAGATAGTCAGGCTTTCAGCCTTTTTCATTTATAGATGTCTGTACTCAGACATGTAATGCTTCCGTTTGTTGCTTGATTGCTCTGAATGTTGGGTCATGTGACCCCTGTTTGTAATAAATGCTATGATGGCTCTTCTGAGCCTTTATCTATATGAGTTGTTGAGTTATGCTGTGATGCCATGTTGTACAGCACATACTTGCATGTTATGCGTACGTGTAATGTGTATTGCTATGTGTGGGATCTGACTATCTAGTTGTTTATCCTTAGTAGTCTCTCTTACCGGGAAATGTCTCCTAGTGCTTCCACTGAGCCCTGGTAGCTTGCTACTGCTCCGGAACACTTAGGCTGGTCGGCATGTGTCCTTCTTCGTTCCTGTGTCTGTCCCTTCGGGGAAATGTCACGCAATGAATACCGGAGTCCTGTTAGCCCGCTATAGCCTGGTTCACCGGAGTCCTGTTAGCCCAGTGCTACAGCCTGGATTCACTCGCTGATGACCGACATGTTCGATGCTGGGTCATGGATGCCTGTCCCTGTAAGTTAGTGCCACTTTGGGTTTACGACTAGCCATGTCAGCCCAGGCTCCTTATCATATGGATGCTAGCGACACTGTCATATACGTGTGCCAAAAGGCGCAAACGGTCCCAGGCAAAGGTAAGGCGACACCCGTGGGGATACCATGCGTGAGGCCGCAAAGTGATATGAGGTGTTACATGCTAGATCGATGTGGCATTGAGTCGAGGTCCTGACAGCTTTGGTATTAGAGCCTGACTGCCTGTAGGATTACCAAGCCAAACTGGTCGATCTTGAGTCTAGAAATTCTCTAGTTATGTAAGGGAATTGATTGTGGGAAGGAACGTAAGGCTCTTTTTCTCCTTATATCTCATGGCCTTCTGATCTGAGTCATCCTATCTTTCCTACGGGGTTAAGGAACTAGGCTTTCTCTTCTGTCTATCAGGATCATGTGTTACTACTCCGTAGTCCCATAGGATTGGTTGATCAGAGTCATACCCCAGTTTTGAGTATTTCCGGTGTAGTCTGTTTAGTATGATCTCAGAACCTTGAGTAATGCTGATGAGTATGTTACCACCCCATTTTTAGTAGGATGTCTCATTCTGGGCATTTTACTGCCGTTATGCTGCCGGAATTTCCCTAGGAGTTCGAGAGATACTAATTCCTTGTCCTACATTCTACAGTCTATAGTCGATGCTGACTCCGTCCTTGGTTTTGTTTCTCAGGATGTCATCAGCTAAGCGAAGTTCTGTTGCTCGTAGCCAGAACCATGGAGATGATAGGGATGAGGATCCTCCCGACCCGCCTTCGTTGACAGAGTTCATGTTAGAAATGGAGAGGAACAAGCGTGAGTCTAACCTTTTGTTGGCACGTATCAAGGAGAACACCGCACATCGGTCCAATAAGTCTGCGACCATTCATGACTTCATTCGCTTGCACCCACCTACCTTTCATCATTCCATCGAGCCACTCGATGCAGATGACTGGCTCCGTAGCATCACTCATAAGCTGCATTCCGCGAGCGTAGCTGAAGATGACAAGGTCACTTATGCCACATACCACCTGGAAGGTCCTGCTAGTCTTTGGTGGCAGAACTATGAGGCTATGCTTCCAGCTGGCCAGAATCCTACCTGGAGAGATTTCACTGAGGCTTTTCGCGAGCATCACATTCCTGAAGCCCTCATCGATCGCAAGAGAGAAGAGTTCTGTAGTTTCACCCAGAGTAAGATGGATGTTGATGCTTATAGTAGAGAGTTTGAGAACCTCGCCCGCTATGCCACAGAAGAAGTGTCCACGGACGCCAAGAAGCAGGCTAGGTTCCGGAAGGGTCTCAACCCCAAGTTGCGTCGTGATCTCCACCTGCATCATTGTGATACATTCCAAGCTCTTGTGAACAAGGCCATTAATGCAGAGATAGCTCAGCTCACTTACGAGGAGTCTCGTAAGCACACCCGTGATTTGGGATCTTCCTCCGGTTCTGTTTCCCAGAAGCGCCGGATTTGGGTTCCAAACTCCGCTCTTCCTTCCGGATATACACCAAAGCCATCCTATGTGGTGCCTTCCCCAGCTCAGTCATATGTTCCACCCAGGCCTACTGGTAGACCGCTTGTCAGTGCGGGTCCACGTCCAACCTCAGGGACTTGCTTCACATGCGGGAAGCCAGGACACTATGCACGTGACTGCTCTCAGACTAGTTATGCTCCACCCCAGCCCGAGAAGACTGTTGGCTGTGTTAAGCCATCACGCAAGATGATCAGTGTCAAGTCAGCCCCCACTGAACGTGGACGTGTGCATCACGTCTCTGCTAAAGACGCTCATGATGATCCGGATGTCGTTCTTGGTACACTCCTTGTCAATTGTCACCCAGCATCAGTTCTATTCGATACTGGAGCATCTCACTCCTTCATTTCTGAAAGCTATGCTAACTTGCACAACCTGTCATTTTGTGATATGCCCTCTCCGCTAGTCATCCAAACTCCTGGATCCAAATGGCAAACCTCTAGTGTAAGCCATGGTAACGAAATCCTTGTTGACAGACTTGTATTCCTTGCCTCACTTATAGCCCTCAAGTTTACAGATATTAACATCATCTTGGGTATGGACTGGATGACAGCTCATTATGCCAAGATTGATTGTTACACCAGGTCCGTCCAGCTTACCCACCCATCTGGCAAGATAGTCACTGTCTCCACTAGAGTTGCAAAGCGTCAGCTCTACTCTCTTAATGCCAGCCCTCTTCCAGACCTTGAAGATATCCCGGTAGTCTGTGACTTTCCGGATGTCTTTCCAGAAGAACTGCCAGGTGTTCCACCTGACAGAGATGTAGAGTTCGTCATAGATCTTATCCCAGGAACAGCTCCAATCTCCAGGAGACCTTACAAGATGGCACCCTTAGAACTAGCCGAGCTTAAGAAACAACTTGATGAGTCCTTGCAAAAGGGTTTCATCCGTCCTAGTTCTTCTCCCTGGGCTTGCCCCGTCCTCTTCGTCAAGAAGAAGGATGGTACGGACCGGATGGTTGTAGATTATCGTCCCGTTAATTTGGTCACGATAAAGAACAAATATCCGCTCCCCAGGATCAACGACCTGTATGATCAGCTCGCTGGATCCTCAGTCTTCTCCAAGATGGATTTGAGGTTAGGCTACCACCAAATTAAGATCAGAAACGGGGACATTCCCAAGACAGCTTTTGTCACTCGTTATGGTCAGTACGAGTACACCGTCATGTCCTTTGGCCTAACCAACGCCCCAGCCACATTCTCCCGCTTGATGAACTCGATCTTCATGGAGTACTTAGATAAGTTCGTCGTGGTTTACCTCGATGATATTCTTATTTACTCAAAGAACGAGGAAGAGCATGCCGAACATCTTAGACTTGTGTTAGAAAAACTCAGAGAGCACCGCCTTTATGCGAAGTTCTCCAAGTGTGAATTTTGGTTGCCAGAAGTGACCTACCTAGGCCACGTAATCTCTGGTAAGGGCATTGCTGTCAACCCCGAGAGAGTTAAGGCCGTTCTTGATTGGACTCCACCTGAAACAGTCAAACAAGTTAGGAGTTTCCTTGGTGTAGCCAGCTATTGTCGCCGCTTTGTTGAAAATTTCACCAAAGTAGCCAAACCCCTCACGGAACTTCTCAAGAAAGATAAAAAGTTCGAGTGGTCCCCACAGTGTGAGTACAGTTTTCAGGAACTGAAAAGACGCCTAACTTCTGCTCCCATACTTGTGCCACCGAATTTCACCAAGGACTTTGTTATCTACTGTGACGCCTCACGACAGGGACTAGGTTGCATTCTTATGCAGGATCGTCATGTGATTGACTATGCATCTCGACAGTTGCATCCACATGAGGATAATTATCCTACACATGATCTAGAGCTTGCAGCCGTAGTCTATGCACCCAAGACCTGGCGACATTACCTTCTTGGTAAACGTTGCGAGATCTACACCGATCACCAGAGTCTCAAGTATATCTTCACCCAACCGGATCTGAACCTTAGGCAAAGACGTTGGTTGGAGTTAATCACAGATTATGATCTAGGGATTACCTACACCCCAGGCAAAGCCAATGTCATGGCTGATGCGCTAAGTCGTAAATCCTATTGCAACAATCTCATGTTGCAGCAAGGCCAACCACTTCTCCATGAGGAATTCTGTAAGCTTAATCTTCACATTGCTCCTCACGGATTCCTTTCTACCTTGGTGGCGAAACCTACTCTTGTGGATCATATCATAGAAGCCCAGAAGCATGATAAGGGGATTACCCGGATCAAGAGAAACATTGCCAAGGGTATTGCTGGTAGTTTCTCTATAGATGATCGAGGTGTTGTTTTCTTTGGGAACCGCCTGGTGGTCCCCAAGAAGCAACATCTGCGATAATTGATTCTCAAGGAGGCGCATGAATCTCCTCTCACGATTCATCCTGGTAGTACTAAGATGTATCAGGACCTACGCCAGAGGTTCTGGTGGACTAGGATGAAGAGAGAAATCGCTGAGTTCATTGCTAAATGTTACGTTTGTCGTCGCGTTAAGGCAGAGCATCAAAGACCTGCTGGCACCCTTCAGCCTTTAGCTATTCCCGAATGGAAATGGGATAAAGTTGGTATGGACTTCATTACCGGTTTTCCCAGGACCAAAAGAGGGAATAATGCTATCTTCGTAGTCATTGATCGTCTCTCCAAAGTGGCGCACTTCCTTCCTGTTCGAGAGAGTATCACTGCTAGTCAGCTTGCTGACTTATACATTTCTCGAATAGTGTCACTTCATGGTGTTCCACTAGAGATCAATTCAGACCGTGGCAGTCTTTTCACTTCTCATTTCTGGGAGAGTTTCCAAACTGCCATGGGAACCCATCTTTCCTTCAGTACCGCTTTCCACCCTCAGTCGAGTGGTCAGGTGGAACGGGTCAATCAAATTCTCGAAGACATGCTCAGAGCTTGCGTTATCTCATTCGGTATGGATTGGGAGAAATGTCTTCCTTTCGCCGAGTTTGCTTATAACAATAGCTATCAATCCAGTCTCAAGAAAGCTCCTTTTGAAGTTCTCTATGGACGAAGATGTCGAACACCTTTGAACTGGTCAGAAACCGGTGAAAGACAATTCTTTGGACCGGACATGATCCAGGAGGCAGAAGAGCAAGTTCGCATCATTCGTGAGAATTTGAAAACAGCCCAGTCTCGTCAAAAGAGTCAGTATGACCGCCATCATAAGGATATGACTTATGAAGTTGGCAACAAAGCTTACCTTCGGGTTACTCCCTTGAAGGGTACCCATCGTTTCGGTATCAAGGGCAAGTTGGCTCCTCGTTACATTGGTCCTTTTCGCATTCTCGCTAAACGAGGAGAGGTTGCCTACCAGTTGGAACTACCCCCACATCTTTCTCGAGTTCATGATGTCTTCCACGTCTCTCAACTCAGGCGTTGCTTCTCGGATCCTATCCGCGGAGTGGACCACGAAACACTTGATCTTCAAGATAACCTCACATACCGAGAGTACCCGGTTCGCATTCTTAATCAAGCATAGCGTGTTACTCGACGTCATAACATCAAGTTTCTCAAGGTTCAGTGGTCCCATCGTTCCGAGAGAGAAGCTACTTGGGAGCGAGAAGATCGTCTTCGACTGGAGTACCCCGCTTTCTTTCCGTCAACCCCTAAATCTCGGGACGAGATTCTTTTAAGTGGGGGCGAGTTGTCACATCCCTAGTTCTGGTATGACCTAGACTAGTTAGTCATTTGTGCATCATGTTAAATTCCATTTAAATTTGAAATGGGGATTTGTGAAACCCTCAGAATCATCTCTGAAAATGACCCAAATAAAAATTTCTCCAAAAGGGTCCAAGAAAATGCTCATCTTGCTCTCTGAAAATATTGGACAGAGATAAAAATGAAACCAATATTTTTAAGAGCTCATAAGTATTTATTTTGGGCATTTGGAATTAATGCATAAATATTTGCATTGGAAATATATTAGTTATATATATTAATATATGTCCAAAAATTATGCCACCTGTTGGGGAGCTCTGGAATAATGCCACTAGTTCCTACAGAAATGGGCATAAGGAAATAAATTGATTTAGTATTATTACTAAATCAAAACATATGTCAGAAAAATAGAAAAGAAAACAGTAATAAAAAAAGGATACTTACCTGGGCCTCCTCCCTGTGCAGCCCAGCAGCAGCCAGCGCCGGCCCAGCCCACTGGCCCCTCCTTTGTCATCTTCGTCCTCGACAGGGGGATGGGCGCGTGCCCGACGCGCGCACGCTCCGCCGCGCCACCTCCTCCCTCTCTGCCTGCCTGGCGCCCTTCTCGTCGCCCTGGAATGCCCCGGACGTTGCCACGCCCCCCCCCCCGTACCCTCTCACTCTCTCTCGTTCCTTCCCCCCTCCTCTGCTCTCTCTCTCTCGCGCGCAGCCGAGCGGAGCTCATCGCCGCCGTCCACCGTTGCCGCGGCCACCGGCCTTCCCTCGCCCCTCCGTAGAGTCCAGAAGC